>NC_090265.1:1493739116-1494050227 GCF_040414725.1 Anabrus simplex
AAAAAGGAGACGAAATATCATAGAAACAAATAACTTGTGGTGAGATACGTCTGACTTGGATCCGTGAGCAACCACTCTACGATTTAAGAAAAAGGGACTCACCCTATTGCAGAACTGATAATTTCATACGAGAAGATAGTTACCACTGTGGTAGTAAACTTAATATCTATTTACGGAGAAATTATTCCAACCGAAGAAAACTTCGTCGTTTACAATAAGTAATAGAAATATGGAATATATCATGACTGATTGCTCCCCAAGAGGAATTTTCTTCGTTGTCCGCAGATTCGAAATGATGACTGTCTGCTAAATCTACATGATGGACTGAACTGGAGATATGTACCATCGAGCCATGTGACCAGCTGATGATGATTGGACCGGCCAACCAGAGGACAGGATGATGAGGATGAGCACCGGCCAGCCAAAGACCGGACGATGAGGAGTGGACCGGCGAGCTATGTGACCAGCTGATGACCAGGAACATGCTATCCAATCAGAGATCCAGATCCGATCGGAGGGTCTAACTACAACCGAGGATTGGAGCAACAACCAGACCAAACGCAGCAACTGACGAGCTAAGTCCATACATTTCTTTAGTAGAGTAGTTTCTTGTAATCTACACCCTCAATCTAACTCGGCATGTGCTGAATATTTGGTGATATTTATGAATTAATTAAGAACGTGTGTGAAATATAAAGTGAAGTGTGAGATATTTAAGGCTATAAGATAAGATGGAAGTGTAGATTTAGAACTCTATTATGACATATACAGGCTACCGCACTTGCATACATACAGTAGAAAATAGCTTGGATAAAAGAAAGAAGTGTTACTTGTGAAGACCTAGTAGCAATGAGTCTATTTATCTAGTGAAATTTCGATTAATCTCGCTTACCTGTACATAGATTACGTCACGAATTACCTGCGCGATACAGATGAATATTGTCAAGTTACGTATTCCTTTCTTCATAGAAAGAGGGCATTGAACTCAAACTGCTGTTTTTTAAGATAAAGGTTATTAAATGCGTATTTTACAAGGCAATTCTAGAATGTTTGGCATATAGTTTTGGGTGTAATTGGCTATATGCATACGGCAATATGTATGCCGGTGTTATGTTAATGTATGTTGGAATGGTGTTGAAATGTGATTATTTATTGGATCATAGTAAGGAATACTTGAAATATAGAGGTTTGTTTATATTCTACGGAAAGAGTAAGAATTGCCATTCGCCAAGGAAACGTTGTGTTAGAATTACGAGGTGAGTTTCTATGCCATATGGAAAGAATATGTCAAAGTGTGAACATCGCGCAGATGACCATTTTAAGGTAAGATTGACATGTATTATGGTAGAATTGTGTATCGTGACAGTTGTATTTATCTGATATTGGTAAATGGCAGGTACCAAGTATAAGAGAGTACTTTAATATACGGTTCTCTAGGCTCATGACTTAGTATACATCTGATATTCTTTGGTGCGGTGACGTTACAGTATAATACGTAATAATTTCATTCTATACTGTCCATACGAGTTGAGTAGCTCGTAAACATATGAGATATTGAAAAAGAGCAGTTTGCTAAAGCACATTGAGCCGTTGATAGAGGAGTGTGTGTATTGGAAACTACTTGAATAGTTAGATAGATGTTTATTTCTTTTCATGCAGTAATGATTTCAATTGAAGTATTTTAAATATGAAGAATATGATAATGGTTAGTTAGGAGCCATATGTCGTAGGCTTTAGGGAGGTATTGTCTTAGCCCGTAAGTTGTTATTTGTGCGTACTCGAGATATGTGACCAAATATTCAGAGTTCAGATTTATAAATGGAAAAGTTGGAGAGCACTTTTACGACTTAATACTCACGCAAGAGTTTGTTTGCGAAACACATACGTAAAGATATGAGCAGATTTACATTTACAATCTGACTTTTTCCCATTTAATTTTATTAAGTTTCAAGTTAGCAAACCATTCATTTTTATCTCAGCCAGATGACTTAAATGTTGTGTGGATAATTTAAATAATTAGCGTGTCAGTATTCAGAACGAGTATTTTTATTGATACCGTGATTGCTCAGTGATCTCTTGAATATAATTGGAGAAAATCAATTACTTTTCGGAACATGGCTACGATTATTGAGGTAAATATTAATATGAATTTGAACATTAAATAAGAAAGAATGTAAATATTTTAAGGCTTAATTGTGTTATTTTTATTTGAGCCAGCGCTGACTCTAATCCTTCATGCTTAAATATTACTCTGATAATACTACCCAGATTTCACTTTATCTTACATTGAACATTATTTATTCAATAAATAATCTTATATTTTTCTTTTAGTAAGTGACTGTGTCTTAATTTCTATTTGGGTAACGGCTAGTTTGTAAGTTAGTTAATAAGTTTTGTAGATATAAGCAATTGATTAGTTCCACAAATGGAAAGAGATTCCTCTTGAAGTTATCGGCCACAGGTTCTTACTTGAGCGTGTAGATACTCCCGTGATGTTCATCCCAACGGACTGATTCTCATCCGAAACCACGTAAAATAACTAACTATATAAAATCACAGATTTTATGAGCGAAAGTTGGAATACCCTGAGAAGAAATCGAGCTACCGGGATAACTTGGCACTGACCGCTACATAGGCGTGTGCAAGTTAAAAATGTCGCACCAACGTGGGGCGATTAAAGAGAAAGTTACCGCGGGAACGTCAAGTAAAATGATAAAGGTACTGGAAATGGTCTCCAAAGTGAAGCAAGTTAAATGTCGCATTAATGGGAGGCGACTGAAGAGAAAGACGCCGCGGGAGAGTAAGAAATTGTCCGATAACCCACACTACTTAATTGGCAGTCCAGTGTTGAAGTTCGAAACGTAGGTATCGGGCAAAGAAAAAGAGTCACCGATGTATTGATCAATTTATTTAATTATTGCCACATTGTAGGACCTGTTGAAGAGAAAGATACCGTGAGAAACTATACAGAAGTGAACTATGTATTATGAGCAATTGATATGGTTGTTTAAGGTGAAACTTATCCAATCATGAGTCGTTATGATGAAGAAATGATGTAACAAGGAGAGTTCCTAGGAATGTAACAGTTAATGGACACATGATAGGAAAGATACTAGGAAAAGAAGATGGAAGGTGGATATAGATACAAATCTATTAATAGGAATAGATATTGATAAGGAATTATTGTTATTTATTAGATGATTGCTTTCTTTTAACAACAGTAATGAAGGATAAGGTGATTTTAAGTTTATATGAATTGACACTTAGTTGATTTTAACTATGGTAAAGGCTGATGGCCATAAATGTAAATATTGGATGCCGCATAGCGGAATTTTAATTTCTTTATCTCGTAACATGTTCCGAAATGAGATCGAAATCATAAATCTGAACTCATGGTCTGGTTGTCGATGGTCTATCTGGTGGGATGGTGCCGATCTCCAGGAAGGTCCATCTATATTATCATTCAGTGAATAAGAAACTTTACGCTAGTGCATAAGGTGCAAAACTTTGAACTGCTTTGAACTGAGTAGACTAAGAAGTTGTTATTTGTGTGATATTATATGTGATATTCTTTGAACTTAGAGAACTGTTAGGCAAATTAGAGAAATTATTAACAAAATAGAGAACTTATTAGAAATTTAGAAAGATTGTAACGAATATATTGAACTTGACAAAAGATGGCAACACAAGGAAGAGTACAGACAAGAAGGGAACAGGAAAAGGAAATGAGAAGAGCACAAGAGAAACAGGAAGGAGTTCCATTATGGTTCCTCGAATATTTAACAAAACAAGAAGAGAAAGAGAAGAAGATGGAAAAAGAAAGACAGAAGGAGAAACAGGAACGTGAAGAAAAGGAGAACAAGCAAGAAGAGAAAGAGAAGAAGATGGAAGAAGAAAGACAGAAGGAGAAACAGGAACGTGAAGAAAAGGAGAAAAAGCAAGAAGAGAAAGAGAAGAAGCTGGAAGAAGAAAGACAGAAGGAGGAACAGGAACGTGAAGAGAAAGAGAAGAAGCAGGAAGAAGACGGAAGGAGAAACAGGAACGTGAAGAAAAAGAGAGGAAGCTGGAAGAAGAGAAGGAAAGAAGACGGACAGAAAAAGAACGAAAACAACAAGAATTGTTTAGAGAATTTCAAAAGGAACAAGAAAAGAAACAAGAAGAATGGCAACAAGAACAACGCGAAGAAAGAAGGAAAGAACATTATGAATGGATGCAAGAGTTGCACAAGAAACAAGAAGAATGGCAACAGAAACAAGAAGAGAAAGAACAGGAACGGAAATCAAGATTCCAGAAATGCATCGCTGAGATGAGAGAGGAAAGAAGAGAGGATCAGCTGAAACAGAAAGAATCTTTAGAAGAATTCGTTAGGAAAATAGAAGATGAACACAAAGGGATGATCGATGAGTTAAGCAAGAAACAAGAAGAAGCAACTGAAGAAACAGCGAAAACACGGTCGGAAATTTATGGAGTTAAGAATGAAATTCAAAATATGCAGACGAGGTTGACCGAAACCATGGAAAATAGAAACAGAGAAATGCACGATGAAATAAATAAAATAAATGAAAAGGTAACAGAGGGCCAAGAAACTATTAGAAAATTGGAAGAAGAGAAAATAAATTATATAACAACTGGCATGCAAGGATTAAATCTAAGGCAACAAGACTTAGATGAGAAATATGATCAAGCTGCAAGCAAAGTAGCACAGAAAATAGACGAATTGAAACAGAAGATAGAAGATAACAAGGTTGAATCGGAACGGAAAGTCGAGAAGACAGAAGAGGAGATGAAACAGATTAGAAGGGAAATACAGGAGATGAAGGTGGAATCACACACGGCAAAAACTATGGCTTCAAGCTCTAGCGATAGGCAAAGAGCAATAGAAGTACAAATTAATGAGAGAGAGAACACACCTTCAGGAATAAGCGACCCAACTAGAAGAGATATAGAAATGTTAAACGGTAGTAACCAGAGTGAGGGAAGTACAATAATTAATATCATTAAAAACTACGACGACCGCCCGAAACATTTCGACGGTTCGGCTAAGACCTCACCGAAGCAATTCCTTAGGGACATTGAGGAATATTTTAAAGAAGGAAAGATTCAGGAAGAAAAGAAATTGCGCATTATTGAAAAACATCTGGACGGGAACCCAAACATTTGGTTCCAGGCTTTCAAGTACACCTTCCACAACTATGATGAGTTTAAGGTAGCATTCCTGAGAAAGTTCTGGGATCCTGAGATCCAGCAACAGCTAAGATTAGAGCTGTACTCGAGGAAATTCTCGACTGCAGGCCAAACTCGCTACAGCGATTTCTTCTCGTTCCAGTTTCATCGTTTTCAGGACTTAGATTCTCCGCCTAGCGAACTGGAGGCGATTAAAACTATTCAGAGGCAATTACCACTTGAAGTACAGAGATTACTAGCGGCCTCTGACATACAAACTGCCATTGACATGGAGAGACGATTAAGACAGATTGACCTAACGTCAATGTGCTTAATAGAGAGAAACCCCAGAAATCTTAGACAAATAGAGGCAGTTAATACAATTAGTCCCGAAGTCACCAACCACGGACGAGATAAGGGTGATGAGATTAGGGCGGAAAATTGTATCAGAGCCCAAGACAAGGAACTGAGGAGATGTTATTGCCAATGCAGTGGACAACAGCATGGAAGATGTGGGCAAATAGGAAATAGAAATAGTTTCCAGTATAGGAATAATACTCGATATGGGAACAATAGAAGTCGACCATATCACAGAAACAGGAGGCGATACAATGAGAGGAGACAACCTGCCCAATATAGTCAAAACGAAGAGAACAGGCGATATCTCCAAGAGCTAAGGGAACAGAGACAAAATAGGAGCCGATGGGAGGAAGCCATCAAAAACAAGGATATAAACGGCGACCTCGAAGGCGCAGAACGTCTCGAACTTCAGAATTATAAACGAAGGAGACAATAAGAAGGCTGGAAAGAGCATGAGAGCCAAGGGAACACAGACAATTCCCAGCCATCTGAGCGAAAAAAAACGCCGATGGCGAACTAACAAGTCAAGAAACTGTAAATAATGAACCGTTGGAAAATAATGTCAAAATTCGCAGTTGGGTAGTAGCACAAATAGATCACTGGGACATTCAACCCGAGGACTTAATTAGAGAGGATACCTGTCACGAAACCCAACCTAAATTCAAGTTACCAGTAATAGTTGTGAGAGTGTTCGACACCCGGTTGTACTATTTAGTGGACTCTGGAGCCAGCATAAGTGTAATGTCACATACCTTATTCCAAGAGCTAAGCCAGAAAATAGAGATACCGACCATACCTGTATCTGGCGTAAATATCCGAGGTATCATTCCAGACAAGTCAGTAGAGTGCAAGATACAAGCTTACTTAAGTATAAAGATCGGAAAATATGAATTCGAGCACCCATTCATGGTTATGAAGAAAATAAAATACAACGTCATATTTGGGATAGACTTCATGATAAGTTCTAGGATGACAATTGACATGGAAAAGGGTGAAGTTCGATTCCCGGTAGTAGAAAATGATGGAAATTGAACTGTAGAAAGAATCCAAATTAGTAACACACTTGAAGAGAACGAGTGGTTGAAGATCGAGGGAAAAGAAGTGGATCTATTAGACGGAGAGAGCCAAGGACTAGAAGAAAAAGATCTTAGCACAGAAATAGAGCCGGAATTAATCATGAGAATTGAGGAAATCGTTGCAATTGAAGAGGAAAGCTGCGAAAAACCTGAAATTTGGGAGGCTATTACTCAAGCTGCAATCCCAGCAGAAGAAAAACGAACATTGTACAACATCATAAATAAATATATTGAAGTTTTTAGTGATAAACCTGGGCAAATTCCTAACTATAAGTACAAATTGGTAGTTACTGACTGGACGCCATACAAGGGAAAAATATATGATGTGCCAGAGAAGTATTTCACTGAAGTTAAACAAATCATCGAAGAAATGTTAGTTGATGGATTGATCGTGAAGACCACCACTCCATTCCTAAATCCCATAGTTATTGTAAAGAAAAACAACGGAAAACTGCGTTTGTGCCTTGATGCTCGTGTCCTAAACTCCAGACTAATTCCAGAGTATAGTCAGGCTCCCAAGATTAAGGACATTGTGAAGAGATTTCGAGGTCAGAAATACTTCACGAGTATGGACTGCACGGCTTCATTTCACCATATCGTCCTTGAAGAGAAGTCACGGTTGTTAACGGGTTTCATGTTTAATAACCAAACATATGCCTATTGTCGCCTACCCTTCGGGTTAAAGGTCAGTTCGGCAGTATAGATAAGGGCACTAGACAGGAGCCTAACGAGTGAAGTAAAGGACTTCGTAAATTGCTATGTCGATGATCTGGTCTTTGCGAGCTCTACCTTCGAAGAACACTGTGCCAAATTAGAAAAGCTATTAAGTAACTTACAGAAAACTGGCTTCAAAATAAATCTATCAAAATCTAAATTTTGCCAAAGCCAAGTGCTTTTTGTAGGCCACGTGATCGACGGAGAAGGGATAAGACCAAATCCCGTAAAAATAAAGGCTATATGCGACTTCCCAAGGCCGACAAAGGTAAAGCATATAAGGCAATTTCTTGGGATGACTGGATTCTTCTCAGCCCATTGCGAAGGTTACACAGAGACGGCTGCACCATTACAGAACCTGCTAAAGGTCAACAATAAATGGAAGTGGAATGATGAGGCAGAACAAGCTTTCATCAACATGAAAGAGCTGATGAAGAAAAGTATCAAACTGGGATATCCTGATTATCAACAGAGATTCATAATTCAAGCTGATGCATCGCACGTTGGTATAGGAGCCTGCCTATATCAAGAAGATAATGAGACCCAAAAACGAACTTATCTGGCATTTACCAGTAGGAAACTCAGAAAACACGAGCAACACTATACCACTACTGAGCTCGAACTACTAGCGATAGTGCACGCATTACAACAATGGAGACGTATAATTTATGGGTACCCAGTAACGATAAGGACAGACCACAAGGCGTTGACTTTCGGGTTGAAAGCCGTTATGATCAGCGAAAGGATAACGCGATGGATGTTATTCACGCAACAGTTTGACCTAAAGATCGAATTGTAGTGGAAAGCAAAACATCCTAGCTGATGCGTTAAGTAGAAACCCACATGAAAGTGAAGAAGATGTGCTAGCAATTGAATTGGATACTCGAGACGAACAACTGCTAAGAAAGTTGGAAAATTTGAGAGAAATTCAGGAATCTGATCAGAAATTGAAGATCATCATTGATAACTTGGCGAACAGGGAATCAGCGCCAGAATTCACAAGGAACTATGAAATCGTAGATGGGTTACTACTGAAAGTAGTGGACAAGATCAACCACAGTAAAAGAATTGTAATACCAGAAGAGCTACAAAGAGAATTAATCTGGCATACCCACAAGATGACCGGACATGCTGGCATAGACAAGGTCATTGGAACGATAATGGAGAAATTCACGTGGGATGGATTGCGAAGATCAGTAAGAAACATAGCAAAAACATGCGATGTGTGTCAGAGAGTAAAGCATAACAATTACGTATGCGGACATAAACCGATCCCAATTATACCATCTAGAGCTCAGGAAATTTATGCAATAGATACTTTTGGAAAGTTGCCCACTGCTAGGAAGGGAAAGAAATATATACTAGTGGTTATCGACATATTCTCTAAATATATTTCATTGCAAGCCATTCAGAGAGCCAATACTAAACAGGTTATACACGGCCTCATTAATAAGACATTTCCTGAAATGGGAAAACCTGAGAGGATCCTTACTGATAGGGGAACACAATTTACCTCAGTTATGTTCCGCGAACGAATGAGAAATGAGGGCATCAAACATACGTTATGCTCAGTTCGTCATCCAGCAGCGAATCCCGTAGAGAGGTATATGAAGGAGATCGCTAAATTCGGGAGAATATATTGTAGTCAACAACATTGGAAATGGATAGATATGCTCGACATCATAGCTGAAAGTTTAAACAACACCGTTAACCAATCAATTGCCCAGATTCCAAGCGTAGCCCATAAAAATGTTCACCCACAGAGAACTTGGGACAGCATTTTTACTATGCAGCTAGAGAAAAAGCCAGATCCCCAAGAAATAACTCTAAAGATCCAACAGAGGCTCAAGGAGCAATCCCAAAAACGATTAAGAAGAGTACGGAATAAGAAGTTCCATGCACCTTTCAAGCAAGGAGATCTAGTTCTAGTCAAAACTGCACCACTACCAAATGCACCAGCAAAAATATGTGCTAAATTTCTGCCGTTATACAATGGTCCCTACAGAATCGAGCGCGTGCTAGGAAATAATGCTTATGAAATAGCAAGTTTAAATGGTAAATATCGTAACATACATAATGCATGCAACATCAAGTTGTACTTTCAAGAGAATCAGCATATGTAATAAGAACTTAAGAAACAATAAAGCCTACAACCAATAAACGATCTACCATCGTAAAATACGCCAGGAAGAAGGATCAAATATCATTAATAGGACAAATGGAATTGAGAAAATCAGCTGTCGAATAAATGGTCACGGGTCATGTAAACAAACTAGTACAACAAAGACAGAATCGATATCAATCTGCTGATATTCGATAATCGAATAGCTAATATCGGAATGGCAAAGAATATACGAGATGCAAAGTCACATTTGAGATTCAAGTTAACAATGAGAAAATATATCGTGACCAATATATTTTCTTCGTGTCGGAGGATTAAATGTGCCCGTTCGCATCTCGTAGACCATCTACAAAATGGCGGCGTAGGAAGGTATGGCCCATGCGATCTATTAAGGCAATGAACTTCTTATTAATACAGCATATAGGAGGCTATGCACGTCGCGGAACGGACTGATTTGGAAGACACTGCAGAACAGTAGAGGCTCATTTTGAATTGTTTTAAAAAAATATAGCAGCGGAAGGATTGTTTAAGAATATACTCTAAAAATTACATCCGCAGAAGTAAGACGCAAATACGAGAGAAGCTTCACTACTGAAGAATATCCTAAACTACTGAGGAGGATATTAACTATTTACAATCGGCGATAACACCCGATAAAATAATTCACCGGCGTATGCTAAAAAAGGAGACGAAATATCATAGAAACAAATAACTTGTGGTGAGATACGTCTGACTTGGATCCGTGAGCAACCACTCTACGATTTAAGAAAAAGGGACTCACCCTATTGCAGAACTGATAATTTCATACGAGAAGATAGTTACCACCGTGGTAGTAAACTTAATATCTATTTACGGAGAAATTATTCCAACCGAAGAAAACTTCGTCGTTTACAATAAGTAATAGAAATATGGAATATATCATGACTGATTGCTCCCCAAGAGGAATTTTCTTCGTTGTCCGCAGATTCGAAATGATGACTGTCTGCTAAATCTACATGATGGACTGAACTGGAGATATGTACCATCGAGCCATGTGACCAGCTGATGATGATTGGACCGGCCAACCAGAGGACAGGATGATGAGGATGAGCACCGGCCAGCCAAAGACCGGACGATGAGGAGTGGACCGGCGAGCTATGTGACCAGCTGATGACCAGGAACATGCTATCCAATCAGAGATCCAGATCCGATCGGAGGGTCTAACTACAACCGAGGATTGGAGCAACAACCAGACCAAACGCAGCAACTGACGAGCTAAGTCCATACATTTCTTTAGTAGAGTAGTTTCTTGTAATCTACACCCTCAATCTAACTCGGCATGTGCTGAATATTTGGTGATATTTATGAATTAATTAAGAACGTGTGTGAAATATAAAGTGAAGTGTGAGATATTTAAGGCTATAAGATAAGATGGAAGTGTAGATTTAGAACTCTATTATGACATATACAGGCTACCGCACTTGCATACATACAGTAGAAAATAGCTTGGATAAAAGAAAGAAGTGTTACTTGTGAAGACCTAGTAGCAATGAGTCTATTTAACTAGTGAAATTTCGATTAATCTCGCTTACCTGTACATAGATTACGTCACGAATTACCTGCGCGATACAGATGAATATTGTCAAGTTACGTATTCCTTTCTTCATAGAAAGAGGGCATTGAACTCAAACTGCTGTTTTTTAAGATAAAGGTTATTAAATGCGTATTTTACAAGGCAATTCTAGAATGTTTGGCATATAGTTTTGGGTGTAATTGGCTATATGCATACGGCAATATGTATGCCGGTGTTATGTTAATGTATGTTGGAATGGTGTTGAAATGTGATTATTTATTGGAGCATAGTAAGGAATACTTGAAATATAGAGGTTTGTTTATATTCTACGGAAAGAGTAAGAATTGCCATTCGCCAAGGAAACGTTGTGTTAGAATTACGAGGTGAGTTTCTATGCCATATGGAAAGAATATGTCAAAGTGTGAACATCGCGCAGATGACCATTTTAAGGTAAGATTGACATGTATTATGGTGGAATTGTGTATCGTGACAGTTGTATTTATCTGATATTGGTAAATGGCAGGTACCAAGTATAAGAGAGTACTTTAATATACGGTTCTCTAGGCTCATGACTTAGTATACATCTGATATTCTTTGGTGCGGTGACGTTACAGTATAATACGTAATAATTTCATTCTATACTGTCCATACGAGTTGAGTAGCTCGTATACATATGAGATATTGAAAAAGAGCAGTTTGCTAAAGCACATTGAGCCGTTGATAGAGGAGTGTGTGTATTGGAAACTACTTGAATAGTTAGATAGATGTTTATTTCTTTTCATGCAGTAATGATTTCAATTGAAGTATTTTAAATATGAAGAATATGATAATGGTTAGTTAGGAGCCATATGTTGTAGGCTTTAGGGAGGTATTGTCTTAGCCCGTAAGTTGTTATTTGTGCGTACTCGAGATATGTGACCAAATATTCAGAGTTCAAATTTATAAATGGAAAAGTTGGAGAGCACTTTTACGACTTAATACTCACGCAAGAGTTTTTTTGCGAAACACATACGTAAAGATATGAGCAGATTTACATTTACAGTCTGACTTTTTCCCATTTTTTTTATTACGTTTCAAGTTAGCAAACCATTCATTTTTATCTCAGCCAGATGACTTAAATGTTGTGTGGATAATTTAAATAATTAGCGTGTCAGTATTCAGAACGAGTATTTTTATTGATACCGTGATTGCTCAGTGATCTCTTGAATACACTGACTGACAGAGCAAATGAAACACCAAGACGGAGTGGTTCGAAAGGGATGAAAGTTGGGGAAAAAACAGAGACGGCACGGACGAATAATTGATGTTTATTTCAAACCGATATGCAGGTTACACAATGCGCACGGCATCGACTCAGTAGGATGTAGGACCACCGCGAGCGGCGATGCACGCAGAAACACGTCGAGGTACGGAGTCAATAAGAGTGCGGATGGTGTCCTGAGGGATGGTTCTCCATTCTCTGTCAACCATTTGCCACAGTTGGTCGTACGTACGAGGCTGGGGCAGAGTTTGCAAACGGCGTCCAATGAGATCCCACACGTTTTCGATTGGTGAGAGATCCGGAGAGTACGCTGGCCACGGAAGCATCTGTACACCTCGTAGAGCCTGTTGGGAGATGCGAGCAGTGTGTGGGCGGGCATTATCCTGCTGAAACAGAGCATTGGGCAGCCCCTGAAGGTACGGGAGTGCCACCGGCCGCAGCACATGCTGCACGTAGCGGTGGGCATTTAACGTGCCTTGAATACGCACTAGATGTGACGTGGAATCATACGCAATAGCACCCCAAACCATGATGCCGCGTTGTCTAGCGGTAGGAAGATAGGCGCTCCACAGTTACTGCCGGATTTGACCTTTCTCCACGCCGACGCCACACTCGTCTGCGGTGACTATCACTGACAGAACAGAAGCGTGACTCATCGGAGAACACGACGTTCCGCCATTCCCTCATCCAAGTCGCTCTAGCCCGGCACCATGCCAGGCGTGCACGTCTATGCTGTGGAGTCAATGGTAGTCTTCTGAGCGGACGCCGGGAGTGCAGGCCTCCTTCAACCAATCGACGGGAAATTGTTCTGGTCGATATTGGAACAGCCAGGGTGTCTTGCACATGCTGAAGAATGGCGGTTGACGTGGCGTGCGGGGCTGCCACCGCTTGGCGGCCGATGCGCCGATCCTCGCGTGCTGACGTCACTCGGGCTGCGCCTGGACCCCTCGCACGTGCCACATGTCCCTGCGCCAACCATCTTCGCCACAGGCGCTGCACCGTTGACACATCCCTATGGGTATCGGCTGCGATTTGACGAAGCGACCAACCTGCCCTTCTCAGCCCGATCACCATACCCCTCGTAAAGTCGTCTGTCTGCTGGAAATGCCTCCGTTGACGGCGGCCTGGCATTCTTAGCTATACACGTGTCCTGTGGCACACGACAACACGTTCTACAATGACTGTCGGCTGAGAAATCACGGTACGAAGTGGGCCATTCGCCAACGCAGTGTCCCATTTATCGTTCGCTACGTGCGCAGCACAGCGGCGCATTTTACATCATGAGCATACCTCAGTGACGTCAGTCTACCCTGCAATTGGCATAAAGTTCTGACCACTCATTCTTGGTGTTGCATTTGCTCTGTCAGTCAGTGTATAATTGGAGAAAATCAATTACTTTTCGGAACATGGCTACGAATATTGAGGTAAATATTAATATGGATTTGAACATTAAATAAGAAAGAATGTAAATATTTTAAGGCTTAATTGTTTTATTTTTATTTGAGCCAGCGCTGACTCTAATCCTTCATGCTTAAATATTACTCTGATAATACTACTCAGATTTCACTTTATCTTATATTGAACATTATTTATTCAATAAATAATCTTATATTTTTCTTTTAGTAAGTGACTGTGTCTTAATTTCTATTTGGGTAACGGCTAGTTTGTAAGTTAGTTAATAAGTTTTGTAGATATAAGCAATTGATTAGTTCCACAAATGGAAAGAGATTCCTCTTGAAGTTATCGACCACAGGTTCTTACTTGAGCGTGTAGATACTCCCGTGATGTTCATCCCAACGGACTGATTCTCATCCGAAACCACGTAAAATAACTAACTATATAAAATCACAGATTTTATGAGCGAAAGTTGGAATACCCTGAGAAGAAATCGAGCTACCGGGATAACTTGGCACTGACCGCTACATAGGCGGGTGCAATAATAATAATAATAATAATAATAATAATAATAATAATAATAATAATAATAATAATAATAATAATAATAATAATAATAATAATAATAATAATAACCTCCTCTGTGAACCATGTGACCTTGCCGCGTTGGGGAGGCTTGCGTGTCCCAATGATGCAGATAGCCGAGCCGCAGGTGCAACCATATGGGATGGGTATCTGTTGAGAGACCAGACTAACGAATGGTTCATCGAAAGGGGGTTGCAGCCTTTCGGTAGTAGCAAGAGCGGCAGTCTAGATGATTGACTGATACGGCCTTGTAATAATACTCAACATGGCTTAGCTGTGTTGATACTGATACACGGCTGAAAGCAACGGGAATCTACAGCCGTAACTACCTCCCGAGGACATGCAGCTCTCTCTGTATGAATGATGTACTGATGATGGCTCCCTCCCGGGTAAAATATTCCGGAGGTAAACTAGTCTCCCGTTCGGATCTCCGGGTGGGGACTACACGAGAGGGGGCGATCATCAGGAAGATGGATACTGACATACTGCGAGTAGGAGCGTGGAATGTTAGAAGTTTGAATCGTTGTGGTAGGTTACAGAATCTGAAAAGGGAGTTGGATAGGCTAAAGTTAGATGTAGTTGTCATAAGTGAAGTACGTTGGCAGGAAACAAGAATTTTGGTCAGGCGACTACCGAATTATCAACACAAAATCAAACAGGGGAAATGCAGGAGTTGGCTTAATAATGAATAAGAAAATAGGACAGCGGGTAAGCTTCTACGACCAGCATAGTGAAAGAATTATTGTCGTCAAGATAGACACCAAACCAATGCCCACCACAATAGTGCAGGTCTATATGCCTACTAGTTCAGCGGATGATGAAAAAATCGAAAGAACATATGAGGAGATAGAAGATTTAATACAATATGTGAAAGGTGACGAGAATCTAATTGTGATGGGAGACTGGAATGCAGTAGTAGGCCAAGGAAGAGAAGGTAGTACAGTAGGAGAATTTGGATTGGGACAAAGGAACGAAAGAGGAAGTCGGTTGGTTAAATTCTGGACTGATCATAATTTAGTCCTTGCCAATACTTGGTTCAAACACCACAAACGACGGCTGTATACGTAGACGAGACCTGGAGACGCTGGAAGGTATCAAATAGACTTCATTATGATTAGGCAGAGATTCAGAAACCAGGTGTTGGATTGCAAAACTTTCACAGGAGCAGACGTGGACTCTGACCACAACTTGTTGGTCATGAAATGCCACCTGAAGTTGAAGAAATTGTAAAAAGAAAAGAATGCATAAAGATGGAATCTAGACAAGTTGAAAGAAAAAATTGTGAGGGATTGTTTCAAGGAACATGTTGCATAAGGACTAAATGAAAAGGCTGAAGGAAACACTATAGAGGAAGAGTGGAGAGTCATGAAAAATGAAGTCAGTAGGGCTGCTGAAGAAATCTTAGGAAGGAAGAAAAGATCAACTAAGAATCAGTGGATAACTCAGGAGATACTAGACCTGATTGATAAACGACGAAAATACAAGAATGCTAGAAATGAAGAGGGCAGAAAAGACTACAGGCGATTAAAGAATGAAATGGATAGAAAGTGCAAGGTAGCTAAGGAAGACTGGCTGAAGGAGAAGTGCAAGGATGTCGAAGGCTGTATGGTCCTGGAAAAGGTAGATGCTGCATACAGGAAAATCAAGGAAACCTTTGGAGAAAGGAAATCTAAGTGTATGAATATTAAGAGCACAGATGGAAAGCCACTTCTAGGGAAAGAAGACAAAGCAGAAAGATGGCAGGAGCATATCCAACAGTTGTATCAAGGTAAAGATGTAGATAATTTGGTTCTGGAACATGAAGGGGCTGTAGATGCTGATGAAATGGGAGACCCAATTTTGAGGTCAGAGTTTTACAGAGCTGTGAGTGACCTAAATAGGAACAAGACACCAGGAATTGATGACTGTCTTAGGAAAAACCAGCATGGCAAGGTTATTTCGTTTAGTGTACAAGATGTATGAGACAGGAGAAGTCCCATCCGATTTTCGGAAGAATGTTGTTATACCTATTCCTAAGAAGACGGTGCTGACAGGTGTGAAAACTACCGCACCATTAGTTTAGCATCTCATGCCTGCAAAATTTTCACACGTATTAATTAAAGAAGAATGGAAAAAAATTTGAAGCTGAGTTGGGAGAAGATCAATTTGGCTTCAGAAGAAATGTAGGAACACGTGAAGCAATACTGACTTTACGTTTGATCTTAGAGGATCGAATCAAGAAGGACAAGCCCACGTACATGGCATTCGTAGATCGAGAAAAGGCATTCGATATTGTTGATTGGACCAAGCTATTTATGATTCTGAAGATGATAGGGATCAGATACCGAGAACGAAGAATGATCTACAATCTGTATAAAAATCAGTCTGTAGTGATAATAATCGAGGGCTTTGAAAAAGAAGCAGCAATCCAGAAAGGAGTGAGGCAAGGCTGCAGTTTGTCCCCCTCTTCTTTTCAATGTTTACATAGAACAGGCAGTAAAGGAAATCAAAGAGAAATTTGGAAAGGGAATCACAGTCCAAGGAGAAGAAATCGAGGTCTTGAGATTTGCCGATGATATTGTAATTTTATCTGAGACTGCAGAAGATCTCGAGAAGTTGCTGAACGGTATGGATGAAATCTTGGGTAAGTACAAGATGAAAATAAATAAGTCCAAAACAAAAGTAATGGAGTGCAGTCGAACGAAGGCAGGTGATGTAGGAAATATTAGATTAGGAAATGAGTCTTAAAGGAAGTAGATGAATATTGTTACTTGGGTAGTAAAATAACTAACGATGGCAGAAGTAAGGAGGACATAAAGTGCAGACTAGCACAAGGAAGAAAGAGCTTTCTTAAGAAAAGAAATTTGCTCACTTCAAACATTGATATTGGAATTAGAAAGATGTTTGTGAAGACTTTCGTGTGGAGCGTGGCATTGTATGGAAGTGAAACATGGACGATAACTAGCTCAGAAAGAAAGAGAATAGAAGCTTTTGAAATGTGGTGTTACAGAAGAATGCTGAAGGTGAGAAGGATAGATCGAATCACGACAGAAGAGATACTGAATCGAATTGAGAGAGGAGATCGAATCGGCTAAATTTGACGAGAAGAAGAGATAGAATGATAGGACACATCTTAAGACACCCAGGACTTGTTCAGTTGGTTTTTGAAGGAAGTGTAGGTGGTAAGAACGGTAGGGGTAGACCAAGGTATGAATATGACAAGCAGATTAGAGCAGATGTAGGATGCAATAGTTACGTAGTAATGAAAAGGTTAGCATAGGATAGGGTGACATGCAGAGCTGCATCAAACTAGTCTATGGACTGATGACTCAAACACAACAACACAATAATATTAATAATAATAATAATAATAATAATAATAATAATAATAATAATACTAATAATAATAATAATAATAATAATAATGTACACAGATGGAGTTCACATAATTAAATTCCTTTCAATATTCAGAAGTCTATACTCATAGTAAGTCTAATTTTGAATCATTCTATACAAAGTATCCTCTGTAATAGATTTAGGCGTGGTATTAACTTGTAACATTTCTTTTAATCAATATAAGCTATAACTAAAATAACGAATGACTCGTTACGGATATTGGGCTTTTTGTTTCGGAATTGTAAAAGATCTGAAAGAAGTAACTGCATTAGCTTTTGCATTAGTTGCCTGGTTTCCTATTTACAAATCCGTTATAAAGTTGAGAAATTCCTGCAAAATTTATTTACTATTAAAAAAATAAACAATCAGCGTTGATTAATCGTGTGTCATACGAGAAAATATGGATTAAGTTCAACTTAGTTTCAATCAATCAATCAATCAATCAATCAATCAATCAATCAATCAATCAATCAATCAATCAATCAATCAATCAATCAATCAATCAATCAATCAATCAATCAATCAATCAATCAATCAATCAATCAATTTAATAAATCAATCAATCAATCACCATTGATCTGCACTTAGGTCTGTCGCCCAGGTGGCGAAGCACTTGAAGCACATAGATTATTACTCAGTAGACATATTTATATAAATGTGTTAATTGTTTATTAGATAATAGTGAACTTCGACATATATTTTTTCAATGTTGGGGCAAATATATAGGAAATCGCCACTTGCTTACTATACTATAAAATTCGTAAAACCATTTAATTAAAACTCGCCCCTCATAAGAATATGGTTAATGTAATAAAATAGGTAAACATATTTAAACAATTTACTTACGACCTTCTTCCATATTTCGGCAATTTTGGGTTGAAACAGTGATACTTTTCTAGGAATTAAAATATACATATTGCGCTGTTTTCTTTTTTGTTATATTTCTGGATATTGCTGCTCTATTGCCTAGTTTTTAAGTTATATTAATTGAAGGACTTCGCATATGTTTTTAAATGTTCCTGTAGTGTATCTAATGTACGGTATAATAATAATAATAATAATAATAATAATAATAATTATTATTATTATTATTATTATATTATAATATTATTAATATTATAATATTATAATATTATTTATGAACTACTTTTCTTCCTAGAAAGTTTATGTAACTAGGCAACTCATTGCCTGTTATTTGGAAACAGTAATCTAACATGCCGTGATCGAGAGGTACCACGCACCTTTCAGCCGCAGTAAGTACTTATAAGCGTGCACATCCTCTCGCTGTCTATGAAAAAGGCAAAATTACTGGACATTAAAAAAAATGAAACTTTGGGTTACATTTCTACTAAATTGTAAGCACCCACCAAGGAAGGGTTTCAAAAAATTCCACCTCTAAGTTGAGGAAAGGGGGGATAAAACATGAATGTTAATTACTCTGAAACGGTTCATCGGAAAAAATTGTAATATCACTGAAATGATTGTTCCTTTATATGTGCCAGGTATCAAATAAGATAAGTTCAGAAAATTTTCAGCCCTTAAGAGTTAATACCCAAAAAAAAGTATTAATTTCTCTGAATCTGTTTGACGTACGAGGTTGAAATTTCACATGGTGATTCCTCCTATATGTCTTATATTATAAGTGACAAGTGGTCTTAAAATAATACAACTCTAGGGGGTTTTGATTGGTGAGGTAGGGGGTGAAGCCTGATGAAAAAGGTCAACATTTCTATGAAACCGCTTCACATACAAGGTTGAAATTTCACATGATGGTTAGTCTCCAGTGTCTTAGTTTAAATAAGAGGTGGTTTTAAAACAGAACATCCCTAAGGAGTTTCGACTGGGGGGGGGGGGATAAGGTTAGATGCCAAAAATATGTATTTATCTTAAACTGTTTGACAAGCGATATTGAAATTTCACATGATTTGCACTCCTATACATCTTAGATTTCAAACAAAATGTGCTCTCAAAATAATAGACCTCTAAAGGGTTTTGAATCGTGGGGGGTAGGGTGAGATCTGATGACAAAATTATTCATTTTTTTGAAATCGTTTGACATACGAGGTGAAATGTCACATGATGGTTACCCATCAGTGTCTAAGATTTGAAATAAGAAGTCGTCTTAAAACAATACACTCCTAAAGGGGTTTGAGTGGGGGTAAAGTTCTGGCGATAAAAATATTTCTCTAAAACCGTTTGACATACGATGTTGAATTTTCAAATGATGGTTGCTCCTGTGTGTATTCCACTTTAAATAAGAAGTGTTCTTAAAGTAATACACCTGTAATGTCTTTTGACTGGGGGCGAGCCCTGAGCACAAAAATATTTATTTTTCTGAAAAAGTTTGACATGCCACTATATCTTAGATTTCGAATAAGAAGTGAATGGTCTTAAAACAATACACCCCTAAGGGGATAACTGGAGAGTGGGACCTGATGACAAACATATTAATTTCTTAATGACTTACGGAGCTAACATTTCACAAGTTTGGAGCTCGTCATTTTGACCGCGAAGTTGTTCATGTATGTCTTAGATTTTAAAGAGGTAGTGGTTTAAAAAAAACCTAAGGGGTTTTGACCAGGAGGGCGAAGCCTGAAAACATAAATGTATATATCCCTGAACCATTTGACATATGACGTTGACATTTCACATAGCTGTTACTCCACTATATCTTAGATTTTAATACAAGCAGTGGTCTTAGAAATGACATCCACAAGGGGTTTTGACTGAGGGGTGAGGCCTAATGACAAAGCATTAATAAATCTGAAAACTTTCACATGCAAGATCGAGATTTTACATGACGGTTGCTCTTCTATCCCTTAGAATTCAAATGAGAAGTGGTCTTAAACAAACACCCCTGAATTATTCTGACCGGGGGTGTAGCCTGATGACAAAAATATTGATTTCTCTGAAACTGTTTGACATAAGGTGGCTGAAATTTCAATTGATGGTTATTCCTATAAATAAATTTTAAATAAAAAGTGTTATTAAAAGTAATACACTCCTAAATGGTATTGTCCTGGGGATGAGGCCTGATGATAAAAATATTAATTTCCATGGAACCGTTTCACTTACGGAGTTAAAACTTCACATAATGGTTGCTCCTCTATGTATTGGAATTTGAATGAGAAATTGCATTAAAATAATACACCCCTAAGAGGTTTAGACTGGTCCGAGTGGGGTGGAGGCCTGATCACAAAAGTATTCATTTCTCTGAAAGCATTTCACTTACGAAGTTAAAATTTCACATGATACTTGCTCCTCTATGTCCTGGATCTAAAACAAGAAGTGGTCTTAAAACAATACATTCCTCAAGGGTTTGTATTCGGGGTGACTCTAAAAATCACAATATTCATTCTTCCGAAGCCGTTTCACGTACTCACTTAAAATTTTGCATCTAGTATTTTCTTCTACTGTACGTCCTATATATGAATTAATAAATATTTTTCAAACATTCTACATTTTTTACAAGTTGCTTTACGTCGCACCGTCACTGATAGGTCTTATGGTGACAATGGCATACGAAAGGACTAGGAGTGGAAAGTAAATGGCCGTGGCCTTAAATAAGGTACATCCCCAGCATTTGCCTGGTGTGAAAATGGGAAACCATGGAAAACCATCTTCAGGGCTGCCAATAGTTGGGTTGGAACCCACTATATCCCGATTACTGGATACTGGCCGCACTTCGAACATTCTACACCTCTAATATTGTTCGACGTAGAAGTCAAAATTTCGCAGGTTGGTCGCTTCTGCGATCTAGATGTTAAATAAGAGAGGGTTTTAAAACATTCGAATTCTATGGGATTTAAATTAGATAAGAAAATAAATTCTTCTTCTTCGAAAAGCGTTTGGCGCACGAACTGAGGGTGTATTTTACAGGCTCAGTCGACACTGGACTTGCCAAAATTTGGAACTTTCAATTATAAATTTCAGCTTAAAACCGTAGTAAAGCACGGGTATCTTGCTAGTAAAGAATACAATGCCATGGAAACAGTGTTAGGGTTGTAGTCAAAATTTTAACACTTAGATATGGTAAGGAATTGAACAGAAACGGAATGCCCTGAAAGAAGCATTAAATGGACTACTGTAAGGAAATCAAACTTTTCGAAAGCGTTGTAGAGGTCCATCGGATACCCTGGAAACGTTAACCCGCAAAATGGAGATCACCACAGTAGTCATCCCCAGCCCGTCCATACCAGGTGCAACACCTCAAGTTACTAGGCCCTCTTAGTATTAAGCGGTCAAGAAACATGCAAATTAATTTCATGCTATAACAATAATCTACGTACCTAATTGCAAAGTTATATCGTCTAAGTTGCGTTGGCACATTTCCTTTTCTAACTTGTATGTATCAGTTCTTCCGTCAGATTACTTCCCTACATTCCGTTAATAATGTTGAATCATTTTGCAATTCTTCACTGTTGCACCCACTCTCTCTTCAATAACTTTACATTCGTATACAAATGAGTTTCGTTTTCAGTTTTCCTGATACCATCCTCATATATACATTTTATCTTACTTCCCTCGTCTGTGAACAATCTTTTAAAAGGTTTGCCAACCCCATTCCTTTAGAGCACAGTAAACATTTATGTTCATTTTATTTTGTCTGCAAACATTATTTTTGTGTACCCCCACTATCATATCGACGGCCTAGTTCTAATTCCACGTATCTAACAATGCTCTTTCTACCCATTACTATCTTTAAGACTGGTCACGCCTCCCAGCCACATATTGATATGCAGCCCATCAGTTCAATTTTCGTTGGGTTCATTTTCCTATTCATATGTATAAAGGGAAATGAACCTTGGATATAATATTCTGTAGGAGTGCGTCATGCAAACAACATTCCTACAGTACGGTACGATAAGGTTCATTTTTCGTTACACTGCAGCATAGGAAAATGAACCCAACGAAAATTGTTGTGATGGACTGCATATCAGCGGTGTAGGGGTAGCGTGTCTGCCTCTTACCCGGAGGCCCCGGATTCGATTCCCGGCCAGGTCAGAGATTTTTACTTGGATCTGAGGGCTGGTTCGAGGTGCACTCAGCCTACGTGATTACAGTTGAGGAGCTATCTGACGGTAATATGGCGGCGCCGGTCTAGAAAGTCAAGAATAACGGTCGAGAGGATTCGTCGTGCTGACCACACGACACCTCGTAATCTGCGGGCCTTCAGGCTGAGCAGCGGTCGCTTGGTAGGCCATGGCTCTTTGGGGCTGTTGCGCCATGGTGTTTGGGTTTGGATCTTCATAATCCATACGTGGCTGGGAGGCGTGACCAGTTTTAAGCAGAATAATGGATAAGAACAGCATTACCAGATATGTGGTATTAGAACTAGGCCGTCGATAGTATACCCCTCATTCCTCTTTTTGCCATATTATCTCCGTTTGCCCTCGTTCTACATTGTAAAATTCTCCTATTGTCCTCTTATTTCTGCGCTGCGAAGCAATTTGTGGCTTTTTAATTTCGTCCAGTATTTTTGTTACACTGTCTAATATGAAAAAAAATGAAATGTCGTATGGCTTTTAGTGCCGGGATATCCCAGGACGGGTTCGGCTCGCCAGGTGCAGGTCTTTCTGTTCGATTCTGGCTCAGACGGTTAAGGCGCTGGCCTTCTAACCCCAACTTGGCAGGTTCGATCCTGGCTCAGTCCGGTGGTATTTGAAGGTGCTCAAATACGACAGCCCCGTGTCGGTAGATTTACTGGCACGTAAAAGAACTCCTGCGGGACTAAATTCCGGCACCTCGGCGTCTCCGAAGACCGTAAAAGTAGTTAGTGGGACGTAAAGCAAATAACATTATTATTATTATTATTTCTGTTCGATTCCTGTAGGCGACCTGCGCGTCGTGATGAGGATGAAATGATGATGACAACACACACACACCCAGCCCCCGGGCCATTGGAATCAACCAATTAAGGTTAAATTCTCCGACCCGGCCGGGAATCGAACCCGGGACCCTCTGAACCAAAGGCCAGTACGCTGACCGTTCAGCCAACCAGTCGGACACTGTCTAATATGATCCATCTGAATTAAAAATATGGAATATTGTGCAATTACAAGTTGAACAATCCTTTCACTTCGGAAGCCATAGTACTGTACATTTTTGCCTCACAATCACTGTCAATTTTGACAGCATATCGATATCTTAATATTGGTTTCTTTTGGCACTTATGTACTGGAAGTTACAACAATAAAACCATAAACTCGTGATACTTGCAGTAACATACCGGATCTGGGACCCGTATTTATTCCCGAATTAAAGTGCTGCCGTATTAACGGCTGTGCATTCATCTAGCCAATATGTTGAAGTATTAAACATTTGCGCTGCCTCGGAGCACAATAAGACAACTTCACTGTCTGCTGTCTTGGCTAAGTAATTAATTTCTTCGGTAAACAACAGAGGGTGCTGAATGGATAATGGAGCGAAGTATTTTACGAGATAAGTTTGTCTGCTATTCTTGAGGTACTACTGTAGATATTTGTTGATTTGTTACCAACCAACCAACACTCGAACAAAGTACGAATCCGTGATTCCAGCCCTATTCTCTATAAACCTGTATTGAATGACGGAAACTCTTGAGAACGTACTTATTATTTCGTGCTCTTTCCGAGAAGGAAGTTTATTGTGAAGAGCCTGACTTACATATATTCACAATTCCACAGTAATGTAGAGGGGAGAGCTAATAGGCATTGCTATGACAACACGAGATGTATTTTCTGTTAACAATAGTATAAGATTCTGAGCCGACTCTTGTGAAACATCAAGGAAAGATTATACTTTCCTAACTTTCTGGCCGTTGAATTTTAACGTATCATAATATTTAAAAGCTGCTTGAAGGATGCTTAAAGAAACAAAAGTTCTAATTAACTGTTTTAAACAAGAAGAGAGAAGGGAGAAATGGATCACTCAATCGATGCTCGTGTGCTTGAACACTCGATCAATTGACCCTGAAGAGACCTCTGACTAAGGGCGCTGATGTCCTATACTTTCTACTCTTCTTCTTCTTCTGACGCTGTTTACTCACACCCTGATGGGGTCGTGAGTGTGGACTTACCCCGGTTTTACAGCTGGATTCCGTTCCTGAGGCAAGCCTATTTGGAGAAATGCATTTCGCTACTGTGGTAGTTGACAGTGCGGTCTGTTGTGTGTATATTGAGACAAATACAAATATCCAGTCCTCGAGTCAGAGAAATTGACCAGAAGTGACTTAAATCCTCGGGCCGGTCGGGAATCGAACCCGCGATTCTCTGAAACGAGGACCGTGACGTTGACCACTCAGGCAAGGAGCCGATCTCCTCTACATTATACATAGTAACTTTTCGACAATTAAACCCTTTTTAATTGATAGTGGTGATAATACCGACTGCAGATAATTATTTCACAAAGGGAACTTCACATGTTGACCAGGGAACCATGCTGTATATAACGCAGAGATATCTTTTTGGCTTTTCACATTTTGTACACACCTCTTTACTTCGTTACCGAACGAAGCGAATGGCATACATCGAGGTTTTTGAAGTCCGCGTGCACTTCTCTGTACGTCTACGTCCACACAATAGGCGTAAAGAAGAGAAAATTATTTCTAAATTTGGCACACTGATTCCTTAGACATGCTACATTGTCTGCATAGTTTATGTACATGTATGTATGTATGTATGTATGTACGTTAGGTCTTCAGCCCTAAGGCTGGTTGGATTTTCAACAGCTCCGCCATCAGATGTCATAGATGGCCTAGGCATCACGGAAGAGGCGTACTATGGAAATGAGGAGTGAGGTAGTTTGCCGTTGCTTTCCTCGCCGAGCCATAAGTTGCTTTTACACATCAGTCTGCCAAGCCCACTGAAATGCACGGACCAACCGACCCTATGAGCGACATTTTCACACCATTCATAGCAGGGATAGGCAGCAGAAAGAATGGCATTATTAGCATCGCTCATACCTCAGTCACTTTCATATTGTCAAAGCCAAGGATAAGACAGAGACAGATCAATCAATGTAACAAAATTACTCTAGCCCATACCAGAAGACATAGTGCATTATAAACACTAGGTCCTGCCAGCAAAGGCAACTATGTGGATTGTTGTTGTATAGAATGTTTATTACTGTGGGTGAATCCATCAATTTCCCTTCGGATTTTCACATCTTGCAACGGTAAAAACTATTGGATCGTCTGCTAACATAGCACATTGTATTCAACTGCTGTTTAGTTTTTATTTTTGTTGCGAAGCTTCAATAATGGATAAAATTTACATTTCATGTCCAATATGATTTGGATCTCGGACTGTTCTCAAATTTTCTATTGATTTTTATCCTATGATTTTAAGAAATAAGGAAATAATCAAACAAATGTGTAGTCTACTCACATGAGTACGGGAGGTTGGCGACCACAGATATCCGAATGTTTAACATTGATTGTTGAGAAGAAAAGGAATGGTTTATCAATTCATTTTCTCAACCTGCTCTGTTATGGGCGATGTACATCCCTCGTTCTTAAAACTTGGTTACAATAAACGTTCTCCCTTCCCGCTAAATATTTGTCGAGCTTGTATACAGACTTACACAGTTTATTTTGTTTGAAAAGATGTTAAGCCTCAAATATGAATGCCCCTGGAGAACTGGAAGATAAAGGATTCTTTCTACCAACCATAACCTCGGCACTACGGAGAGCTCACTGACTGCTAGCTACAACGCCAACAACCAGATACCCGCGAGCCCCTAGCTCGCCAATACAGGCCACCCGTCACACAGCCTGTTCAAATCCAACAATCACCAACTGCCAGCCATAGATCATGCAGAACCAAGTACTGCCTGCAAGCAAGTTCATCGCAGGCACCCAGCAATTTGTCAGTAGCCCTCAGTGTGGTCATTGGCTCGAAGCTTGTCCCGTTGCGACACGGAAAAAAAACTACACCTGTTTTGACCGTGCCCACTGAGTGAGCGATAAACTACGTTGGTCCTCATACGAGTGTGACCAGACCTAACAAGTGCTTCACGTTACCTACACCTTGCACACACTTATACACCCTGAGCCAACCACAAGACTGGCAAACTGAATTAGCAGCCAGTCTACAGGTCTGGCAATCAGATATAGCGTCCTTCCTTGAAACAGAATTCAGCCCTATAAATCAACTCACGCTCACACCATCATCACAAAAGTCTCAATCCACCCCCAGCCCACTCCGCTACCACTCTCCACCCTACTCCCCCACCTCCCCGCACTACTCCCACGCCCCCTCAACCACTCATCCAATCAACCCCACAAGAAGCAGACGACAGCAGCAGCTCAGAAGGAGAAGAAGAAGACAATGAAGAAGTTGACTATACAGCCCCTCTCTTCTGTGTTCGTGGGACCTTCTCCGTCTCTGCCAAACGCAAGGTGCTAATATTCAATCGCACAAATCCAGACCCGGTTCCTATGACCAGAAAAACCATTATCAACACCCTTATGCCAATCTTCTCCAAGCACATTGCTGTCATTGAAGAGTCACACAATAACCTATCGTTTGTCACCCCTCTATGCAATAATTCTATCCACTGCATTCTTGATGCACTTGAACACACAAATATCCCCACCCCAATAATCATCAACCCCCTCAATAACGATGTCAATCAGCAAATCATCCTACCACCCAAAACCACAAACCAAACAATGCAAACCCCTTCCACATCGACATTTCAAACCAAACCTTCATCAAAGGAAGCCGCAACACAAACAACAACTACAAACTACGCTATCAAGAACATCAAGCACGCCAAGAAAACACAGAAGAAAACTGAAGTCAAAAGAAATCCAAACTAATCCCTCCCCCACCCTATCACAAGTTCCGCCACACAAACTACTCCATCCATCAAACAGCAAGATAACAAAACAACCCCAGATATCCAAGACAAATCCGAGCAAATCTATCACTCAGCCTCTGATATCCTTACTCAAATCATATCCATCCCTCCCCACTTCCGCCCCCTCTGTCTGTCAATGAATCAACTCAATCAACCAACACCACCACCCAATCACAAACCTCACACACCACAATAAAAAATAACCCACCCAAAATGCGAAACCAACCAAAACAGACCAAAAACACCAAACTTCCCCTTCTTCCCACACCACATCTCAAAACCAAATCTCAACCTCGTCCATCTCACCCCTCACTTACAATACTCTGCTACAACTGCCTTAAAGTTAACCATTACGCTGTCAGGTGTAGAAATAAGACCTGTTGCAACAGGTGTGATGGCCCACACCACCACCCCGAATGCAAGGTACCACGGGTCAAGGCGACCTGCGCGAATTGCCAGGCAATCACGCAGCGTCGTTCCCTGGCTGCCCATATTTTAAGAAAGCAATCAAACAAAAACCTCACCAAAACTCACATCTAAAATCACCCACAGAAACAATAACCCAACCAAACCTACCCCCGCCTCTTCTCACTGCCCCCTCCCCTCCTCGCCCAACAATAATCTCCTACTGCTCATCCTTAGTCTACTACAACACCAAATCCAACTAAACTCAGGGCCCCCTCGGTGGATCGTGTAGCCGAGGCCCTGACAAACCTAATCAGACCCCCCAACTCCACCCCCACCAAATAATCCCCGCCAAGAACCCCAAGAAAAACAAGAAACCCTCACTTTCTTAAACTGCACATACTGCCTTCTTAAAATATAACAACCACCCAAGCACTGGTTCTCGGAGACGAGGCGGTGCGTTCGCTAAATGCTGCTCATTACCGATGCTACATGTTAAATTAACATCGCACACTCACACTAAAAGTTAACGCACAGTTCACTAAGTGTCAGCCACTACACTACGATGTCGGTTTAGTCTCATTGCAAACTCCCGAACGCAAACGGGCGTGGTTAGCTCCTGGATGGGTGACCACTCAGGACTACCACAACCGTCAAACACGTAAATCGCTGTGTAAGTCAACTCAACTGAAATATCAACCCCCTGGTCAATCACACACTAATGCGCAAACACACTTATATTTAACACACACACATACTAATTAAACACAATCAATGGTATAAAAACGTTGAACATTTACAGTTAAGCTACATTGGGGTTGGTCACCCACTGGATGGGTGGCCATACACCAGTACCTACTGTTTACTAAAACCTAAACTGATATTAAACCAAATAACTGGTTTAAAAAATTACATAACACACAACAGTCTAGACACACTGCAGACCGACAGAGGAGCGCAGAACAGCGCACCGGTATCGGTACGTCACAAACCACCTATCATTTCGGAGATGGGTGGAACATACGGATAACCAAGGATGGAAAGAGTTGCTAGTTCAATGGCCGACCACCTCTGCCTTCAGAAATTGACCGCGTACTCTTGTCAGATGTTGGTTGAGTAAATTCACCCCTGGATTGAAAATTTGACGGAGAATCGAGTCCACACCCTTTAAAGTGAGCCGAGCATGCCTTTACGGCTTGAAAAGTGCCCCTAATTTATTTTGTTTGGACCTTATCTTTTTAAATACTCTTCTTTAGCCAATGACAGGGAAAAGACACCACTTCATTTTATCACTACACAACTGCACTGTAACAAGAAAATAGACCATCGACCTACAGATTAACAGGTTTACAACCCCTCTGTATGGCTCAGTAGATGAGTGGCCCGTCGGACTTTGGGGCCCCTGGTGTATTCCTGGCTGGGTGGAGGATTTCTAATCGTAAAGGGTTAGTCAACGGTTTTAGTTCGGAGTGCCTACCTTAGAAGAGCTGCTCTCCTACTGTAATAAAGATATTATTATTATTTTTCCTGCTGCCATTTCATGATGGATATAGTACTTTTGTATCCATCTCTTGGCACAGGCCAGAGTAAAGTGTAGCTTCCACCGAAGTCCCAGTCTCATCCATGGCTGTGGCAATGTGGAAGCTGCTGGGGGTATGGGTGGTGCTGAGTAATGACATTCAGAGCACGACTAGTGCATCTGAGTGTTATGAAAGGTGTTGCTCATAGGGTCAGTCGTGCTGCAATAGCACTTTCTGACCCAGTGAGGAAAGCAATAGCAAACTACCTCACTCCTCGTCTTGCCTAGTAAGCCTCATTATGGTGCTGCCATTGGTTTTTGCGGTTTCCTTACAACCGCATAACCTTTGGTGGTGCTATTTGAGGATCCAACCAGCCTCTGGGCTGATGACCTAACAGACAGATTATTATTATTATTATTATTATTATTATTATTATTATTATTATTATTATTATTATTCACATCGCTATGCCCAACTGAGGAGCACGCTTGAACTTATTTAGCTGATGATTTTGCTTTCTTCTCTTTTCAAAATCTCTTCATCGTCTCACTGAAATTCGTCATACGTTCTTCTGTCCAGGTTTTATTAGTTCTAGGTTTTTGGCTCCCCGAAACAATGATTATTAATCAGTGTTTAGAAAGCAGATAGGTTCTTCACAATTTCCTGGTTGATGTTAAATTCCTGAAGATCTGATTTGTTTATAGGCAGGGGAGTTAGGGATTAGAATAACTTACCAAGGGAGATGTTCAATAAATTTCCAATTTCTTTGCGATCATTTAAGAAAAGGCTAGGGAAACAACAGATAGGGAATCTGCCACCTGGGCAACTGCCCTAAATGCAGATCAGTAGTGATTGATTGATTGATTGATTGATTGATTGATTGATTGATTGATTGATTTCATTTAGCCAGTTGTTCTTGACTTTCAGTGTAATGGCAAGATTTAAAATTATTTCGGTCAGTCTATCATAGCTCATTCTGAGAATGTGACCTCAGAATTTCAACCTCCTTTTCCTGACAGTGTCTGAGAATTTTCAGTATGGCAATAAATTTCAAGAGATTTCCTTTTCATACATAGTCCATCCATATTATTATTATTATTATTTTGTACGTAAGCCTGTATTAGACAGTTGAAATTGTTCTGTGGAATGTAACTGGAAATGTGAAACGAATGTGTTAATGTATTATATGAATAATTTGTGATATTTGAAGCCATCTCTTTTCTGTTTCAACTCAGTTAATTTTTCACACTTAGGTTTTTCAGTCTGGCAAAACTAATTTTGAATAATAAGTTTATAAACTAGCTGGAAAATAAAACATATAGTAACAGTATTATACTAGAAAAAAGAACTCAATTAAATTAAAATGACATGTTTCGTTCTGAAAAGAACATAATCAGATTCTATCAAATTACACTCAAATGTAACTGAACATTCTTACCAAGTTGGTAACTTTTAACTTTGTTTCACTCCTTTTCTTGGCGTCTTATTGAATGGTGGATGATCGGATAAAATAAAATGATTTGATTTGGCACATGACATTCACACAACCTGTGACGATCGAAAATTCCTTTCGTGTGAGATTTCATGCCTTAATGTTCTTCCGACGAATTTATGCCCAACTTGATACATGTGACAAAAGCGATTGCGTTAGGCTAACGACCTACACGATAGTAAACATTGCAACATGAGCCGGGAACAGCCTAGATATAAAGTCCTGATGTTCTGGTAACAATGCATTAATTATTAAACTATCGTAAATATTTATACTGAATAAATACTATTAAATACACATTCAGCGCGTGACATCGTGAGTGTTTTCGACATTTCTGTTAATGATGTGTATGGAAGGACGTATAACTGGATAAGAAAAGTCCAGAGTTCCAGTAGAAAAAAGCACTTGATGGCCCAAAATTTTGTTTTCTGGACACAGTACCGTGAAACAAATAATTAACATGATCTATCGCTAAATAATCACAAGAAATAAATTCAATGATTGCCATGTGCTAATACCGCTCTCTGTAATGCGAACGCTTCAAATCAGGCAGCAGGACTTGGTTCGGTCTGATGCCAGTAAATAATGTTAATGTTGCTACTTACTCCAATGTGACAATCTCACTCCACTGAATGAGGGGAATTATTGATTGTCTTTTGTCAGTTATCGCTTTCAATACGTAAAAACGTCAAGTAGGCTGTAGGGTTTCGTTCAGTCATATGCCAATACAAAGGACACTAGGAAAGTTTTGCAATGTGAGTGAACGCTTTAGACTTTTTCAAAATAATTTCCACCACACTCCATACACTTCTCCATACGTTGAAAACAGCCACTGAACCAACTCTGCCACTTTTCTTCGGTTACATTTTCACACTCTTGATCCCATGCTGCCAGAAGCTCCTCGTCCGATGCAAAACGCGGCCTTTTCAGCTTCATCTTCACGCCTGGGAAGAGTGCGAATTCACATGGAGCCAGACCACGACTGTCTGGAGGGTGATCAAGCACAGTCAACCCTGATCTGGCAAGAAAATCCATTGTTTCATTAGCACGACGTGCTGGAGAATTGTCGTGATGCGAGAGCCAAGTGTTGAGCCGTGACCTTGGACGGAGCTGCTCGAGAGCCAGGGTGACCTGAGACAGACGAGTCTCACTGTACCACTTCGCAGTAACTGTCCTTTGTGTTTCTAGTACAACCTGAGTCAGGATGCCCCGTTTAGTGAAGAACACTGCAATCATCCTTTTCTTCACTGACCTTGACCTCCGCACAGTCACAGGAGCACCCTCTTCTTCAAACAGTCACACCTTTTTCTGGGATTTTGTTGGGACATCGTAATGATAAAGCCAAGTTTCATCACCTGTAATGATGCTATTTATGTTACGCGAAGTCCGATTTTCAAACTGTTTTAGCATTTTTCGGCACCCTTTCACTCGATGTGCCCTTTGTTCCTGTGAAAGTGAATGGGGCACCCAAAGGGAACAAACCTTTCCAACATGTAGATGGTCGTGTAGAATTGAATGAATAGCTGGTGCAGGGATGTGGAGGGTCTCTTCTACCTGCCGATATGTCAACCGCCTCTCTTGCTGCAACATTTTCTTCACAATTTCAATGTTTTCCTCGGTCACCGATTCAGACGGTCGCCCAGAACGAGGATCGTCTTCAACCCAAAAATTTCCCCTCTGGAACTTTTTGTACCAGCGGAAAATTGTTGTCTGATGTGGACAGTCTTTCCCCAGCACAGGAGTCATTTCCTCGAGGCACTGGTCAACAGTTAATCCACGAGAAAAATTGTAGCGGATAATTGCGCGATATTCACCTTTAGACCACACTGACATCTTAAGTTGCTTTCATTCCCACTGGTTGGTAACAACTGGTGTGAAGGTCGCACCGTGCTGTCTTCTAGACCGGTTTTCTCCCCTCTTTTCATCCCTCACCATAACAGGGGTGTCCAGCCAACCATTTTTGCGTATTGCAACATTTTCCTAGTGCCCTTTATAGATGACGTTAATGTTATTACGTGCAACAAAATGACCTCACCCGACTGAGTGAAAGGCATGTTATTGAAAACTAAACATGCGAAATTCCATCCCACCCGATTCATATCTCTACCACGTACAACGAAGCATCCAGGATCAAAATGTGATAGATATCATTCTCCAAACTCGTCGAAAAGATTGCTATCTCGTTGTTATAGACTGAGATAACGTGGTTGCTTATGCCGGAATGGTGAAAATGATACATTCACTTCAATGAGAGATAATATTTATCACTTACTAGTGAAAGAATGATGGTCATCATTGCATTGCTCTTGTAACCTACATCTAGTGCCCGTTTCAGTCTCTGAAAGGTCCCCGTTTTCTCAGTATCTCAGTGTGAGGTAACGGACGTCAGGATGTACGTAGTTTGAAGTCATGCCAGTAGGTAGAGCAGTGCTCGTCACCGTGGTGAACATGAGACTATCACTTTACGTTTCTTTTTTCAAGTACGAAAATCGTGGTCGTGAGGGACTCATTGTACTTTTCCTGTAAGGAAGACATAAAAATCTGTAACTGATACCAATTTCAGATGATGAAATAATATCTCATTGTCACTGTGAATAACAGACGGAATAGGGATGTTATAAGTGTAGATTACTAGCATTTATACCCGTTCTTTGCACGGGAATTTGTAAATGAATGTTTCCTTCATGACTGTATGTGAAGTTACATTGGTACTATTCACACGTTATGTATGATATGCTTAGCTGATATTTTTCTCCCGAAGACGTGACAGTATCGTGAAGTACGACAAAGCTGAACAAAGTCAAGACAAAATGACGATTATTTCCGAATTTATTGTATGGTAAAGTTACTGGTTTGAAATTGTGCGAAATTCTTCGTGCTTCTCAGTTGCATGTTATTATTATTATTATTATTATTATTATTATTATTATTATTATTATTATTATTATTATTATTATTATTATTCCGGCAAATGGCGTGGCACTGTGACTGAAGACTCACTAAAACCATCGTTGATCATATATTTCTTATTATCTGCCCTATCGAAAAGAGTAAAATTGCTCATAAGCTCTTCCCGTTAACCCACATTGAAGTGACTGGACGAAGTGTCCCACACGACTTGTAAAAATCCAGATTTTAGTAAGCGTCTCCGTTATTATCCGTCGTATGATTAATACCTTTAAGGCATAAACGAATGTAAAGGATACATTATACGTATCCTTTTTTATAGGTCTAATGTTCATGAAGATACTTGAGAATAATCTTCCTATACACCCTAACTCCATGTTAAGACCTTTTCGTCATACGCAGGTGATAACACGATCCTGAATGAGTAGAATCCAAATAAGTAATTTGGTTGAAATATGTCCAGCAGTTTTCCAGTTTTTGGAACACAAACATGTAGATTACCAGATTGACAGACTGTGAGGGTTTTCTCCGTTCTACAGCTCTATATGGCCTAAGTCTGCGGAATCCTCTTTACCCATAAGCAGAGTGAGTCTTGATATAACTGACAAATATATTGAACCCATGACCTTTGTGCCCTAAGAACGTTATGCATAATGTAACAATTAAACTAAAAGTTGGATTCTTGATAGCATGGATTTGACACGTGACGAGGGGGTGATTACCTTCGGTCCCACGCTCTGGGGTACGTGACGTCAGCCACACGTGTCAACGGCGGAAGAATCTCAAGTCATTTTTGTGAACTATTTCAAAGCGCGTGTACAAGGCGTGACCCAAGCCAAGTCAAAAAATTATAGTGCCTATCAAAGGGGGTCAATCATCTCGCAAATCGAACCCGTAAAAGTTTTAAATGTCCATGAACACTACCGCCAGAAATGTAGCAAGCATGTAGTCACTTTCAAAACTCTTGAAATTACAGTTTAGGTAAGTCAGAAAATTTATAGAAATTTTCTTGGCGGCAAAGGGAGAGATCCGAAGACGAAGTCTCCTTCTCCGGCATTTGTGATACAAAGCGGACGAAAGATTGTTGAGCTGCTCTGCGAAATCAAACCAACGAAAGTAGACTGAGTTCAACCGCAGATTTTAGCCATTGTGGCTAGGTCTTGTCTCCATGAGGAGATAGTTTTCTTGAGTGAAATAATTGTACCAGATAGGACAGTCAAAGTACTGAATAAATTCTAATGTGATTAAGTAATTCGTGTGCGGAAATAATTATAATCCATCGTGTGCACTCAGCAAACAAGTGAAGGGTATTTTCTTTTTTTAATGCTTTATTCCAGGAAACCTGAAGATATTAAAAAAATGGTTTGTAAAGCTATGAATGTAAAAATGGCTAAATAAAATTCCAGGGTCGCAGGTGAGCCCTATGACGAACACTGGCGTGACGACATGAGGTAGGTGACTTTCCATCTTACTACCCCTTATATCTTGTCTCGTGATCTCTAAAAGTGTATTTGAATGGGGATATACGACGCAGTGGTCACTCCTACTAAGTTTTGTAAATGTGAGAGTACGACTAAAAGAGTCATTTGTTTTATTTTCCACTTGGATAAATTTTTGAAGTCTTGCGAGTGCCGTATAATGTTGTAAAAAGTTATTGAATAGGGTTTCGAAGTGATATCACGTCCAATGTAGATCGTCATCCGTGTGAGTGTACTGCCTATATTTTGTGATGCCAAATTAAGATGTTCATTCGACGTAAAATTTTTCTGTCTGCAATTTGACGTTAATAATAATAATCCATGGTTACTCATTTTCAATCGAGTGGAAGCGCGCTGTCGGGTGAGAACCTAGGGTGATGAATTTGGTCACGGAGAGAAACGTTTTTCTAGGCCCATTTTAAACTGTGTCTGACTGACAATAAAAAGATCTAGTAGAATGTTTCAGTCATTTTGTTCATAAAAATCAAGTTATTAAATACGATATCATTTATGCGAAGTTATTCATGATTAATGCATTGTGCGATATTAGACGTCGAGATTTCTAGTAAGGATTTTATTCCAGTTCTTTGTCGATGATAATTGTGGAGCTGGGAAACAGAGGTTAGTTTTGTTGATATGAGATTTGTGAATCAGGTTGGACCTGTCATTGAAGCCGGGACACGGAAGCCCGAGGAATGTTTTATATGAGTTGAGATGAGATGTGCGAATCAGGTTAGAGTCCTGTCATTGAAGCCGGGACATGATAGCCCGAGGAATATTTTATAATGTTGAGAATGGAAAGAAATTCATAGAAATCCATAGCGGTATTAATTGGCGACGCGTATAATTAGTGTGGGCATCTTGAAGCATAATCTGTGCATTTTGTTGGTTAGAATATCGTATTTATTTAATTATGTCGGCAGAGTTTAAAGGGAGCATTTTGAGAAGTCAGTCAGGTAGAACGAACCGGATGTTTCATGTAACTGCCAAGCGAACTTGGGGGGTGAGAGGCCTCAACTGTGATAACGGGACAGGCGTGGAATTGAGATTGTACTGTATTCTCGGCCAGGGGAAACGTTAAAATGCTGGATTTAGTTGAAATTCATAGCCGGTAATGATCTGAGTATTGTGAAATACTGTAATTGGGGACGTAATGAACATTTGAAATCACGAGCTTTGAGTATAAGGAACAGAGTAACCAAAGTCAGGGTTGTCCAAAATATAGAGCGGTGGTTGTGATGATCGGTTTGTCTGTGAGGGGTGTGCAAAATTCATAAATGGTAATGACGAGATATGGCATCGTAATTATATGGCGAGTTGTTTGGTTTGTACGTAGGTTATTAGGATATCCAAGTGTTAATAAAGGTTAGGGCTATATTAGATTTTAAAGTGTGAGATCAGGAGACAAGATATATAACTGGACATGAATTATGTAACAATTCTTTTCCAGTCAGATAAACATCGCAATATTGAACTTACATCACAGCTGCGTAGGAAATTGTGAAGAAACCAGAGTCCGCGGAGATAAAATTTACTGATCTTTAACATTTCGTAAAATCATTTAAATTTATTTAATTATTAAATTCAGTGAAACCGCATTTTGAAATAACTTTAATCAAGCGAATAACTTGGAGATGCATTCTGGAAATTTTCGTTTGTTTTCTGGGGAATATTAAAAAATAAAGTAACGATTAAAGGGACATATCCGAAGGAAATGGATTTTACTGCCACAAAGTTTGTGAGCATTGCTATTGTTGTAATGATTGAACTTTGATTGATTGAGCAGTGAATGTGCTGGGGATAGTAAAGTGGAAACTTTGGTCATCAACCGATGTAACTTAATTGTGTTTAGCCTTCAGCCTAGAAACTTGGATGGTCAGGGGTCATCAACCTCAGTGACTTAGATTAGGGCCATATGCCATTGTAGTATCATTTCCTTGCGGTCATCATCCACAATGACTTTAAAGTAACTTAGAAGATTAGATGTCGGTCCATGACATAGACGCAGGTCACATCGATTCAATTAAGGGTCCATGCCGTAGAACCACTGTGTGGCACACACCGATTGGACGGCCTTAATTATACCCAGAGTCCAGAGTTCGTGTTACGAGGGCTGGACCATAACGAATCACTATGATGGTACATGTGGTCTCACATGGAAGCCGAATTTAAGGATTTCCAGACTTTCCTTTCTTAAATGATTAATAATTGAGACAATGGTTTCTAGTATGAATGCTCGTCAGGCAGTTACGTTAAAGTCTCACACCAGTGTTCTGACGTTTATGTAAAATGATTGTGGTGTCCAGTGGACACAATTGACTTCTATGATACCGTTGACATAGAATGTTTCAGAATTTTCCTGAATAAATAGGAATCTTTTAAATAGACCTTTCATTCCAGTAGATATATTAGAATTACTGAACCCTACCTTTACCTCAGCAAGTGACGAAGAACCCGATAGGACCCAAGAGACAGATCTCATGAACTTTGCTGATAGGTAAGGAAGGTAGGTATCCCTCAATATGGACCAAAGGGTTCAATATTTGAAAAATTGAAAAATATTAACCAAGTGGCTAAATAAAAACAATCAAATTATTAACAGACACCCGCAGTTACAACGGGCGGTGTACAGCACCATCCCGGCGATGGGGGACAGCTGACGTCACCAGCAAAAGTAGGGCTCTCTAAAGACTTATAGAGCCTTAAGCAAAAGCGATCCTGCGTGTGACCCCTAACGTCTAGTCCAGTGACCGTGATTTGAAGTGTAAGCGAAATTATGTATGTACAAAAAATGATTTGAATTGAAGGGACGTTTCACGTACAGTTTAAATATTTTACAGAAAATCAATAGTGTATGAGAAAATACCAAATAACTCATTTGGTCTTCCTGAGAAACCCCAGTCTGTTCAGTGATTTTAAAACTATATGAATATCAAAACCTGTCGCTGGATGAGTAGACTCTAAATATGAAGATTGGTAGATATATATTCAGTCGTTTCTTCGTGATGGTGGAACAAACAAACAAACCAAGAGAAAGACACGAAAGTTAAAAACTACTGGTACGGTCTTGAGTTGACCTCAAACGAATAAATATCTCAAAACTGGAAAGAAGAACGAAATTACAGACAGCGGACTCCCTACAACGTTATTTGCATAGAAGATTATTATTATTATTATTATTATTATTATTATTATTATTATTATTATTATTATTATTATTATTATTATTATTATTATTATTATTATTATTATTATTATTAAAACCCCTGCGTCCAGGCTTACACTCTGTAAGAAAATCCTTCCGATAAATCTGTTTGAAATGGTCACTGCCGCTTCTAGGAAAACAACAAGTTAAAAATACTTCCTATCTCTAGTCTTGTCCGGCTCCATAGCTAAATGGTTAGCGTGCTTGCCTTTAGTCACAGGGGTCCCGGGTTCGATTTCTGGCAGGGTCGGAAATTTTCACCATCATTGGTTAACGTACTTGGCACGGGGGCTGGGTTTATGTGTTGTCTTCATCATCATTTCATCTTCAGGTCGCCTACGGTCGTCAAATCAAAAGACCTGCACCTGGCGAGCTGAACCTGTCCTGGGATCTTCCGGCACTAAAAGCCATACGCCATTTATTATCTCTAGTCTCCATCGCATGGTGGGAAAATAGGACACAATATTACAAGATATGAGTAATACAATCCTCCCCACCTCCCTTAGTCCGTCTAGCGAAACCAAGGACGTAAACAAAGTGAAAAAAAAATTCATAATGGAAAAGACAAGGTGAGAGTGAAATAAGAGAGAAAACTCGTTCCTCTCAATCTGGAAGTGTAAAATACTGGATCATTTTTAAAGCAGTGCTTTAATAAGGCCATCACAGTGTGAGCGGCATGACTTGTTTCATGATTAATCAAACTGTATAATGTAACAGAGCTTTAATTTTATTCGGTCTGGTAACCACAAGCTGCCGGGAGGGGATGAGAGTGATCGCAACGCAATGGAGCGTGTTTCACTGCCGACAGACTTTAATAAGAACTCGGAATTTGCCATATGGCAATACCATACCGTTCTAGGAGCGGTACAAGTCCTGCAAAGAGTGCATGTAAGATGTTGTAGTGTACCGGTGCTGCAATCTCAATCTCAACATAATTTACTTGTACAGTAACCTTATAATGACACTCATGCATGCACGCACCAAATTCATTGTGTTCCATCATGGTTTTGTAATTACAGTATAACCCCCACTATCCTGGCTACGTTGCTGGAAATAGGATCTCCAGTACCCACATCTCCAACAGAACGCACAGTCCACAAAACGTGTCATTTGTTCGTAATTTCGGAATGAAAGTCCACTATTAGCAATGAAATGAATTGAAATGGCTTATAATTTTTAGTGCCGGGAGTGTCCAAGGGCATGTTCGACTCACCAGGTGCAAATCTTTTGATTTGACTCCCTTAGGCAACCTGCGCGTCATAAATGAGGATGAAATGATGGCAAAGACGACACATACACCCAGCCCCCGTGCTAGCGAAATTAACCAATGATGGTTAAATTTCCTGACCCTGCCGGGAATCGAATCCGGGACTCCTGTGTCCAAAGGCCAGCGCGCTAACCATTTAGCCATGGAGCCAGACACAATTAGCAATAACGTGGAGTGGTAAAATATTATTAGTTCCAAGTGGTACACTGACCTCTGAAATGAATCATTTGCTTTCACCCTTTGCCTGGCCGAAACATCCATAGAGAACATCCGTGAAAGAAAGAAGAAAGCTTGAAAGAAATTCTCTCCATCTTTCACCTTAAGTTGTAATCGATGTTATAAAGCCTCACGGAGCAGAGATCCAACTTTCTCCCGCGGCTAGTCCCGCTGTGCTCGAACATCCAGTGACTCGCGAAGTCCTTCGAGTGGCTGCTACTACTAAATGTTTCCATTTCCCCCTGAAGGGAAAGGAGGACCTCCTAGACGGTGACGCCGTCTCTCAGGTCAGGAGATTTGTATCGGGAGAAGGAGATCTGCGACGAAAGTGACAGGGTTGGCGGCCGTGGCCTATACTAGGAACTGTTCCGGCATTCGCCTTGGTGCAGGAGAATTCTCACGACAACCGACGGTGGGGACCAGCCTTTCCAGTCATAGCTCTGCATTCCGACCGACCAACCGAGCAGAGGAGGGGTGGCCACGGCTCTACCGTGACTCTACACCTCTGTGTTGGGGAGAAGGAGAGGGGCAAACAGGGAAAGACGAACCCTCTACGTCGCACTGTACTAAGAGTGAGAAGAAAGCGACCGTGGCCTTAATTAATGTACAGCTGGTGTAAACATGGAAAACCACGGAAAACTATCTTCGGGGCTGCCGACAGTGGGGTTCGAACCTACTATCTCCCGAATGCAAGCTGATAGTTACGCGACGCAAACCGCGCGGTCACTTGCTCGGTAGCACTGTACATTATTCATATGAGTTAGGATGGAATTATACAAAACTAGTACAGATATTTACTTTTATAATCAGTGTAAATGCATACATAACGAGTTCTTCGTTTACTTACCTCATCACTCCCGCTCCCTTCCTCATCATCATTGACATCCATATACTGGGAATATCTTGATCCCCCAGGAATTCAAATAAATCGTAGTACCAGAGCGTCGGCTCGTAGGCCTGCACGTTTCCTGCTGATGTTCCAGACCTCAACGACGCTTCGTATTTTTTCTCCTCTGGTTCCAACTGTATCCTTTACAGCACCAGGCTCCAACTGCTTTAACTTTTTCACCAATTTCCAATAAGCAGCATCACGTTCATGATATTCCTTGCTTTCTTCACGCCAGAGACAATGAATTCTTCGATTACTTGATTACGCTTCCGGTTTGATGACATATTTGGCACAAAGGACAAAAATCAAAACGTACCATTAAACTATGATTTCACTATATACACTTTCTATTCAAAACCTACTGTACTTCACATATGAAATATGAACCGGTGAGTCACACACACTCTCCGGTATGCACCACTGTACAGGTAAAAAGATAATTTTTCAATTCTTTCTCGGTCATGCGTACAGGTAGTGACATTTGCACAGTTTCACAGAACGTACTAGGCATAACACTTCCAGTTTATCCGTGCAGGTAAACTGTGAAGGTAAAGAATTTCGGTACGCCGCAACTGTATGGCCGGCCTAAACGAAGGGTTTAAAATCATCATCATCATCATCATCATCATCATCATCATCATCATCTGTTTACCCTCCAGGTTCGGTTTTTCCCTCGGACATAGCGAGGGATCCCACCTCTACCGCCTCAAGGGCAGTGTCCTGGAGCTGCAGACTCTTGGTCGGGGGATACAACCGAGGAGTATGACAAGTACCTCGCCCAGGCGGCCTCACCTGCTATGCTGAACAGGGGCCTTGTGGAGGGATGAGAAGATTGGAAGGGATAGGCAAGGAAGAGGGAAGGAAGCGGCCTTGGCCTTAAGTTAGGTACCATCCCGGCATTCGCCTGGAGGAGAAGTGGGAAACCACGGAAAACCACTTCGAGGATGACTGAGGAGGGAATCGAACCCACCTCTACTCAGTTGACCTCCCGAGGCTGAGTGGACCCCGTTCCAGCCCTCATACCACTTTTCAAATTTCGTGGCAGAGCCGGGAATCGAACCCGGACCTCCGGGGGTGGCAGCTAATCACGCTAACCACTACACCACAGAGGCGGACAGGGTTTAAAATACGGAATAAAAATAATATGATCAAGGTGAATAGTTTTACGGCGAATTGTTTTGTTCAGTTTACAAGCTAAAATCCAATTTGTGAGGCTTCTTAGAAAACAGATTGAAGAGATCTGTTGGTTTGACAATTACATCTCTGTGAATATTCAAAAGAGCCAACCCATTGAGTCGATTTTCACTTGTTTATTGTCAATTTCTATTTTTCTTTTGTAAAAATGCCATGGTGGGGGTGGTTTCTAACCCCGCCTTGGATACGCTACGCTACGCCCCTACCATTCTCCTTCCTTTTTCTTTTTGCCCTTTTCAATCATGCAATTTCTTTTCACTGTTAGAAATTTTCAATGTACATGGAAGGGCCATGTTCTATAATTATTGTTCATCCCGGTGTGATCTTTCAGATTAGGTTGACGTACTTGGCCACTAGAAGGAACGCTTTACGTATGTAAATGTAAGGGTGGCAAGCGTAACCTGGTGAGTTGCCTAGGGAATACACGCTGCCTGGTCCCTCATTTCAAAGCAGGCCCTGTATCATTTTTCAATTCTTTCTCGGTCACGCGTACAGGTAGTGACACCTGCACAGTTTCACAGAACGTACTAGGCATAAACGCTCCTGTTTATCCGTGCAGGTAAACTGTGAAGGTAAAGAATTTCGGTACGCCGCAACGTGTATGGCCGGCCTAAACGAAGGGTTTAAAGTACAGAATAAAAATAATATAATCAAGGTGAATAGTTATACGGCGAATTGCTGTGCTCAGTTGACACGCTAAAATCCAACTTTCGAGGCTTCTTATAAACAAACTTGTTAACAGGAAAGCTGTCTTTCAGCCTATTTATTGGAATTGTATCCTCATTTGAATTGTTCTTCTAGCGCTCTTATATTTATAGTATGGTATTCTTGTATAAAGTTCATTTTTATGGGATAATCCTCCGAATGCAAAGAATTTACTAACCAAAAATGTATGCTCTAATTCGAGTATTTGGGAGTTTATTTCCCTCGTGAACTTTCAGATAAAGCTAGGCTGTTACAGTAACAAATTAAGGTTAGTCTAAAGAGGAAAGCATCCAATGTATTTGAGCATTTGAATTGTTCTATTATACGCTTGTATGTGCGTGTGTTGTACGTGTTGATCTATTAAGGTTATTGTAATAGCTTCTGAAAAGAAAGCTGCTCGTGGCAAATATATATGAAAGGTATACTTTCTTCCAGAGAAAATGGGTGGAAAAATCTCTATAGGTACGTTAGAAAAAGTAAAGGAGCCAGCCATGATGTGTCAGTGATAATGTCCAGAGAAGGTGCGGTAATTATGGACGATCTTTCAATAGCTAATGATTTAAATCATTGGTATGGGAATGTATCTAATGAAAAGAATAGTCTGGTGATAGGTATTATCGATAACACTGATTTTTCTCTCTTCCAAATTAGCCGTAGAAACATTCAGGAAAGAATTAAGAAATTAAGGAAAAATAAGTCGACAGGGCCTGATAATATTGCTGGAACTGTGTCTCTCAACAATGCGCAAATTCCAAATTACTGGAAGAAAGCAACTGTTGTCCCGATTTTTAAAGGCTGCTAATGGACACCATTAACCTTACGTTTATTGTATGCAAACGAATGGAACACCTCATTTCAGAATATCTAATAGAACAATGGGCGAAAAGTTCATGGATTAATGGCCGTCAACACGGTTTTAGAAAAGGTTCCTCCTGCGACATCCAGATGTTGTCGCTCTTTCAAGATACTAGCGATTCATTAGACAAAGGTGCGCAAGTTGATGCTATTGTAATTGATTTTGGTAAAACATTTGATGTAGTACCGCATGACATTCTGATCCGAAAACTGGTGGAAACAAACATTGATAAAAGGGTGGTTCTGTGGATCCGGAAATTTTTGACAGAGCGCACGCTGAGGGTAAAGGTGGGAAGTAAATACTCCGAAGAAGTTTATATAACGTCGGGAGTAGTACACGGTAGTGTTATAGGGCCACTCGTAGTTACGGTACTTATCAACGATTTGCCTAATGAAAATCGACGTGAATGCAGATTGTTTGCGGATGACTGCATAATATACAGAAAAATACAGGATGCTAGCGATAATAGATTATTACAAGCCGATATAAATATACCGGCACTCCATAAGTAGGCACTCGATAACAAAATGAAAATAAATTATCGAAAAGGCAGTCTCATAAGAATGGGAAAGAAAAAGAGGCAAGGGGACTTTCAATATTGTATTGGATCGGATGCTCTGGTTGAGATGGTGGTGGTGATTATTTTTTTTTTTTTTTTGCTATTTGCTTTACGTCGCACCGACACAGAAAGGTCTTATGGCGACGATGGGACAGGGAAGGCCTAGGAATGGGAAGGAAGCGGCCGTGGCCTTAATTAAGGTACAGCCCCAGCATTTGCCTGGTGTGAAAATGGGAAACCACGGAAAACCATCTTCAGGGCTGCCGACAGTGGGGTTCGAACCCACTATCTCCCGGTTACTGGATACTGACAATTATTGTTTTAAGAGGAAGTACAACTAGGCAACCATCCTCTATATAACATTAATCGGGGGGGGGGGGGAATGGAAGGGATCAGACACTTTGAAAAATGAAGATGTCGGTCAAAGAAAGACAAGGGCCACGAAGGGCGTGAAAATGAAAGACTCCCAAGCCCTCGCAAACCTAATACCGTCGGGTCGGAAAAGAACAAGAGTTGACCAAGGGAGGTCGGATAGGCTAGATGAAAGTGAGGAGCCTGGCACAAGTAAGTGGAAGCAATGCCAGGACTCAGCTAGGGGACCTGTAGTCGCCAACCCACGCTCCAAAGTTCAGAGCCCCTGGGGCCCCTTTTAGTCGCCTCTTACGACAGGCAGGAGATACCGTGGGTGTTATTCTACCGCCCCCACCCACAGGGGGACTCTGGTTGAGAAAAATTCATGCAAGTACTGTGACCGTACCGGCACAATTAGTATTTATTTCAAGTGATATGCTTGGTAAGGAAGCTGGCAGCAAGCTTTCTTTGTGTGGATGCTGGGGGTATCGTCAGGTTGTGCAATACGAAGCCCGCCAGAGAGGCGCCTTCACCCGCCCACTGGGTGGCTTAAAGAATCCCCGAATTAGGCACACGTCATAGAAGAAGCAGGAGAAGAACACTATTTAGCGACTCCATATTGGAAAACATCTGCCAGCGTACAGCGATGCCAGAGCGATCGGGCTAAATTTAATGCATTTTTGGCGTAAATAAGACTTGATTAACAAAACTGCACCTGTTAGAGGAGTGTGCTGAATTTTGGTGGAATTATAAAGTCAAGAGTTCTGATAGAAAATACTCTCCAAGCGAAAGGCGTTGGTAAACAAGTTATATAAGACCCATAGCGTACGGACGCGATGGCTGAAACCAGATGCCTTTGGGGATTCCCTATTTCCCCTCCAAGCTGATTAATTAATTACTGCAGATCCGCCGAACATATTCAACTCCGCATATCATAGCGTAATTGTGCATAACCAAGTCACACAGTCTAGCGTATTGCTAATTTCGACAGGCTGGTTTATCCAGGAAAGGCCAGAATCAGAGTGGGGAAAGACACGCTAGCCACCCCTATTCCCGGTTTGGCTATAAGTTGTTGCAGTTTCTCGGGGGAGTAAGTAGTCAGAAACGAGCTTCAGAAGGTGGAACTACGTGGGGTCCGCGAGCGAGGTCCACCTCTTCTTTGTCTGAATAACTGACACAAAGAAACGGGAGTGAAGTTTTAAAAGTGTTTTCCAGTGTGCAGTGATAGTAGGAAATGTAACTATATGACAGAGGTATTTGTGCGACATCCGATCGCGAAGTAAACTCTGAATATTTGTCATTATGTCTTAGGTAGTGACTGTAAAAGGCTAATGTCTGTAGCAGTAAGGGAGCTCAGCTTCGAGGAGTCTAACTTTGGGATTTGGTAAACTTCGTTTCAAAGAAAATCAGATCGTGTGAAGAAATACTATCAGTTTAAATCTATGTAACATTGAGAGCAGGATTTCCGGAACAGATTATAACACCAAGTAAAGGAGAATGATAAGTACAGGATCTGATTTAATCGAGATAAGAAAGTAAGAAAAGGACGGTTGATATAAGTCACGGACGTAGGAGGCGATAGACTTGGGAAGGAGGAGACCATGAATTTACAACTCGCCTAATTTAACTAAATAGACTAGCTGAGATATCCATAATAATTAGCATCACGTAACTTGCATCGGTCTAGAACGATAGAGGGGAAGTTGGATGGTGTCGAGTGATCAACAAGTGTGCAAGATTGTGTAAATATAAATGCAGTGATTTGTTTACCAGGAAGATGGATTACTCCAGCAAAGTCATCACACTCCTAGAACCAAGGACTGCACGAGCCAGCGACATGGAGTGAGCACCGATGGCAGGCCCCTGAAAACTTCGGGCGGGGGCCAGAAAAACATCATAAACTGTTGAGTATTGAGCTAATTTCTTCCAATGTTAGTATTTCCCCTTGTAAATAGAGTTACTGTAAAGATAGGGATAATGATGAGGTAATTGATAGGTTAATTACCTGGAGTGGTCGGATGACCCTTGTTTAATTTGTTTTTTTGTAAGTAGATATGGGAAGGAAGTGAACCAGGAAGGATGTATAGAATTTGGGACCCTTTTTAAAGGATGCATGCGCATGCTATACTATATTTTTTTTTGTTATGAGTGCTGAGAAGGATTTAAGGGGGAAAAATGAATGGAAATTTGGCCAGGTTAATGCCATGATTTCATCTGCGTGACGGCATAATACGAGCAGGGACTAGTAGGTGTCAGTATCATTAACATGTGCCTATACAGAAGTTAATGTGGGATAGTGACAGCACTCAAGTCATAAAAGTAGAGACAGTAGTTAGTTTTTGCATGCTAGTGTATAAGTTTGGCTGTAACTGAAGACGTTCGAGAAAATACGTGCGGAGGTTCAAACCTGGCCCACCCTACACATTAGCTAGGCTAACAAAGTAGAGATTTTCTAGTTGAGTTTGATCATGTCTGAATATTATTATTATTATTATTATTATTATTATTATTATTATTATTATTATCATTATTATTATTTTCTTAATGTAACTTGATCAGTGTTTTATACCGATACATTTCAAGCAACAGATTAATGGATTATTATTATTATTATTATTATTATTATTATTATTATTATTATTATTATTATTATTATTATTATTATTATTATTATTATTATTATTATTATATGTATTTTCTAGTACGCCTTTTCAGTGATGCCTAAGCCATCTATGACAGCTCATGGCAGAACTGTTGAGGATCCAACCAGCCTTCGGGCTGATGACTAAACATACATACATGTATTTTCTTAAAGTAATGTGATCGGTGATTTTTATATACCGATATATCTCGAGTAGTAGGGTAGTATATGACAGGTACACAATCTCGCCTCAAGGGGGAGAGATTAGGGGACATTGTTCTTTGGGTTAAAGGCTGACGTAACTGTGGTAAAAAAACGTACGACGGAAGAAATGTATGGTTGAACCCCAGACTCCTGGAGAGTTGACGGGATTTTTGGTATAAGATAGCGGCTTAATTTGAGAAATGATTCAAGGACATAATGATAGTATGAGCTGGTTCGAGCAGGTGTACCCTGCATTAGCTCGATTATATAATTTTGATGACTCGGTGACTGACGATATTGAGTGCGTTAAATGGTCTCTCGCCGCTGTGCGGAGGGAAGATTTATGGCCCCAGAATGGGAAGGTCCTTGTGAGAGGGCAGCTGAGGGAAGTCGTTTGGCCGAGAAGTGTTCTTTTTAAGACGGTGCAGTCTTCTGTGAGAATAAAGACAGAATATTTACGTAATTACCACACACGATCCACCAGCCATAATCTAAAGGCAATGTAGGAATTTATGACTGTTCTTGACATGATTAGGTTAATTAGGGTTTTTATTTCAGTGTCCCTGATGGAGACGACCAGAGTCTCAGGTTCGAACCTCAATAGAGCACAGAAGAGACCGATAGCTTGCTCAAGTAGCGGGCGCTACGAGATGAAATACAGCCATTTATACTTTGTGTTGGTGTATAATATGTGTTTCTTTTTCAGAGTGTGATCTTGTTTTGGGTTATGTACTGTTCTGCGCGAATTTAGACTTCGTGAATTTTTCACTGGTAGTTGTTGGAAGTGACGGGTTCGTTGTCGAGCCTGTGTTCGTGTGATTTTTATTTTCATTTGTCTTCCAATTGGTGGAGACGCGCAATATTATTGTCTTTTCCATGGTTTACGTAAACATATGTTTATTTCTCCAGTATACTTTTTATTCACGTACAGATATTTGGTGGCGGTAGATATAAGATAAAATGACCACTCCGGGGTAGTTGAATTAGTGTAAGTAAATGTTTAACTTCATGACATGGGATTCGGTCCCAGGGAATACTGATATTTGGAGGAAAATGGTTCGAATTGTAACTGTAAATAGGTAATCTGTGTTATATTTTGTTTGTGTAACACTCAACAGTTTTGATATCCAACGGGAGATAGACAGACAAAACAAATGGTATGGACGTAGTATGTCAACGAGATTGGACATCCCTCGGGGATGTATATTTTTCTGTGTATGTCAAATCAGGTATCCATCAGCTTGTTAGTTTGGATGGAAGTATTCTTGCATTTGAAATATCCTTAGGAACTGTGGTCATCCACATAAATATTCTTATGGAATGTGGATGAAGTTTAACTGATGGATGGTAGCACGGATTTTACCGTTGCTAAATATTTGTATTCAACTTGTCAATTTATATTAATTTTCCAAGGATGTCATAGTGTATGTGTATATTTCAACGAGCGCCTTAGTAAATTTGGAAAACTTATTTGTGCTTATTCTTTGCCGAAAAACGAGCATCCAAAAATCCTCTTCCGTTCATTGTAGGCCTTTAAGGTAGTTTATGTTTGATAGCCTCTATTTGCCGCGAACGTTCTTCGGCCCTGAGGAGTCCGTGTTCAGACCTCAGGAACGGGAGAGTAGCTCTGATCTAGCTGAGTCGAATGGTCGATAACTCTTCATGTGAGTGGATTAAGTATACAATCCCAATGAGGAGAAATCGGCACAGACCAAAAAGATCCCTTGACTATCGACTTCCGTGGAGCATGGTCCCATGTGTTCGTGACCCGAAAGGGTTGGTTTGTTGTCACATGGTCCCATGAGCCATGGGGGACGGTGGGAAAGGTCCCATATGGCGCCCTCCGTGTTGGCATTTTCGGCATTTTCGGCATTTGCGTGTAGGCATTTTCGGCATTTTTCGGTTGGTATTTTCGGATTTTAATGTTTTCTTTTATTGGGCGCATGGCACATATGCCTAAGTTAAAATGGATAGGAATGGCCAATTATGACAAGGAACTGATTTAGTTCATACTTGGATGCACGTAATTGGACCAGTAGTAAAATCTGAATGACTAAGTAAATAATAAATGCTAATTTGAGGAATTTTTTCGGTATGTCGTGGTTATTATTATTATTATTATCATGGCAATAACCATGACGGTCATTCAAAGCAATGGACGTACCCGGAAGGTAAATAAGGATTCAATCGAGTCCAGGAAACAATGAAATGATTTTCCAGAATCTGGGGAAAAATGAATATCGATACTCTTCAGGTAATCGTATTCGCGGGTATGAGTCGGAAGGTACTGTTTGATGTAGGCCTCATTGCTAGTAGTGAATGTTATTTACATATTAAGGTAGATTTCTCGTGATTTAGCAAGGGTAACCTCAGGCCCTTGAGCTGATTATGAAATGGCAATAAATTAGGTTTCAGACGGAAAGTCTTGGGACGGTATGACCTATTGTATCGGGTGTATCTGCCTCAATGCTTGACGGATGACCTGTTTTATTGGCATATACCACCTGTGTTGGTAATTTAATGCGCGCGTGATTAATTTATTCAAAATTGACTATTGATGAAAAAGGCTATGTTTTTAAAACTTGTTTATGCACTCGGTGAAATAGGGGTGTACAGGTTAGGCAACTTTGAGTTAGCCGTATTTGAGGCGATGTTTTGGAATTAATGTTTTGATTTTTAAAAAATTTCGAAGTTGAACGGGGGGAACGCATTCTTGAACGAACATTGTTTTGTGTGTCTATCAACCCGAGGTCCAAGGTCCGAAGGTGAAGGGGGTCTCATTTTAATGAAAACAGTTGTATTACAATGGATATGGAAGTATTCAGGGAACTCTTACGGGAGTTGAGCGAGGACATGCAGGCAAAATTGATTCAAACGAGTGAAAGTATTCAGGGTAATTTAACGGAAAAACTGAATCAAACTAGTGAAGATATGCAGGAAAAACTAAATAAAAATAGTGAGGATATTCGGGAAAAGATGACGGAAAAACTGAGTCAGGCTATTGGAAACGTTCAGGAAAACATCAAAGAAATGATAGACCAGGTACAGACCGAGTGTAAGGTAGGAAGGGAAGAAATTAATAAGCGATTAGAGCGAATCGATGAGCGGCAGGACGAATTGGTCGAACAATTGAGAGTCGATCGGGAACGCTGCATTAAGATAACCGAACGCTTAGAAGAACGAGTAGGGAGCGTAGAGGCAAAGCAGGAGGAGATCAGTAAGACCATGGATACGGCAATTGAACGCATTGACTGTGTTGAGGCTCAAAGCACAAGTGTCGCGGAGCAGTTAGACGAACATATGAAGGCGACAGTTGAATACCAGGAAAATCAGCGTAGGGAAACTGAGGCAATAACTCGGGAAATATCCCAAACCCAGATGAAGTTGAATGACGTACGCCATAAAGCCGAAGCGTTACGACAGGAGTTTACCGACACGATCGAACTGCGTGTAGCCGAAGAAAGAGAGCTAACGTCCGTAAACATTACCGCGATCCGGGAAGAAATCGACAAGAGGGACGATAAACTTTCAGACAGGATCGAGGATTGGTCACATAGAACTCAGAAGGTCAAGCTCAATGTAGACATCCACGACGCCATAATTCAGGAATTAAAGGAAGAGTTTGGGAAAATTAAAGTAGGGAAGAGTTTTCAGGAAGTTGGGAAGGAATTTAGCCCAATGAAACCAAGTCAATTTAATCCGTTCGACACAAAGCCCGAATCCGAAAGATCAGGACTCTTCCAGACAATGAATATGAGTCAAGACCAGATAGCGGGGACACCAGGGCATAACTCAACACTCCTTCCTGTCGAACCTATCCCCATCTATAACATGGTGAAGATGGCGGACGACAAACCAAAACGTTTCAAACCCGGCGGGAATATGACGCCAAAGAAGTTTTTGATTGAGATGGACGGTTACATGAGCGATAACCGGATCTCGTCTGAACGAAAGTTACGGGTTGTCGAGAAATTTTTAGAGGACCAGGCCCTTGTATGGTTCCAAGCATTTCGATACTGCTTCGACGGGTACGAAAGCTTTAAGAGGGCATTTCTAGACAAATATTGGGGGATGCAAACGCAGCAGGGTTTGCGCCTCGAACTGTACTCACGTCGGTATTCGATGACGGGACCGACGCGCTTCTGCGAGTATTTCACAGGACAGCTAGTGAAGATGAGGGAGTTGGACAACCCTCCGGCAGAAGGCGAACTATTAGCAGCGCTCACAAAACAATTTCCCGCTGACGTGCAGCGTATTTTGATAGCGGCAGATGTAAAAACAGCTGTTGAGATGGAGCAAGTGTTACGGCACCTGGACCAGACGTCAGGTGGCCAACACATGCGGACCAGGCAGACTGAAATGGTAAATATCGTGAACTGCCAAGGAAATCCTAATTCGGTCGGTCAAAAGGACCAAGGGACAAGTACGCGGGAGTTGTACGCTACAAATAACCATTCAAGGGATAGTAGGTGGAATCCTCGTCCGTGGAAAGAGGATAGGCGTAGTTACGGTCGGCAATCCTATACGAGAGATAATTACCGTAAGGACCGGCGACCCTATCCGAAATGGCAACCTAGAAACGATAGGAATCCGCAACCACGTGGAGAATATCGTCAGGGAGACCAGAACGACCGTAAGAAGGAATCTCAACGGTACGTTAAAGAACTGCGCGAGGCGCGAAGTAATGGAGACATATGGGAGCAGCCCATAAGGCAACTCTCCCAAACTAATGAGTGTCAAGGGGCAGAGAGTCTTGCGTTACAGCAGCATAACGCGAATCAAGGGAGGTTGAACCCCTGTGCGCCAGAGTATGAGGCCACAGAGGGGAATCGCCTTAAAAAAAAGCCCAACTACTAAGCGGGGAGATAGCCGGATTTTCGGAAGCTATCGATCCTCAGGAGACGTCATGGACGGTCATTACGATAGACACCTGGGTGGTGCAAGCTGATGATTTACTGGAGGAACAGTTGAAAACAGACGTAAAGGTCATAAGAGAACTACCCGTTATTTACATCAGGGTTAACGGGGTTCGAGTTCGTTGTCTTGTGGACACGGGAGCCAGTGTGAGCGTTGTCTCGAGAATTCTATTACAAGAACTTCAATCAAAAAATGATATCCCGGTTATCCCAATATCAAATGTCAAGGTTCGTGGAGTAATTCCGGACAGGACCACAATCTGCAATAGCCAAGCGTATCTGGACATGGAGATTGGGAAGGACATTGTATCCCATCCATTTATCGTTTTATCCAAAATTGAATATAATATCATCATCGTTCAGATTTCCTAAGGGAATATAAAGCCCATATTAATATGGAAACAAACGAAATTTGTTTAAAATTTGATTCGGCCCAAACCGAGATGAAGTTAAATGATTTTGAGGACTTAGAAACCGAGGAAAGAATTTGGACGACACAGATCTGTTCAGGAAGCACGGAGGGAGAAGAAAGCGGGATAGGATTGGACGGAATCTGCCACAAAGTCTTTGAGGAATCTAGAATGACAATCGCAGCATTGGAGACAGAAGAGGAACCATCGTTGGATTCAACCATTCAAGGGAAAATTCATGAAGCCAAAATTGGGGAAAAGGACAAGGACCAATTACTCAAAATTTTAGAACAATGTAAAGAAGTTTTCGGTTCACGACCGGGGAAGATCCCAAACTTTCAATATACCTTGGTAGTCAACAGTTGGGAACCTTTTAGGCAGCGCCCGTATCCGGTACCAGAAAAGTATCATGACAAAGTCAGCTAAATCATTTGCGAGATGGAGGCTAGTGGTTTAATTATGAAGTCCCCAACGCCTTTCCTGAACCCACTCGTAATTGTTGAAAAAGCGAATGGGTCTCTTCGCGTTTGCCTTGACGCGAGGGCTATTAATAAACGCTTAGTCCCCGAGTATGATCAAGCCCCTTGTATCAAAGACATCCTGAAGAAATTTCGGCATATGAAGTTGTTTTCTGGGGTCGACTTAACTTCCTCTTTTCATCACGTAGAGTTAGACCCGAAGACCAAAATTTTGACTGGGTTTATGTTTGACCAGACGACATACGTCTTCACCGACTTCCGTTCGGCATTATGAACGCGGGATCTGCTCTTATCCGAGCTCTCGATAGAAACCTTAGCGACGAGGTAAAGGCATTTACGGTAAGGTACATCGATGACATTTTGGTGGCATCTGAGACAGTCGAGGACCATCTCGAAAAGATCAAGAAGCTCTTGCTCGATCTGGATCGAAACAACTTTAAAGTCAACCTTCCAAAGTCACAGTTCTGTCAAAGGAGTATTTTGTTTTTGGGACACGTGATTGACTCCGATGGCGTGATCCCAAACCCCGTCAAAATTCAAGCAATTCAGAACTTTCCAAGACCAACTAGGGTCAAGCACGTTCGGCAATTTTCAGGGATTTGTAATTTCTTCTCTGATCACTGTCCTGGGTATACCGAAGTCGTAGCACCCCTCCAAAATTTGCTAAAGAAAAATAACCGTTGGAAGTGGGACGAGGAATGCGAAGCCGCTTTCAATAAGACGAAGGAACGCCTCGCCAACAGCATCAAATTAGGTTACCCAGATTACTCTAAGAAATTCATTGTGCAGACAGACGCATCGAAAATTGGGGTCGGTGCTGTATTGTAGCAAGAAGACCCAGAGGCACGACCAAAAATCACGTATCTGGCATTTATGAGCCGCAAATTGAGAACTCACGAGCTCAAATACACAGTGACTGAACTCGAGATGTTGGCTATCGTCACAGCCCTAGGTCACTGGCGGAAGTATATCTATGGCTTCCCCATTGTCCTTCGGACAGACCATAAGGCATTAACTTTCATGCTCAAATCGACCATGACGAGCGAAAGGGTCAATCGTTGGTGTCTTTTCGTCCAACAATTTGCCTTAACGGTTGAGCATTGTGCTGGAAAGAACAACATTATCGCAGATGCACTAAGTCGAAACCCGAATCCCAGCGAAAATTCTGTTTTTCACATCCAGCTGGAAGACGAAGACCATGCGACTCTAGAAAAGTTGAAAACTATAGGGGAGGAGCAGGAAAGATATCCGGAAACAGGGAAATTGATCGAGTTCTTCAAGCGGAAATTACAACCGGGCACCGCCGAGCACTCAGAAATAGAGAAGAAGGCAGAACGGTACAATTACTTCAACGGGATTCTCCATAAGTTTGTCGATGATAATCACACTCGATACAGGATTGTAGTGCCGCCCGTTTTACAAGAGGACTTAATCTGGTTGGCACACCGAGCCATTGGTCACGCCGGGATCGACAAGGTTGTATCAACGTTAAAGGAAACCTTCATTTGGCCAAATATGAGGAAAATTGTCCGCCGTGTACTGATGACATGCGATATATGCCAGCGGGTGAAGCACAATACCTTTTTGCTTAAACAACTGCCGCGACCTTTGTTGCCGAAGCAGCCCAAAGAGCTCTTCGCGCTAGATTTTTACGGTCCCTTACCCAAGGCACGACGCGGGATGCAGCATATTTTGGTTTGCGTCGATGTCTTTTCGAAGTTTATCCAACTTTGCCCCGTACAAAAAGCGAATACCAGAGCTGTCATCAATCAGATAAAGAATAAAATCATTCCGAGGATGGGTGAACCGGAGTGCATTTTAACAGATCACGGTTCTCAATTCACGTCCGGAGCTTTTAAAAGGGATATCGAACGACTGGGAGTGAAGCATCACCTGAGTTCGATTCGCCACCCCGAATCAAATCCAGCCGAGCGAATCATGCGGGAGATAGGCAAATTTTGCCGGATCTACTGTTCCCGTCAACATTGGCGATGGGTGGACGTCCTTCCTATTATTGAGGAATGTGTGAATGGGACGGTCCACGAGTCGACAGGGATGATCCCAAGCGTCGTTCACTTCGACGAAATTCCAAAAAGACCCTGGGTGAATGCAATCCAATGCCCTCAAGACCCCCGCTTATCCGTGGAACTCTGCATACAAACGACGGCGGAGTATTTGAAAGAACAGGCAGAGAAGCGATTACGGCGATTGCGTGGAAAAAGGTACCATCGTCCATTGCGAGTTGGAGAACTTGTTCTTGTCAAACGACCAGCGATCTCCGATCCCGCAAATAAAATTTATCATAAGTTTGCGGAGCTATACATTGGGCCGTATCGGATCATCGAAAATTTAGACAATAATTCCTACAAGGTCCAGAGCATGGACGGCACGACTGAGACCGTATACAATGCCGCCAATTTGAAATTGTACCATCCTCCAGGAAGCAGCAGAATAGACGCCAATCAGGTAGACGAGAACGCCGAAGAAGAGGAAGAGGATCTAGAGAGAGACGAAGATGAGGATCCAGGGGACGAAGAAGAAGATGGTGAAGAAGATCCAGCAGTCCATGTAATGACGGTGGAGAAACGAGATGATTTGAGTGACCAGAGTTGTGAGGAGTGCGTAGAGCTGTACCAGAGACGCGACATTATGGCACGAGTATGTTTCTTGCTCCAGAGAGAAAATGCCCAGTTGAGGTTGGAATCACAGAAACTTAGAGCAGCTAAAGGAGATTGATCTTAGGACGGATTGAGTAGTAATTATTCAAGAAATTCGCAACTCCGTTTCAAATTTCTTGAAACCAACGGAGGGGCAGATGTGACCGTACCGGCACAATTAGTATTTATTTCAAGTGATATGCTTGGTAAGGAAGCTGGCAGCAAGCTTTCTTTGTGTGGATGCTGGGGGTATCGTCAGGTTGTGCAATACGAAGCCCGCCAGAGAGGCGCCTTCACCCACCCACTGGGTGGCTTAAAGAATCCCCGAATTAGGCACACGTCATAGAAGAAGCAGGAGAAGAACACTATTTAGCGACTCCATATTGGAAAACATCTGCCAGCGTACAGCGATGCCAGAGCGATCGGGCTAAATTTAATGCATTTTTGGCGTAAATAAGACTTGATTAACAAAACTTCACCTGTTAGAGGAGTGTGCTGAATTTTGGTGGAATTATAAAGTCAAGAGTTCTGTTAGAAAATACTCTCCAAGCGAAAGGCGTTGGTAAACAAGTTATATAAGACCCATAGCGTACGGACGCGATGGCTGAAACCAGATGCCTTTGGGGATTCCCTATTTCCCCTCCAAGCTGATTAATTAATTACTGCAGATCCGCCGAACATATTCAACTCCGCATATCATAGCGTAATTGTGCATAACCAAGTCACACAGTCTAGCGTATTGCTAATTTCGACAGGCTGGTTTATCCAGGAAAGGCCAGAATCAGAGTGGGGAAAGACACGCTAGCCACCCCTATTCCCGGTTTGGCTATAAGTTGTTGCAGTTTCTCGGGGGAGTAAGTAGTCAGAAACGAGCTTCAGAAGGTGGAACTACGTGCGGTCCGCGAGCGAGGTCCACCTCTTCTTTGTCTGAATAACTGACACAAAGAAACGGGAGTGAAGTTTTAAAAGTGTTTTCCAGTGTGCAGTGATAGTAGGAAATGTAACTATATGACAGAGGTATTTGTGCGACATCCGATCGCGAAGTAAACTCTGAATATTTGTCATTATGTCTTAGGTAGTGACTGTAAAAGGCTAATGTCTGTAGCAGTAAGGGAGCTCAGCTTCGAGGAGTCTAACTTTGGGATTTGGTAAACTTTGTTTCAAAGAAAATCAGATCGTGTGAAGAAATACTATCAGTTTAAATCCATGTAACATTGAGAGCAGGATTTCCGGAACAGATTATAACACCAAGTAAAGGGGAATGATAAGTACAGGATCTGATTTAATCGAGATAAGAAAGTAAGAAAAGGACGGTTGATATAAGTCACGGACGTAGGAGGCGATAGACTTGGGAAGGAGGAGACCATGAATTTACAACTCGCCTAATTTAACTAAATAGACTAGCTGAGATATCCGTAATAATTAGCATCACGTAACTTGCATCGGTCTAGAACGATAGAGGGGAAGTTGGATGGTGTCGAGTGATCAACAAGTGTGCAAGATTGGGTAAATATAAATGCAGTGATTTGTTTACCAGGAAGATGGATTACTCCAGCAAAGTCATCACACTCCTAGAACCAAGGACTGCACGAGCCAGCGACATGGAGTGAGCACCGATGGCAGGCCCCTGAAAACTTCGGGCGGGGGCCAGAAAAACTTCATAAACTGTTGAGTATTGAGCTAATTTCTTCCAATGTTAGTATTTCCCCTTGTAAATAGAGTTACTGTAAAGATAGGGATAATGATGAGGTAATTGATAGGTTAATTACCTGGAGTGGTCGGATGACCCTTGTTTAATTTGTTTTTTTGTAAGTAGATATGGGAAGGAAGTGAACCAGGAAGGATGTATAGAATTTGGGACCCTTTTTAAAGGATGCATGCGCATGCTATACTATATTTTTTTTGTTATGAGTGCTGAGAAGGATTTAAGGGGGAAAAATGAATAGAAATTTGGCCAGGTTAATGCCATGATTTCATCTGCGTGACGGCATAATACGAGCAGGGACTAGTAGGTGTCAGTATCATTAACATGTGCCTATACAGAAGTTAATGTGGGATAGTGACAGCACTCAAGTCATAAAAGTAGAGACAGTAGTTAGTTTTTGCATGCTAGTGTATAAGTTTGGCTGTAACTGAAGACGTTCGAGAAAATACGTGCGGAGGTTCAAACCTGGCCCACCCTACACATTAGCTAGGCTAACAAAGTAGAGATTTTCTAGTTGAGTTTGATCATGTCTGAATATTATTATTATTATTATTATTATTATTATTATTATTATCATTATTATTATTTTCTTAATGTAACTTGATCAGTGTTTTATACCGATACATTTCAAGCAACAGATTAATGGATTATTATTATTATTATTATTATTATTATTATTATTATTATTATTATTATTATTATTATTATTATTATTATTATTATTATTATTATTATATGTATTTTCTTAAAGTAATGTGATCGGTGATTTTTATATACCGATATATCTCGAGTAGTAGGGTAGTATATGACAGGTACACAATCTCGCCTCAAGGGGGAGAGATTAGGGGACATTGTTCTTTGGGTTAAAGGCTGACGTAACTGTGGTAAAAAAACGTACGACGGAAGAAATGTATGGTTGAACCCCAGACTCCTGGAGAGTTGACGGGATTTTTGGTATAAGATAGCGGCTTAATTTGAGAAATGATTCAAGGACATAATGATAGTATGAGCTGGTTCGAGCAGGTGTACCCTGCATTAGCTCGATTATATAATTTTGATGACTCGGTGACTGACGATATTGAGTGCGTTAAATGGTCTCTCGCCGCTGTGCGGAGGGAAGATTTATGGCCCCAGAATGGGAAGGTCCTTGTGAGAGGGCAGCTGAGGGAAGTCGTTTGGCCGAGAAGTGTTCTTTTTAAGACGGTGCAGTCTTCTGTGAGAATAAAGACAGAATATTTACGTAATTACCACACACGATCCACCAGCCATAATCTAAAGGCAATGTAGGAATTTATGACTGTTCTTGACATGATTAGGTTAATTAGGGTTTTTATTTCAGTGTCCCTGATGGAGACGACCAGAGTCTCAGGTTCGAACCTCAATAGAGCACAGAAGAGACCGATAGCTTGCTCAAGTAGCGGGCGCTACGAGATGAAATACAGCCATTTATACTTTGTGTTGGTGTATAATATGTGTTTCTTTTTCAGAGTGTGATCTTGTTTTGGGTTATGTACTGTTCTGCGCGAATTTAGACTTCGTGAATTTTTCACTGGTAGTTGTTGGAAGTGACGGGTTCGTTGTCGAGCCTGTGTTCGTGTGATTTTTATTTTCATTTGTCTTCCAATTGGTGGAGACGCGCAATATTATTGTCTTTTCCATGGTTTACGTAAACATATGTTTATTTCTCCAGTATACTTTTTATTCACGTACAGATATTTGGTGGCGGTAGATATAAGATAAAATGACCACTCCGGGGTAGTTGAATTAGTGTAAGTAAATGTTTAACTTCATGACATGGGATTCGGTCCCAGGGAATACTGATATTTGGAGGAAAATGGTTCGAATTGTAACTGTAAATAGGTAATCTGTGTTATATTTTGTTTGTGTAACACTCAACAGTTTTGATATCCAACGGGAGATAGACAGACAAAACAAATGGTATGGACGTAGTATGTCAACGAGATTGGACATCCCTCGGGGATGTATATTTTTCTGTGTATGTCAAATCAGGTATCCATCAGCTTGTTAGTTTGGATGGAAGTATTCTTGCATTTGAAATATCCTTAGGAACTGTGGTCATCCACATAAATATTCTTATGGAATGTGGATGAAGTTTAACTGATGGATGGTAGCACGGATTTTACCGTTGCTAAATATTTGTATTCAACTTGTCAATTTATATTAATTTTCCAAGGATGTCATAGTGTATGTGTATATTTCAACGAGCGCCTTAGTAAATTTGGAAAACTTATTTGTGCTTATTCTTTGCCGAAAAACGAGCATGCAAAAATCCTCTTCCGTTCATTGTAGGCCTTTAAGGTAGTTTATGTTTGATAGCCTCTATTTGCCGCGAACGTTCTTCGGCCCTGAGGAGTCCGTGTTCAGACCTCAGGAACGGGAGAGTAGCTCTGATCTAGCTGAGTCGAATGGTCGATAACTCTTCATGTGAGTGGATTAAGTATACAATCCCAATGAGGAGAAATCGGCACAGACCAAAAAGATCCCTTGACTATCGACTTCCGTGGAGCATGGTCCCATGTGTTCGTGACCCGAAAGGGTTGGTTTGTTGTCACATGGTCCCATGAGTCATAGGGGACGGTGGGAAAGGTCCCAGTACCTAGGAATCGACGTAAAGAGAGATCTACAATTGGACACCCACGTAGGAAGTGAAATTACCAATGCGTACAAGTCCTTACACTTGTGATGAGGGTGCTAAAGGGCAGCAGTTCCCAGGCGAAGGGGCAGGGCTATCTATCACTCATTAGGCCAGTTCTGGAATACGGAACAGCCGATGGGATTCACACCAAACAGGACTCCTTATGGAACTTGAGATGGTACAGCGAAAGGGCTGCAAGATTCGTGCTTGATGGATTCAGTCCTAGAAGTAGTGTGACAAGTATGATAGAAAACTTGGGTGTCAGACATTGGGGACTAGAAAGAGACGAACATGGTTATGTGCCAGGTATAATTTTTACACGAATAAGTCAGCTTGAGGAGAGTTGAACAGTCGACTAGAAAAGCCCTGTTTACAAGAGTAGGACAGATCATCCGCAGCTGCCTTAGAGCCTTTTCCCAAAAATGTAAGATGCTTCAAGAATAGACTCAAGCATTCTGTAAACTGTGTGTAAATGTCTATGTGATGGTGAAAAAATGAAAATCTACAACCTGTTTTCCAGTCATTGACCGGGTCAGGGATGTAATGAATGAAGCAGAGGCTGTTAGTACGATGGGGTCGCCACTCCCAAAGTGATTTATTAATGACTGAGAGATGCTATGAAATGAGAATGGAGAGTGTTGCTGGAATGAGACATGACAGGGAAAACCGGAGTACCCGGACAAAAACCTGTCTCGCCTCCGCTTTGTCCAGCACAAATCTCACATAGAGTGACCGGGATTTGAACCACGGTATCCAGTGGTGAGAGGCCGACGCGCTGCCGTCTGAGCCACGGAGGCTCCTTCTATGTGATGGTGTCACATTTTAATGCACTGTAAGTCGTATTAACGCATCTGAATTATTTGAAGTATGTGTACATTTGTATGAATGTGCTGTGTTTACATTGTTAAGATAAGAGTTAATAATTGGGCCGCTCGAGTTGTAAGTCATAGAGTAAAATGTTGAAATGGTTAAGCTTCGTGTGAATTTGTGTATGATCATTCTGTATTTATAGTGTTAAACTAGTAGTATTTCTTTTAATTCTCCCTTTCCATGGAATTGCTTTTTGTACTCTTGTTGTTGTTTTGTTGTTGTTATTGTTGTTGGGTAATTATGTTAAACTTTACTTTATTATCACATTACTGTAAGTAATCATTTCCATCGGGATACGATGTATTTTTTAACAATTAAAAAAATCATGATTACCAACCGTAGGTCTACCTACTTGGTTTTTCTGAAATTCTGGTTAGTGGTTGTAATATTGTATCTTCTGCCAGGACTTAATTGTTAATATAATATACATATGACTACCGTAACTTAAACAGGGCATTGTTTTTCCCTACCCTGTTCGACAGATCCTCGGTACTGCCTCTAGGCATGCGGATCCAGCCATGCCCGTGCCCGCTTATGGTTGTTATTATTGTTCCTACTCCACTGCGTACGATAATACACGTTTCCCGCTTTTCTTAAATTTTTTCTTCGACTATGCTACTCAAGACTGAAGTGTTGATGCTTAATCCAAGCTCCGAGCGTGATCTTATACAGCTTGGTGACTTAACCTCTCATTTGATTCTGCTGATTTGTATACTGTACGACATGAGGCATGAGTATGTACAGGGTCTCTCATGTAAGTCAGGCCGAACTTATGTCGCGCGCGGCCTCGCTGCTTTAAGCGAGTATTCAATCTTATATGAAATCTCACCTTATAAAAAAATGCTGCGGGTGTTTTCCTTCCTGGGTTATACAGGCTTTGTATCTGGTAAGCACATTCTGGCAGACGCGAGTGAGTTCTGAAACTGTAATGGTTGTGATTTCATTGATAATGTTTCCTTTCAGTTCCTATAAAATGTGAGGATCTGTTCGGTACACTTTTTTTATACATAGTCAACCTCAGAAGTGAAAAATACACGCTCTTAGATCTGGAGAACGATCACTGATCACTATGTCTGCAAACACTTCGGAGATTGTACAGTAAGAAGGGAATTTTCTGCTATATGAGCAGGGGCTGAATCTTGTTGAAACCACCCACGCGATTTTTCTTTTTCCGTTAAATGATGGAAGAACGGAGTCAAAATGCCATCTTGGTACCTATCTCCATTTACTGACGTCTCGAAGAAAATAGGCCTAATTATTCGTCTTGCACTAACAGCGCACCAATCACCGATCTTCCTATCATAATGAATGTCTTCATAAACACCAATAGCGAGACTTATGATTGTTCACATGACCTTTAAGATGAAACCAGAACTTTTACACGGTTTTGCAATAATAACTGACTCACCATGTTAAGAGCTGAGGTTCAGACTGGCGACTCATGCTTGCCAGGTCGAACACGTGCAGGCTGGTTGCAAGGTCAGGAACTATGCGCGTGCCTTCCGTACTGTTGCTGCCATAGCGCACAGTAGAAACACCGTGCGTTCGGTGGGAGATCCTGTATAGGTGTCTATGAAAGTGTTCATCCCCTCCTCTTTAAAGTTTTCTCTTACTTTACACATTTATACTTACCGGCCCACCGTGCGGTTTGAATCACGTAGCTGTGATATTGGATTCGGGAGATGGTGTTCACTCCGTTGGCAGTCCTGAAGATGGTTTTCCCGTGGTTTTTCATTTTTACAGCAGGAAAATGTTGGGGCTGTACCTTAATTAAGGCCACGGTGGCTACTAATCCAATCCTATCACTTTCCTGTCCTTGCGTTGCCAAAAATCTTTGATGTATCAGTGCGATGTTAAACCATTAGCTTACCGGGCGAGTTGTTCGTGCGGTTATGGACGCGCAGCTGTGAGCTCTCATCCGGGAGATAGTGGGTTCGAACCCCACTTTCGGCAGCCTTGAAGATGGTTTTCCGTAGTTTCCCATCTTCACACCAGGCAAATGCTGGAGCTGCACCTTAATTAAGGCCACGGCCGCTTCCTTCCCATTCCCAGGTCTTTCCTGTCGCATCGTCACCATAAGATCTGTCTGTGTCGGTGCGACGTTTAGCAACAAAAAAAAGCAAAAAAACAAACAAACAAACAAAAAACAAAAAAACATAGCAACAAGACGTTGTTTACATTTAATATGGTACCTGTATCATAAATCATGACCGACACTGTAACAAATGTGATTACGTCATATCTCGGACACGTTTGGTTTCCAGACATGTGTTTTTTACGAGTTTCTCTTGTTTAATCGTCTGTACACCTGTACACACCCATGCAGTTTGTACGTATAATTTTGAAACCACCTCTCTCTCTCTCTCTCTCTGTGTGTGTGTGTGTGTGTGTGTGTGTAACTGTCGAAAACGGCAGAACTTGATGGAATTTTTACCACTACTCCAAACATTCGAATTTGACACCAGATAATGGATACCACCTTGGGCAGGTGTTACTGGCTCTCCGCTGTACTTGTAGGGTTATAATTTCGAGTACATCGTCATTTCTATTTGTCTTTGTAATGAGGTTAATTTTCTGTGTAGACCACTTGTCTCCCTCGGAGGGGAGGACCGCACTGTGCTGTGGAAGGAGGGAAGGGGATTATGAGAGGGTGAAAGATGAATCACAAGCCATGTGGGCACGGACGACGTGTACAGATAACAACCACTCCTACGGGAACATGCTGACTGGCTTGGATCAGCAAATAACTTACATTATGCATGGCTAGCCTGGCTTTTAGGGTCTTCCCTGACCGCGTAGACATCAACAACAGGTTTTTCTCTATAATTCAATGAACGCACACTTTCTCTCCCAGTGGTGAAACCTGCTTTAGCACACAACATTATCTGTGATGACGTGATCCACACGTTCGAAGGATGGACAAACAAAGCAACAGCTTCCGTACATACAGGTTTGTTGAAATTATACACTTCTTCGTCGCTACTCTCATCACACTTCTGCCATTTTTTCATCGTCGCAGAGTTGTCGAGGGCTCGACAGTGTTCGTAGGTTCCCACATCCCATTAACAGCCTCTTTCCTGAGAAAGTTTTCCCTGTTCTTTCTGATTTGGAAAATTTATTTTTAAGCTTTGTCTCACCTATTCAGTTCGTAGACCAATAATTATAATTAAATCATTTAATAGTTTCCTTTCCTCAAACGACTTACGGTTTTCCTTCTACAGAAGATCGTTTGTATGGTGGTAGCCTACTGTTGGCAGCCCTGAAGATAGTTTTCCGTGATTTGTAATGTTAACTCTAGGCAATCGTCCTCGTTTAGATCAAGGTTACTCATTCCCAGTCCTAAATATCTATATTAAGTTATCTACCGTGTGAGTTTGCTACACTGTTTGGGTCATTAAACTGTGAGCTTGAATTCGGGAGATAGTGAGTTCGAACTCCATTCTCGGTAGCCCTGAAGATGAGTTTCCGTAGTTTTCCATTTTCACACCAGTACCATAATTACCAATACCTTAATTAAGGCCTCGGTCGTTTCCTTCCTACTCCTAGCCCTGTCCTATCCAATGGTCACCGTAAGATCTGTGTGTGTTGGTGTAAAGTAAATCGAATATAATAATAATAATAATAATAATAATAATAATAATAATAATAATAATAATAATAATAATAATAATAATATCTGAAATTTCAAGTACCAAGTTGATGTAATATATCCTTGTGTATTCCTGAAAATGTGATGTACTGCCTGCTTCTAGAACACCATAACAACTCATTCTGTAAACTATGGTAATTTGATGATCCGCAGGTGTGATATCGGTGTGGTGAGAGGTGTCTTCGGTGGACGACAGGCTGGAAGTTGTGAGATAGTGTGTGTATTTTAAATCCTGTTAATAACATCGACTGCTCTTCTGAATGACTTAACACAATGGATTTCTATTTGTCATTTAGAGAGAAGTACGAACTGTGTGACTACCTGTTGCGAGAGTACTTTAGGGACCTTCTGCATTACCATGAGCAAGATAGCGGTTTTTATCATTTTGAGGTACGTGAAAATTAGGTGTTTTAAAGGGAGACCAGCCAGGTAAAGCATATCACATTTCTTTTCAAGCACTGAAGAGGGCTGACCACTTGAAGTTGCCAATGTAATTTGAATGCTGGCAAACAAACTGTAGCACATGTATCCTACGATGTATTATGCACATTATTGTAGATAATGCACGTGCATTGTGTAGGATGCGCAAGAAATTCACGAACTGAACCTGATGTGCAGAGCAGTTATAGCGTTTGTAGTAGTGCAGAAATTCAAGGGAATAGTACCTACGGTATTTCTGACTCCATACATGCGCGCTTATGCCATTAAAGCAACAATTACAGTTTCAAGACCTCTAGTACCACTGTGTTCAGGGACCTCCCTACTACAAAAACAAACTATAGCATTATGTCAGTGACAATTATACAATTATAGGAAACCAATGTTAAATTCTTCCGTTTGTAGAAAGTGTGGAGAGTGAACTAAGTAAGTAAGTAAGTAAGTAAGTAAGTAAGTAAGTAAGTAAGTAAGTAAGTAAGTAAGTAAGTAAGTAAGTAAGCAAGAAGGTGGTGCATCTCTTTTCAGGCACACCCCCAACGGAGGTAAGCTGATTGTACCATTTTAATCGCATATCAGCCGTCGTTCCATTCCTAAATCTCTGGCAGTACCGATAACTGAACCTGGGCTTCCAAGGACGGCGGCTAATAATGCTAACCACTACGGTACAGAGACGGACACTTAATCTCGTCAAGATAGTAAATATTATTCCGAAAAACTACAAAGTGCTGGGTCAAAATGACGGGTAGACCTGCTCTGCATGAACGGTGACGTGTATACCGGTAACATTCACAAGCCATTTGGGCTGGGAAAACGTGAGAGTAAGGAGACGAGCTGCTCGACTAAGTGGTATGTTCGAAGCTGCCAGTGGAGAAACGGCGTGGAATGACATTAGTAGACGAGTAAGTTTGAGTGGAGTTGTTAAAGGTAGGAAAAATCATAATCATCTTCCTTCTTTTTCTATCGCTTTTTCCACACCTGTGGGGTCTCGGGTGCGAACTGTGTCGCACATGTGAATTTGGCCCTTTTTTCGGCTGGATGCCCTTCCTGACGCCAACCCTATATGGAGGGTTGTAATCACTATTGCGTATTTCTGTGGTGGTTGGTCGTGTAGTGTAGTGTCTGAATATGAACAGGAAAGTGTTGGGACAAACACATGCACCAAGTCCCCGGGCCAGAAGAATTAATCAAAGGCGATTAAAACCCCCGATCCGACCGGAAATCGAACCCGAGGCCCTCTGAACCGAAGCCCTCAACGCTGACCATTTAGCCAATGAGTCGGGCGTAGGAAAAATCATAATATGAAGATAAAATTGGAATTTAAGAGGATAAATTTGGGCAAATATTCTTTTATAGGAAGAGGAATTACGGATTAGAATAATTTCTCATCACCGGGCGAGTTGGCCGTTCGGTTAGCGGTGCGCAGCTGTGAGCTCGCATCCGGGAGATAGTGGGTTCGAACCCCACTGTCGGCAGGCCTGAAGATGGTTTTCCGTGGTTTCCCATTTTCATACCAGGCAAATGCTGGGGCTGTACCTTAATTAAGGCCACGGCTGCTTCCTTCCCATTCCTAGGCCTTTCCTATTCCATCGTCGTCATAAGACCTACCTGTGTCGGTGCAACGTAAAGCAAATAACAAAAACAAAAAAACAAAAAATCAACGGAAATGTTTGATGAATTTCCAAGTTCCTTGAGACCATTTAGGAAAAGACTAGGTAAACAACTAATAGGGAATCAACCGACATTCCCAAATGTAAATCCGTGATGATTGACCAGTACCGACTGGAGTAATTTCAGATGTATCCCTACCCCAATAAGGTCATACGATAGTGAATCAACGTTTTATACATGATCGTTCGTATCAGATGGCTTGAACAAGTCTATAAAATGAGAGAATGTACCGCCGAAACCAAAATATCTCCATTGCCGAAATTAGGAGATACCAAATGCCGTCGAAGTGAAAACTACCATATACTGCTGAAGTGAACGCTGCCATATAGGCCTACTACCAAAATGAAAGCAACCCACTTCGAGGAAATGAATGCTGCTGTATACCGCCGAAAGGAAAGCTATCGGCCACTGTCAATAAGCTACCGAACATCGCCGAAGTGAAAGGCACTGTGTAGGCTACCACCGAAGTAAAAGTTACTACATGATGCCGCCTAAATGAATACTAAAATGTACCACCGAAATTAAAGCTTCCATATATCACCAAAATCAGAAATACCCTACATTTAAAATCAAAGTTATCTTCTACCACAAAAATGCCATTGAGATATATATATATGACTACATCATACCACCTTTATACAAAATTACAGCCAATATCATTTCCTTGTTCTATTTAACTATTGGAAGTTACACATACCACCTAAAATACAGTTACCCTGAGCCTTGCGGAACCAACTTGCTTCTGTTAATGATCTTGACTCATGTAAGTGGGGTGTTCATCGTCTCAATGTGCTCCTTATTTTGCTGCCTTTAGACTTTTCTTCTAGTAACTGTTCCAGTTTAACGCAGCTGACATGTCACGACTAGAGTCTAGCGTGCGCTGATACCGACTGTATTAAAAGTGAAACAAAGGATATTGATAAGGTTTCACTGCCAGCTCAAACGATGAATAAAAATTAGCGTTAATTACCATGACAAAAGAAGGAGAAAAGACCAGCTATTGCATGTATCTCTCCCCCGTTGTGCACAGAGGGGGTGATTTCAACCCTCGGGCAATCAGGATCAGATTCCCGCAGCCCAGCTTTATCTTCCCTTATTTAGTGGTTGATTTCTCCAGAGAGTGTGAGAGGCTGCCATCCCTAACGATTGGATGAGCAGCAGTTATTGAATACCCCGTCCCGCCTCGCCCTACTGAGGGGAGAAGTAATGCTTGTTTGGGGGAGATGAATAATAAGAGGAAGAGGGGTGTGTGCACTGTATGACGGTGTAAAGACCAAGACCCTCGAGGGGTAGAGGGTGTACAAATTTCTCCACGCGCCACACACGTCTCTGCCAAGCCAATTAGCCTAGTAAGTCACATCCATTGATTCGTACACAGGACAAGAGGAAGGGGGAGAATGGGGTTGAATTCTAATACATTTCTCTGTAGATAAAAAGTAAGTGGCATGTAATTTGAAAATTTGATGACAAGTAGGTCATATTATAACATATTCCTCGACCGTTGAGGTATACCGTTATGATACTTAGGACTCTTCAGAGTAGTAAAATTATTACCGAAACGGTTGAAGACTAGCCCTCTGAGCGGGTTCGCGAGTTCGATCCCGCTTTAGTCTTTGAAGGAGCTTAAATACGCCAACATTGTACCGGTAGAAGTAATCTTGTGGGATAAAATTCCGACAAACTCGTCGTTTCCGATATCCATAAAAGTGGTTAGAGGGCCTATGATCAAATTTTTTTTTTTTTTACAAGTGGCTTTACGTCACACCGACACAGATAGGTCTTATGGCGACGATGGGAGAGGAAAATCCTAGGAATGGGAAGGAAGAGGCCGTGGCCTTATTTAAGGTACAGCCCCAGCATTTGCCTGGTGTGAAAATGGGAAAACACGGAAAACCATCTTCAGGGCTGCCGACAGTGGGGTTGGAACCCGCTATCTCCCGGATGCGAGCTCACAGCTGCGCGCTCTTAACCACACGGCCAACTCGCCCGGTATTATTATTATTATTATTATTATTATTATTATTATTATTATTATTATTATTATTGCCGAACAAGCGGCTGCGCGGTTTTGAGTCACGTAGCTGTTAGTTTGAGTTCGGGAGATCGTGGGTTCGAGTCCCACTGGCGGCAGCTCTGATGATGTTTTTTTCCGTGGTTTCCTATTTTCGCACGTGGCAAGTGCTAGTACTGCACCTTAATCAAGGCCACGGTCGCTTCCTTCCCACTCCTGGCTCCTTCCTATCCCATCGTCCCCGTAAGACCTATCTGTATCGGTGCGACGTAAAGCAAATTTGTATTATTATTATTATTATTATTATTATTATTATTATTATTATTATTATTATTATTATTATTATTATTATTATTATTATGAGATCTATTGTCCGGCTTCTCGAGTGAATGTTCAGCTTTGAAGCCATCGGTTCTGAGGACCAGGGCTCGATTACCGGCCAGGTTAGTGTTTTAGCCACGTCTGGTTAATACCTCTAGCTCTGGAACTAGCACATAGTTTTCCTTAATTCACATCCGTTCGTATGCACACAGTCCGCCACCACATAAACATACAATACGTATATCTCTATACACAGGGTTGGTAACAGGAAGAGCAGCCCACCGTAAAACAGTGCCATGGTCCAGAGAAAAGGGGGTGAACCCCCGTATAGATATAAAATATTCTCTAGACCTATCTCAGAGGGTCGGGAATTTTAACCATCATTGATTAATTTCGCTGCCACGGGGGCTGGGTGTATGTGTCGTCTTCATCATCGTTTCATCCTCATCAAGACGCGCAGGTCGCCTACGGGTGTCAAATCAAAAGACCTGCATCTGGCGAGCGGAACTTGTCGTCGGACACTCCTGGCACTAAAAGCCATATGCCATTTCATTTTCATTTTCATTTATTATGTAAAATATATGTCTGCCTCTGTGGTGTAGTGGTTAGCATGATTAGCTGCCATCCCCGGAGGCCTGGGTTCGATTCCCGGCTCTGCTACGAAATTTGAAAAGTGGTACGAGGGCTGGAACGGGGTCCACTCAGCCTCGGGAGGTCAAATGAGTAGAGGTGGATTCGATTCCTACCTCAGCCATCCTCGAAGTGGTTTTCCGTGGTTTCCCACTTCTCCTCCAGGCGAATGCCGGGATGGTAGCTAACTTAAGGCCACGGCTGCTTCCTTCCCTTTTCCTTGCCTATCCCTTCCAATCCTCCCATCCCTGCACCAGGCCCCTGTTCAGCATAGCAGGTGAGGCCGCCTGGGCGCGGTATTGGTCATTCTCCCCAGTTGTATCCCCCGACCAAGAGTCTGAAGCTCCAGGACACTGCCCTTAAGGCGGTAGAGGTGGGATCCCTCGCTCAGTCTGAGGGAAAAGCCGACCTTGGAGGATAAACAGATGATGATGATGATGATGATGATGATGATGATGTAAAATATATATCTGCACTGGAAAAGTAATAATTCAGAAGTACTGTTTCCGTGCTTCCTATATTTTCATGTCCTCAGATGTAATACATTTCCCACACTGCCAGCGGCTTCATTCATTCCATTTCTGACGCGGTCGAATGACTGGAAACAGGCTGTGGAGATTTTCATTTTCAGTCAGCAGTGGATTTGTTATCTTCCCGCTATGGTGTTCTTGCATAAAACTGCAGGACCTATGGCTGATGATTGAAGATTAACAATCGCGTAAAATTGTGGCTTGATTCTACGAAAGCTTGCATTCAGAAATGATTGTAAGATATCATTGAATGCTATTTATATCAAAGCTACCATGTACCGATGAAATGAAAGCTAACATGTAGACTTACCGTCGAAATGAATGTTACCATATTCCACCGAAATGAAAGCTACAATATATCGCCGACCAGGCGAGTTGGCCGTGCGGTTAGAGGCGCGCGGCTGTGAGCTTGCATCCGGGAGAGGGTTGATTCGAATCCCACTATCGGCAGCCCTGAAGCTGGTTTTCCGTGGTTTCCTATTTACACATCAGGCAAATCCTGGGGCTGTACCTTAATTAAGGCCACGGCCGCTTCCTTCCAACTCCTAGGCCTATCCTATCGTCGCCATAAGACCTATCTGTGTCGGTGCGAAGTAAAGCCACTAGCAAATATATATATCGCCGAAGTGGGAGCAATCATGTACTCCAAAACGAATGCTAACGTAGTCTTCCGAAACGAAATGCGCACTATCGAAAAATACTGATTTCATCAGAAGATGGATAACATGACAGTATAGCTAAGTATGGAGAAGTGCGTCAGTCCAATAACTTGTCTTGGATATGGAGATGTCCTATGATTTAAAATCACTCAACAAGCAAGTCATTACGGTCTCAAGAGGTGAAACCCCTCATAAATTAACCAATGAACCTCAGAGTCATAATGCCTCACCAAACTTTAAAATATATTTTCTAAATGTCTTGGTATCCTAATAGGGAACCAAGCGCACCTTTTATAACGTCAGTGAGGAAACACTATAAATTCTCTGTAGAACAGGATGAGGGTGTCATGTCTTATTTACTCTCGTGGCTGTCATCATCCGATATTCTTGTAGTTGTTCCCCTGCCACGGCCTATCCCCCTGTTCCCGCGGTCGTCAGCCACAAGTCCCTGCTTGTGGCAGGTCAGCTAGCCACAGTTGTCGATTATGTCTGTACACAAGCCGTAAACTAATTAGACTTATCATTTGTAAACTTGACTTCCTGTTATCAGAAAAAGCAGACTTTATTATCAAAACAGCTTGTTCTGAGCTGTTCAGGCGTTATAGGAATCATGAAAAGACCTGTACTCCACAGAACATGCCACTCAGTTTAAAAATCCGCGGCTTGAATTCGGACTTTTATAAGAAATCTCCTCTAACCCAAAGAATAAATATACATGCACATTCCCATATCCTCCCCCGTAGTTGACCGAGCTCGATAGCTGAAGTCGCTTAAGTGCATCCAGTATCGAATATTCGGGAGATAGTGGGTTCTAACCCCACTGTCGGAAGCCCCGAAGATTGTTTTCCGTGGTTTCTCATTTTCACACCAGGCAAATGCTGTGGCTGTACCTTAATTAAGGCCATGACTGCGTCCTTCCCACTCCTAGCCCTTTCCTGTCCCATCATCGCCATAAAACCTATCTGTGTCGGTGCGACGTAAAGCAACTTGTCCTTACAGTCGATTCATATCAGTTCAGGAGGAAGTGAATATCTGATTTGCAGAAAATATGTTACCAGGCTCTCGAGCCGTGACCCACTACAGAAATGAACTCCAATTTGGAAATATTAACTATGTCCATTTCCTACGATAAAGCGTGACATCGAAATTAAATAACAGTTTTGAATAGTTCAATCTATCACTCATTAAAATTTAACCACATGCGGTGAAGTTCGCTAAAGAAAAGTAACCTCAAATCTCGTATGATATTACGTGATATTACTGAAAACAATGATCACAACCACCACGATATTCGCGGCGTAGCTTAGAGTGTGAGGCTCCAAATAACCTGCAATGTCACCACTCCAAACATGTATCATTGTAAGTTCTTCAGTGAAGTAGACCCTCATCAGCATACGCAGGATGAACTCTCAATCTAATAAATTCATTCATTCATTCATTCATCCGCAATGTTTCCAATTCGCGATGGTTTTCGCCTCGTAAAGATATAGAATAAAATTCACTTTCCAATAAGCATATATTATCTCTACCGTGTGTGAGAATGTATTTTGTTCGTGAGGTCGCCTTATAACACAACCTATTTCGCTGGTATAAAATAGACTCGTCAACTTGACTTAAATGACGTTATCTACAGTCTTATGTAAAATAATAATCATGGGCGAGCATTACTTGTACTAAAAAAATTCTTGTGGCTATTTCTAGCCGAGTGCAGCCCTTGTAAGGCAGACCCTCCGATGAGGGTGGGCGGACATTACTTGTACTTAAAACATGCGTTACAACGCACTCACTTGGATTTGACAATTCTTACATTTTTCAATCGCTCTGGATCACTACAGGATGTCGTTTCTCTTATACAGCCTGTCTCGGAAATATCACACATCGACATATACACCCTGTAACAAAAATTCGTCTCCACCAAATTACAGGGACTTTTCTCTAAGGCGCCCTGCTTAAAACCTTCCACTCATAAAATACAGGGCTCACTCTGCCTCTACCTCTCTTCCTAATTATTCTCATAGTATTTCATTCATCATCACGATCCACTTCTTCTTGCTGGATCAGGTTTTAGGCACAAGCTATCCCATAACCAAACAACTTCATAATGATCTCAAAGTGACTTCTCCAAATTTTCCCAGACCTCAGGAGCAAAATAGCATGCTGTGATTCTACATCACAAATACACGGTGTGACAAATTAAATTTCCAAATGCCAAAAATTGTCTTGCTTCACTGGACTTCGATATAAACTCTTAATATCGCTTACCTAACTGCTAAAAGCATTATTATTATTATTATTATTATTATTATTATTATTATTATTATTATTATTATTATTATTTCAATTTACTCCTAACGCGATTATTATCACTGTTATTATTTGACTTTATCACAATTATAATTGTTATCTTTACATTACAATAATAATAATTATTATTGTAACTCCATGAACGGAATTCACTCATTTTCATTGTAATAGTTTAACTTCACATTTTAAGAAATTTAATACAGTTTAACGCCTCGCGGCATAAAAAAAACAGACAATCGCACGTACAGTGTTTTCTGGAATACCGACATGGCACGTTATCGTCATTGCAACACACTTCATTCTACACACGCCTTATATATAACACGGTGTCATGATTTACTACCTAATTTAAAGGGAAAAGCATTTACATTTCTAACTACAAAGACATAATACTTATATTGGACAGACCTGTAATTGTGTTGAATGATGTGGCAACATTTTTGTCTGCATTTAGCAAGCCGGCAATCTCCGACTTAGCCTCTCATCATGATAGCTGGCATTCTTCACTTGAAAAGCTACCTTATCAATTACACTGACTCTGCACTTGTCTTGATATAATAAAAATTAATTTTTTCTTGAGCCTGAACTAACATAATAAACAAATTTGATCATATACTGTGACCGTTCACATCGTCACCTATGGTATGTCATGATATCCAGGAGATGAAATATGCCGTTTTCCGCGTTATTCTACGATAAAAACTGCCCAAGTCAGAATTTTTCTGCCCGCTCCAGGACTCGAGTTGCAATATCCAGAGTCGCGCGACCCAGCTCTAGTTGCTGGTAATTAGCAGCAAGGCGGTGCAATAGCGCTTATACTGGAAGTTTTCTCACTCCCACCGCGAGCGAGATGAAACGATACGCGTTATCACGTGACAAAGAATCTAGGTCACTAGCTGAGCCCAGAGAGTAGGTCCAACGTGAAAACTAACATTATACCCTGTTTTCCTCGCTTATTCACCACTGCCAACTTAACGCATTCAACTGTTTTATTTCTGTTAATTTTCATAAATCGCAAAATACCCAATGGATAATTAAGCGCAAACATTCATTTGAATCAGGGAATTTTACGCATAATTATGAGACCGAGAAGTGCTCTACTTAACTGACATAGCGGTAACTACGCTGTAAACAAGGGCGCGTCTTAATGACTAACAGATGTTGGACCCTAACCGTGCCAAGGAACACAAGGAATCCCCTGTGCTCGTCATCATTCACCGCCAGAGACTAAAGGACGCTTTTAAGATTGCTTCAAAACCTACGAAGTTATTTTAAGAACAGTCACTCAGTGGAGATGGGAATACAAGAGCTACATTTTGATATCCTGTTCGTCACTGTACGTTGCGTATTAACGGACCAATGTGTGAGAAAGGATTGCATTTTTTCCCCCACCCTCAGCATTCGGGTCTCTAGCGTAGCGCGCCTATATATTCATGAGCTGAGGAGGAGACACTAGCCAGTGCATTTGTAATGTAGCGCCAGTACGGTAGTATTTCGTCGTGGTTTGTGTGTGAGTCGTTTGTGAAGAAATAACCTTGTAATTCGAGCAGTGTAATACAGTGATTCATTAAAGTCTGTGAGTATGTGGAAATAATCACCCTCTGAGTGAGATGTTATCGTGTACAGTGTGCCGCAAATTAATAAATAGGAACGGTACGAAACCGTAATAACCGATGTCCGTGTGTAGAAAAGGTCGTACATCGATCCTCCTATGTGTCTAAGTTAATGCGGCTCAGTTAACATATATAGGGACGTACTTAGCGAAGTGGGTGGAGCGAACGTGCTTGATATCAATATGAATTACCAAGAAAGTCAGTGAACGGCCCAGTGTAGACCTAATTGAGGACAGCGCCAGGTTAAAATAATCCGTAGTACAGTTGAGAGCTCGACTTACGGCTAAGTGCATTAGAACAGGCCTGAACTAGTATCATGAATACGAGAATGCTAATACATTAGTGGCCTAACCACTGTCGTTTCTAGGGAAGCTAGTGAAATTTCTGGGCCTATAATCGCTGCCTACAAGAAGAATAGATAAATGAGAAGGGATTAATGTCGGGCTTCTGGGACATTACCGACATTAGGTTGGAATGCTCGTGCTATTGAGCAAATCCAACCATATGTTCAAATTGTGGTGTGTGATAAACTAACATATTCACTTGAGATAATTTCCCCTCATTTACATGTCTACGTGAACGCCGGAGTGAACGCCGACGTCCAGTTGAATGCCAGAATTTTGCCTGTGTATTGGTGTGAACGAGTCATCTAGCTGTTTGCCGGAATTTCGCCTCGTAGCCGAGAACGTCTGGAACGTCGCTGTTATGTGTCTGACCTGCCAGGAAGTCATCATGGGTCTTCACATCGCCGATGACGTGATGCAAGCAGTCTAAATCCATGGAGTGCCCTCCTGTAAAGCTGTGAACGTGGTATCCAGAAGGCTGAGTACATTTCCAAGTATTTATTTCTTTGAAGGTCGTGTCCCATTGTAAATATGTAAATTTTTCACTTAGATATAACGTAGACTGCAAACACGCCATTTCAGAGGGATAATAATTATAATTTCATTTTTATTTGGGTCTTTTATAGAATACTTTCTTCATGGTTTGGGAACGACCATACTTTACTTCCATTTTTTGTTACAAGGGTTTGATAATGCATGACGTAAATTTAAGGACCTCAGATTAATTATGTGTGAAGTACTGTCAAGTAAAAGGGCTTAAATATTCTACGTAAACGACTCCAGTTATCATCTTTCTACAGCCAATAGGAGTCCTCAAATATATCTCAGTAACTGATTTTTTTTTGTACTTCACAAGCTCTTAGGAAATCCTCCTTACTAGAAATTAAAACTGCTGGAACAACGAAGAGAGCATGAGATTGGGGTATATATCTTACATCGCTAATTAGTTCGCGAATACGCAAGTTAACTTGGACCCTGGTGGCAGGAGATCATCATTAAATTTGCATCGTGGTCAGTGTACCGAGAGGAAATGAAATGGCTGAACAGGCTGTAGCCATAAGATATATTGTGAAATGAAATGTGAAGTCCCCTTGGAATCTGTCATTAAGACACGCGAGGCGCATATCGCGATGTGAAGATGTTGATTAGGCCGGATATAGGGCCGTGATTTGTGTGATGCCATTTGTGGCCAGTATAGAAAGAAGTGAATAGATTATTTGCCGTGAAGCCATTGCCCGAGAAGGCTTAGTGAACCGCTCTTTGGAAGTGGGTCACGGACAGCTCACAGCTGGAGTTTTATGAGCCCCTTTAAACGGGGAAGTGAAGGCGTTTTCTTCAGTGAAATAGAACAGATACAAGTGGCGAGTTTCTTTTCCTTTCGGGACAAAGATTACGCATGTTAATTTAAATAGAGCCAACGTCGCAGAGATTCCAAATGAGCATTAAATGAAGGATCCCTCCAATTTATTTCTTTAATTATTCACAGCGTATAGGGAATTCCAGGTCAGATATACCCTGTCTCAGAAGGTCCTGAGTTCATTGCAGGAGACAGTAAAGCTTACTGTCACAAGCGGCAGGTAAATAAGGCCACCTGCGGCCCATTGTGTGTATGTGAAATGTATATTCTTGTCCATTTGTTGCAGGTAGTGCTATAATATTTTGTTTATGATGTCTGGTATTTAAGTCGCTCAATGCTTGTCCATAGGTAACATCGTTGTGTAAATAATGTCCTGATATATGTGTTGATAAAAATCCTAATGAAATGAGCGTGTTTATCATACTGCATATTTGGCAACGTTTAACTTAAGGTAGTGTTGTAACGCGACTTTCAAAGGATTGGGAGTGTAAATTGCCTATTTCAGTTCATACGATACTAGCAAACTTAAATCATAATTTGAGGCAAATTGAATATATTAATTCTTGGTAGGTAAACAGATTTACAGCGGGGTGTGTCCATAATGAGTAAATATGTGTGTGATGTAATATAAGTGTAGAGTGAAATAATTAGAGAAGAAACGCCTCTCTAAATCTGAGATAGTGTAAATAACCCAAGAGGGAACGCCTTCTTAAGTTTGAATATTTAAACGTATAATGAAGTGTAGAAAGGGACTACCGAACATTTAAACGTCAAGATCACCCAAGTTACTATATGTAAGGTGTTTGTATGGCATACCCATGTAAATAATGTGTTTCACTAGTATAAGTAAAATTTGTTATACAAGATATTGTCTCTCTTCTCATTAGTAATGAAATGATATTCCTCTCATAATTAACTTTTCCCCCTACTATAGAGACTATTACTAAAGGACTTACCGCCCCATCGGACAGTCCACAGACCCGAAAATGCGATACCGACTCGGCTAGCGAACTATTCCAGTAGGGGAGGGTGAGGCTTCGACAAACCGGGCTGAGTTCGAAGCTCACCGATGGTGCTCCATTCTAACGTCATATTTATGAACAATGGTAACTGGTTCACGTACTGATGCCTTGGAAAGGTTTCAATACATAACACAAAATGGACCACGCCGTTCCGTCTCGACCAGCAAACTAATGTGATCATGGAAAGCTCCTACATTTCTCGACTAGGTGTTCGCCAAACGTGAATGACCGTTGAACAATGATGCTATCTCTCACAAGAAACCAATTGTTTTCCCTTACAGATTGCCAAATTAACCGTATTAATAACAACCTCAGAGAGGTATCTGGGACTTCGCTGTCTTCCTCGAAGAAGTTCATAAATCCTGTAACTAGCCAATACAATCTTCTCTCCTCCCAGGGTGAATTGTTTTAAATAATTCTCTATTCCTTATTGATACATTACAAATTTCTAAACTCACAAGCCAACTGGATTGTGAGATTTCCAAGTCTAGTTTCCAACACTTTAACTTCTGTAGTTTGACTACCTGATGTCGACTATCACAGGTTCGTCAACTTGGACTAAAAATTGCACACTGCTCACTCCCGTGTTTGGAATGGGTATTTATGCACACACAAGGGACGCGATACTACGCGTTATCTATCATTGTGCAATCGTTCCATCTGATAACCGCTGGACCGATTTCTTTGAAACTCACTCCGGAGATTCCGGCTGTTTTTCCAATCACATTGGTGTTGTTCGCTGATTTCTCCTGCTTCTTTCACGGGCCTAGTTAATTAATTCCGTGTGAGATGATACCCACGTATTTTGACTGTATGTCCTTCACACGTGTAACTACACTTTGCCGACAGACGTGCTAAATTCTCTCTGGCCATAATTAAATATATTTCCCCCCTGTGAAGTTAGCTTCATCAAATGTTTCCCAAAATTCTTAATGAATTATTTCGTCTCTAATGACAGTGCCGAAATCTCTCACAATAGGGGTTATTAGCCAGAACTTCATTATAATTGCGCGAGGTCTTGCGAAATGTCCCGATTTCGCTCGATGTTTAGATCCTCCTGCGTGAAGTGACAAGCCACGGACCTGTGGCTAGCTGTATTACAAAGTTGGATGCGCATATTTTTTCTCCCTCTCGCAGTTGGCCCTACAGAGCCGTGCGGCAGTTCTTTCAGCAATACAGAATTATGGGCTCAATACATACATACATAGACTACAGCACATCTTCGTTATAGACAGTTACGCCCTTCAGTTTTCAGTCTGCAGCATCGGTCAATGAACTAAGCACTTCCACAATCTTCTTCCAAAAACCAGCTTTATAGCTTCGTTTTAGTTCCACACCTCATTGTAGTCTATTTCTGACCAACATAGCCTTGATCTCCTCCTACGCCTATCGCCCTCAATGCCCGAGTCTATAATTCACCTACGTAACCTTTTCTCCTCTATTCGCCTCTCATGTTACCACTGCCAAAGCCGGTCCATACGCACAGCCTCATCCATCGGGTTCACTGCTAATCTCCTCATCGTTCGTTCCTTCCTGTCATTGTTCCCATCTGTTTTCATTAGCAATTATTCTCGCTACATTAATGTATGTTACTTCGAGCTTATGAATAAGATATCCTGCGTCCACCCAAGGATCAATCCCGTACAGCAAATTTAGCCCGAAATCAGAACAATGTAGAGATAACTTCGTCCGAGTGATCACCCCATAGATCATTGCATTATTATTGCTACACCCTGATCTGATTTCTGTTAGTATACTACCATCATGTGAGAATACACATAACAAGTAGCCTACTTGAAATTACCTATCTATTCCAAGTTCGTTTTCCCCATCTGACATTCAGTATTCTTAGGTTTCTTCCTCAGTTAAGTCTTGGAAATGCCAATACTCATTGACTATCTCTACAGTCTCCAGGATATTATATTGGAAGCTTTCAGGGCGGTCAACAGTCGGTGGCATAAACCAGGCTGTTTACTGAATTTCCAACAAACTCATCCTTCCCTACTATTTTATACTGCACGTTTCAATAAACTGATCCACTTAAATTATGAATAATAAGGATGAAAGATTACATCCTTATCTAATCCCCGTAGGTACTTTGAATCAAGAACTCATTATACCATAAATTCTCATATTGTCAACATAAAAGTCTTTCATTGTCTAATTATGTAATATTTTGTGTCGTAAAACATTAGTAGAGTATTTTCGTTAATGTATACCACTGCACTGTATTGTTATAAAAGATGATATTGTCAGAACAATTGTGACCGTTAGTGGTGAATATTCCTTCAGAAAGAAGAAGGAGTCCGACCTTTATAGGCCTAACGTTGAAATTTGTAGGTTACAAAAGTAACAAGGTCATGAAAAGCGCGAAACTGAAATACTTCGTTGGTTGTGGTTGGAAGACGGACGAAAGTTGGGTCTAAAGGATGACATTGATACTATGACATATGAAATATATTTCACATAAAATATTTGAATCGACTCTCTGATTAAAAAGTTGTAGACTATATTCACTACATAAAATTGAAAACAATGTCGATATGTTTACATTGGAAAAAATCAAATAAAAATGTAGAAATATATGGTGAACTGAAGAAAACTATAGATCATGAAAATTAGTTATGCAGTCTTACAGTTCAATATAATTTCCATTTATTTTGGAAAACCTCCTGTATTTAAAGGCTGCCGCTAAGAACAAGGTAAAACATATAATTTTTTGTACACATCTATCAATTAAAGAAAATTTTTAATTATAAATTTTAATTATAAAATTAGTGCGGCATTTCAGAACTGTAGCTGTAGAGGTGATGTCTCAGGATCTTGATGGAGCCTCGGAGGACGAGGGTCGCTATTTCGGGGATAAGCTTCATTGGGAGTTAGAAGCGCTTCCATGTGGCGACGAAATGACGAGGTACGGCACCGCGAGCTCCGACCATTATCCCTATTATTTCGATTTCCTGAAGGTGGTATTTATATTTGTAGTAAGGGATAGTGGGTTTTCCAGAATCTCCTCTGGCTTACCGCTATGGTGTTCGAACCTGACAGTCGGATTTAATGTGAATCCTTGAGAGCTGTTGTCTTTAAAGGCTATCTGTGTAGGTCCATGGGTAAAACATTTGGAAGTAATTACCAGTTTTTAGTCTAATACTGTAATACAGGACATTTTTCGCAGAACATCGAGAAATTGGTGGAAATTACCTGGGTCTGTGCTTTTCGATACAATAAGAAAAATATTCTCCTAAGAATGTTTCCAATATAAAATAATATGTTCTCGTGAAAATGCTTAGAAAAGTAAAATTAAACATTTCAGGGGAATATCTCAAAACCCGATAACTGATGCCAGGGTCTGGTACCGAGCCTGCATGCTGCGTTAGAAGAGTAATCACTGTCTATAACAGGGCCTCTCAAACGCCCAAAATCTCACGCGTGCAGATCGAGGCGCAAGAGATCCGTGCACTGTTCATCGGTGTCGCTCGCCACGGCTCGGATCAGCGCTTCGTCTCTGGGCTGTTCGGCTAAGCTCGGCTCTACTCGGCTATACTCGGCTCAACTCAGCCCGGATTTGGAGCGCTACGGCGCAAGTGGGGCAGAGGGAGACAGGCGGAGCGAGCGAGACAGGCGTGAGGAAGGGGAAAGTAAGCGCTATTGCTCCAAATCGAGGAGTGGGGGGTCTGCACTCTGGTCAACCAAGCCAAGTCGTCTTTTGCACCGTGCACAGTGCATGCACCACGCGCATGCACAACGCGCATGCACCCTGAGAGGCCCTGGTCTATAACCACAGCACTGTGGATCAGTGCATCTCTTTGGAGATAAAACTCACGTCTCTCTGAGTGAGCCAGCATCGGCCTACCTCTACCACCTTGATTTAGCAACTGGCATAAATGTTGTTTTTTTTCCCTTTGCTATTTGTTTTGCGTCGAACCGACTCATTTTATGAGAGATCTAATGGCGAAGATGGGGTAGGAGAGGGCTAGGACCGGAATGGGATTGGCAGTGATCTCAATTAAGGTACAGCTCATGATTTCCCTGGCGTGAAAATGAGAAATCACGGAAAACAGTCTTCATTGTTGCCGACAGTGGGATTCAAACGCACAATCATCCGACCGTAAGCTAACAGCTTCACAGCCCAAGCCACGTAGCCAACTCGCTTTGTTGCTTATTTTTCGAAGGAAGAAAACAGCATTTTTTTTTCGTGACTAATAATATTTCGAGCAGTAGCCACAGGACCGGTAGTATTACAATATTTTACAGTGAACTGAAATCCCAGGGACGTGATATTATTATTTGAAGAGTCTCACATGTACTGACATGCATTGCCTGCCATTCGTAGTACGGTCTCAATGGTGAGGTGTTAGTCGCCTTCTAGTAACAGCACTAGATAAGTATTGAAAAAGGTAGAGTTGATTATGAAAGATGGTGTGAAAATAAAGCAGCTGTGCTTCACCTAGCGTACACACACACGAAGAATAAAAAAGGAAGGGAGTGAAAGCTAAATATAAAGCAGAAAAGGAAAGAGATAGGGTTGTGTTAGTGGTGCAGAGAAACAAATAACGGAAAAGATAAATACGTACATTAAGAGGGAGAAGGTTGCGTGACAAAGTGATATAGCCCTAGTTAAAGGCTCGTCCCAAGGGTAAACTGTACAACATCTCTGCTTATCGCAGGCCGACCCACGCGACGAACCCGCACGACACGCAGGCCGCAGAGCGGGGATCGAACGTCATGAGCGTTAGTTGTGGCGGGCCAGGGACGTTTGTGGTTAACCGAGCTGCCGACACTGGTACATGGGCCATTAGCATAAGCCAAGATCACCGGTGGGGGGAGCTTATGAGGCGCGTAGCCTTTGTTGTGTGTACGATGTGTGTGCGTGTATGTGTGTCACTAATTGGCGAGCCCTGAACGTTAGTACCAACCTAGCATTCGCCGAACTTTGGATACGGTTGGGTTTGGATTTAACTCACACATGTAGTTCTGAAGGCTGTTTGGCATCTTGGCTGAATAGTCAGCGTACTTGCCTTCGGATCAGAGGGCACCGGGTTCGATTCCCAGCCGGACCATGTATCTAAACTAGATGAGGATAATTCATAATGTTCAGGGACCGAGTGTTTGTGTTCGTCTACTATTCACCTACGAACAACACATCATACTACTATTAATCACCACAGAAACATCCAATAGTGAATACATCCCTCCATAAATGGTTGAATTAGGAAGGTCATCCGGTCGCAAAAGTGGACTAAATCCACATTGATTGGTGACCCCAATAAATTGGTGGAAGTGTCAGGCAGGAGAATAATAGTAATAACAATATCATCTAATTCTGAAAGCTAATTAAATCCTGTGATGACAAATTAAAATCCCTGACAGAGAAGAGAAAGAATCGGATAAAGAAAGAGAAGAGGGAAGGAAGTTGAGGAAGAAAAGCATAAAGACGAACTTCGAAGGGAATAAGAATGCAAGCACAACCACAAATTTAGCGGAGATGAAAAAAAAAGGAAGAAACGAAAACAGAAATCAGTAGCAATTACATCTCCATCGATATACCGAAGATAAGGAAGAGTTTGTTCTGGCCGGTAATATTGAAGGACTCGTCGATCTACAATGAGAAACTTCGACTACTTTCAATTATTTCATTCTTAATGCCTTCAATATCACTGGGCATATCAATAATTTCGAGACTGCAGAGAGAGGAATTTTGGAACTTTCACTAGCAGTTTCTGAACCTAGTGTTATTTTTACTATCCCTTTATAAGCAGATAGACGTTTAACATAGTGAATGCGTCTTGCTTTTAGGGTTTATTCCGAGACACATACTGTTGCAGTCATGAACGTTTTTATAATTTTGTTTTTTCGAACAACCGACGAAAATAATTGGCAGCTTTGCTTAGCAGAGAAGAATGTTTCTTGACAAATATCGGTTCAATTTACTGAGAACCATAACAGTATTGCTGAGATGTTCCCCGCGAACGATACACTCGGGGACTGAGCATTTTATATCACTACAAAGAAAGGAGAGAGGGCATGTTTGATTAGTAATGTTTCCGGTGTCAGAATGGGAACACCGGCCGATCTCTCCGCGTTTATAGGTAACAAAATATGACGGCACGGCACCTTGGTACCAGTAAATCTGAAACGGCGCAGCTTGTAGACTGCTCTCATGCCATTGTTGTAAGCACTTATCGAATGTCTAATCATTAGCTTATCTTTTGGATATGATTTCATAGCGACGTTCTGATATTACTGTTAGCAGTATTTCTAATAGATATGGTAAACTTACCATTTTGATGGTACCTCTTCTGTGAGAGTGAGGAGTCATACAGTAAATTAATCATGTTGCATTTACGTATAATCATACGAGTGAGATTTACAGATTTGGTTTAATAAGAGTTTATATTATATTCTTTCAGGAGATTCGAGCCCCTCATGCGCGCCTTATGTAGATCAACTTTACAGCTGCTTTTTGGCCGGCTTGGGGGAATACACAAAGAATAGACGTGGTGATATTGGTGCCTGGATTCGAGAGGAAGGACGAAACATGTACTAGATATAATAAATTATATATTGTATTGAATAGGCGGACCGCTTAATTATAATATTTAAGTTTATCTTGAATATTCATTGATTGATTATAGTCAATACGGGATTAGTATTACTTGAAATGAAGCTGTTAAAGCTTATCACTTGTAATTTCAGGTACAAAGTAGAAATTTAAAAACAAGACTTAGACAATCCAGGATTTCAGTACTTTAACACTCTTGGGCTTCAAGCCCCTACTTTTACAATGTTTGAGCTTCCAGCTAAATTTGAAACGAGCACAAATTTACTCAAGGGCAGAAATCCCTCAATACATGGAGCACTTGCTCCCAGCTTACAATATCAAGCCTCCCAGAAGAGCTTTTACAACACTTGAAAAGAGCTAACGTGCTCTCGGTTTTCCAAGCCTACTCTAGGCAACATAGCAAGAAATTCTAATAATCTCGGGCCTTACAAGGCACTATTTACAAACAGGAATTTTATTACACAGAGGTATCTAGTACCCAACCTACAGGGCCTTAGTGAAACAGAACATGTTAAATAAATGGCCCGAGTACAATTTGAACGGAGTGAGCTCCAAAAAATTTAAATACCTAAGGGCACTTGGCCGACGAAACAGGGGCTAATCCCAAACTACTGAGGTAGCACGGATGGAGATAACTTTAATTCATTGCAGAAACAAATGTGGCACCTCAAACCAAGATGAAGGGGACCTCGAGAGTGTATATCACACTCTATTCCCGATTTACCATTAAAGTTTTATGAAATTTTTACATTAGCCGAAAGGAGATTTACATTTTAGAGAAGTTGGTTACATAGTTAAAGTTTCGAACCTTTCCATCGGGTTAAACTGCGGAGCTAGCAAGAAATAACGATGTTAAGAGGCCATTGCCTCGTAGAAGTTCTAGCGGCTGACGAAGAGGCATCCCGCCTCCTGCTTGACACACACACACTCAGTAAGATGACTAACAATTGGCCAAGAGACGAAAATATACGCAGTTTATTAACCCTCGTGGAAAGTTCGAGACCATTCAAGATTAAACTAGCCAGACCCCCTCTATTTTATTGGTTCATTTAAAAGTTACACTCAAAATTGAAGAAGAAGAAGAAGAAGGAGGAGAAGAAGAAGGCTGTGATTGGTAGAAAATTAATTACATAAATTAGGGATTGGCTGGATTCGAATCTGGCGGAAAGAAGAGATAAATATTGCCAACCCAAAAATAAATGAACATCAATTAGTAAAAGGAAAACTTATGAATACGAAACCTTTAAATCAAAAGTTCTTTCACTTCGCACCAGGGTGCATGATCATAGATTTTAGCAGTGACATCTATGGACGAATATCCAAACTTCTGATGAATGGAACACAAAAAAGTAGAAATTCACACAGTTCAGGAAACTTCACAATAACAAAATTATATCATATTTTAGTGGTGATATCTTCTGAGTAACTTTATGATTTGTTCCAGTTTAAATTTCACAGTTTCTCCAGTAAAGGAGTTCTTTTGGGCGCTAGATTTAATTGCGCGGCGTTGGGGTGTACCTCCCGGTACAGATACCCCCCCCCCCCCAAATGTCCTTCCTTGCGGTGAGAGAAGAAATTAAAAAATATATTTCCAGTTCAGATTTCTAATTGAAATTGATAGGTAGAAACTAGTTTAACTTAGGCTTTAGAGTATCTTTGTTGTAGTAGAATATGAAATACATGTTGATAATTTTGACGGCAAGTAATGGCGCCGCTGCCGATATCCAGTTGAGGTCGCCCGGACCCCTCAAATACCCTGAGATACACCTCTCCCGCTACCATGAGAGGGGTAGTCATGGTGATGGACGCCGCAGATCAGAAGTGTATATCCAGTCCCCAGGTGAGTTGGCGGTAGGGGCGCCGCACTTCAGCCTTTGCCGGGAGATGGACTCCGGCGCGCCGTGCACAAGGATTCTTCACGGGAGTGGAGTGGGCCCGTACCCCACTTCTGTGGTAGTACGGCGGCGAACGGCTGCGGGGGCACTGAAACTGTAAGATCTCGGTGACGGAAGGGTGTTGTTGCGGACGTGAGAGTACGACATTTATTGGTGATGCTGAGGGGCGGGCGGCATAGGAGGAGCTTTACAGCCAATAGTGTGGATATGCAGGAGACGGGGCTTGGTAATGGCCACAAAAGAATTGACAGCAGGAAAACCAGAGGGGAAGATCGTACATACAGTTTATATATATATTAATTTGGGGGCAGAAAGCCTCCAAAAAATATAACCTTCAAACTGCTGTTAGACGTTGGCTAAGTAAACAATGACATTACACAGGTTTCACCTGATATAGGTGAACCCTAAAGATCCTCTCTGTGGCTGGATTGCTTACTAATAAGGTAAACGGTGTCAAAAAATCCAATATGATGCACGGCCCATGAAATCTGGGAGCAAGCTTGCCCGCGGGAACAAAGTTTCTAACCATGACTTGATCTCCTACATTTAAATTGGTGGGTTTCCGTCCACGATCATATCATTCCCTAAGCTTTTCATGTGACACTTTAAGGTTGTTCTTAGTCGTCTTCCATAGATCTCTAATATTATCGGGATCTATTGTCTCTGGTAGAATATCGTTAAGCGACCGAAGGTTAGAGAGCGGCGTGTTAGGCACAAATTTCAACTTCAAAGAAGCGGGAGTGATCTTGTGAGATTCATGAACCGCCTAATTCAAAGCAAAGGCCAACCAATGCAGGGATGTATCCTACCTGGAATGATCATCATGATGATATGCAATGAGAGCCGATCTCAGATTACGATTGACCCGCTCAGCCAGAGATGGTTGAGGATAATACGCCGATGTAGTTACATGTGATATTGACAGATCAAAACAGAATTTGCGGAAGAGGTTGGGTGTAAATGCCCTAGCATTATCAGAAACTATATATTGACACGGATCAAAAGAAGCAAAGATGGTATTTAAACAAGAAATGGTGGACTGAGCGGTAGCCAGCTTAGTCGGAAATAACCAGGAAAACCTAGTGAAACCATCTGCACACCAGTGAATGAATTTGTTGGCGTTCCCCTTTGATTGGGGGAAGGGTCCGACGTAGTCTAAATAGAGGCGTTCCATGGGGCGTGACGCTTGATGAGAATATAGAAGACCTAGCTTAGTGGACAAGGTGGGCTTACTAAGCGAGCAAGGTTTACAAGCTTTTACCAATTCTCGGATTTCACCGTCCATACCTTTCAAAACAAACATCTCTCGGATCTTTTCTCGAGTTTTGAAGATGCCTAAATGCCCCCCTAAGGGGGTCTCATGATAGTACTTGAAGATCATAGGTACAAGGACAGCTGGAACCACTACTTTCATCTTTTGATCATGCCACGACGGGCAACATAAAACCCCATTCCTCAACACATAAGGACAACCTGTTCCCCAGAAGAAAGGATTTCCATAATAGGGGCCAGCACAGGATCTTCACGTTGATATTTTTCAATATCCCTGAACAACATGAGGGGATCAGTTAGAATGGCATTAATGCCCGAAGGTATGGGCGCGGGAAGAAAGGAACTATCTTCCAATTCCGAGGTCTCCACATCATTAGCAAACTTGCCGCTTAGTCCATCCGCAACAACATTTTCAGATCCTCTGATGTGCCTAACATCAAAATGGAAGGCAGAAATTCTGATGGGCCAACGGACTATACGATCAGTACGACGCGGCCTAGCTAAGACCCAACTTAAGGCTTGGTTATCTGTTTCCAGGTCGAATTTGACGTGTTCCAGATAGAGTCGGAACTTCTCTAATGCAAATAAGACTGCCAAACCCTCAAGTTCATTGATGGAATACTTGGCTTCTTGAGCCGATAGTGTCCTAGATGGGTAGGCGATGGGTCGCCTTCCGAGTTCAGTTTCTTGAAGAAGCGCAGCAGCCACCTCCGACGACGAGGCGTCGGTTTGAACGATGAATTTCTTCGAGAAACCAGGCATAGCAAGGACAGGGGGATTACAAAGGGCTAATTTCAGATCTTCGAAAGCGGCTTGTTGAGATGGCCCCCACTCAAATTTGACACCTTTCCTACGAAGTAAGTTCAAGGGCACCGCTCTGTTAGCGAAGTTAGGAATACATTTCCTGAAGAAATTCACCATGCCGATGAATCTGGAAATACCTTTGATGTCCTTAGGATGGCCTGTGTTCTAGAATGATCAATAGAAACACCATCGGGCGACACAATATGCCCTAGGAATGATATGGAAGGCTTAGCAAAAGCTACCTTAGATAACTTCACAGTTAACCCTGCCTTACGGAGGCGATTAAGGACCTTAGATGATCTAGATGTTCTTCTAAGGTCTCAGAAAATACGACGACATCATCAAGATAATGGTAAAATATTCGAATTTGATGTCGGAGATGACCCTGTCTAGCAATCTAGTTAGCACAGTTGCCCCTGTGGGGAGCACGAAAGGCACGCGGTTGTACTCATACAAGTTCCAATCCGTTGCAAAAGCTGTTAGAAGTTTTGATTCTTCGGCTAGAGGGATCTGATTGTACGCCTGATTAAGGTCTAAGATGGTGAAGTACTTAGCTTTCCAAAACCACGAAAAACAATAGTGAAGGTCTGGAAGAGGCACAGATTGTAACACCACCTTCCGATTTAAAGCCCTATAGGTAATCACAGGCCTGAAGCCGCCTTGGGGTTTCGGAACCAGGAAAATAGGCGATGAATACACCGACTTAGAGGTTCGAATAATACCATCCTTTAACATCTGATCGATGATCTCCTTGAGGGCCTTCATTTCAGGAGGAGATAACCTATAAGGAGGAAACCTAACCGGGATCGAATCCGTAACCTCAGTCTTATATTCCATAAGGTCAGTAACTCCAAGAGTATCAGAAAACACATCCAGAAACGACTGACACAATTTAAGAATACTATTTGCCTGCTCCTCAGGTAGATGTCTAAGGTCTAACAACATCTCATCCTGGGTAGGCGAAACAGATGAACATGATGCAGAATTACACTTAGCAAGGGAATTTTACAGTTACTAGCAAATCTGAAAGTGCACGACTTGCTCTGAATGTCGAGCACTAGACCAGTAGAAGACATGAAGTCTGCTCCTAATATTATGGGGCATGACAAGCGCTTAGCCATAAACGATTTAACTTTTCAGGTGAATTTAGAGATCTGAATTTTGGCAAAGATAATCCCTAAAATTTCTAAGGGAGAGGACTTAGCCGAAACGCATTGAACCGAAGACGAACAATAATCAGAAAATTTACAAACAGACTTTAATTTAGAATACCAGTCAGCCGAAATAATAGAACAAACACTCCCAGAGTCTAATAGAGCGGTAACAGGCTCACTATTCAATTCCACTTTCAGAAAAGGTACAAGTGCGTGGGTCTCCGCTGCAATAATAAGGCATTCTTTAGGGCATTCAAATGCGGGGTTAGAAGAACTTCTACCCAGTTCCGAGCTTTCGGTGGTTTTAACCAGGGCTGAGCCTTGGGAAGATGAATTTGCCGACTAAGCCGATGCCACTAGTCACTTTAGATTATTCGAGTTGGTGGAGGTTGCACCAGAAGTTGAACAGGAGGGGGAGCTATTGGCATTTCTTGGCGAGGTGATTAAAGGAGCCACACTTGAAACATCCTTGTGATGTACCTGCTCCATTCTTTGTCCCACTGGATTTAATCAAAGGGCACTTGTTACGCAGATGATCTGTCGACCCACAAGCATAACGTTTGCGGGTGGTGAATGTTCAGCGAGGTTGAGGCCGATAGTTGCTCGAAGACGGAGGGGGCTCCTTAGCGACTCGTAAGGTGTCGGCATACCTAACTCCTTCGGCTGAGACCGCCATAGCCTCTAATTCAGCAAAAGTTTGAGGTCGCGACTCAAAACACAAGTACGACCTGTGGGGCGGGCAATCCCTTCAACATTTGTCTGCATGATTTGATCGTCGGGGAAATGAAGAGCGAATACCCTGGTGTTGTATTTAATGTCCTGGATGAAGTCAGCGAGATTTTCATCCAGTCGCTGTACTTTGTAATAGTACTTCTGTATTAGAGAGGACATTGCCCTAGCCAGAATGAAATTCGCCAGAAGGTGTGCATGGAAGTCTTCTATAGAAGATTGCTCGGCTAGGGTTCTGACTGTTCTGTCCGAGAGGACACCTACGGAGTAAGGGTAAATCATTTGAAGAATTTGAGAAAGAGAAAATACTAGAGCGTGATCTTGAAATTCAGCGAAGAATCTTAGAAATGAAATGACATCATTAGTAGAATTAATAGAAAACTTAGAAATTTCCCTAAGCAACATAGCCAAAGGGCGAAGCAAGTTACTGAACCCGGGTGACATAGTAGGTAAAGGCCTAGGGGGTGAAGAAGCTTCAGAGACAGCATTGTTTAAAAAGAAGGGTGGAATTTATGGACGACGGTCAGGCTCATTTCCTAATGGGGCAGAATTTTGTTGAGTTGCCAGAGATTTCCTGCTTTATTCGCCTTTGGAAGAATCCTCCTCACTTTCGACGTTTACAACAGTGGCTTGGTCGGTTTTGGGCGTAGCTGCCCCAGTCAACAATTGAAGAACTTTATTAGACGAATCAGAAAGGTGTTCCACAAGATTACTAGCTTCCTTAGCATGGTCTTCTTTTAGTTTAAGAGACAATAGGTCTCTAACTCTATTGTAAAAAAGAAACAATCTAGCCTATACTTTCAAGTTGACTGGGAGATGGATCACTCACTTCAAGAAAACTTACTACTGACGCTAGCTCAGTGGCGTTATCAGTGATAGTGGAGAGAGCCTCATCAATTACCTTCTCTCCCAAGGTTGGGGTACAAATTGGTAATTTTAATGATTCTTTAAGCTTGGTGGTATCAGCTACAACCGTGCCTCCAGATTAAACGTTCCTAATAAGCAATTCGTAAATTAATTCCTCCTTGCGCAAGTAGCCGGGATGGAGGACTTCGCGAGGGCCGGACATTATGACAGAAAATTTACAAATTTAGAAAAGAAAAACAAATTCCAGCGACTGAGAAAATTCTTAGAGTTCGGTGTGTATTCAATGTTTAGTCGTCAAAATGGGCTTAACTGAAACCCATTCAACCACGCTCTGCTACCATTTGTTACGGGGTTACCCGTGGAACGCAGAGGTGAAAGAAGGTGCCGGGGTGAATGGGTCTAACTACAATGTCAAGAATTCAATTTAAAACGTAAACTGAAGGTTATGTTTTTTGAAAAACAACAAAACAAATTTTTACTTAGTGAAACAACAATGACATTTCAGGTACAAAGTAGAAATTTGGAAACAAGACTTAGAAACTCCAAGATTTCAGAACATTAACACTCTTGGGCTTCAAGCCCCTAGTTTTACAATTTTTGAGCTCCCAGCTCCAATTTAAAACCAGCACAAATTTACTCAAGGGCAGAAATCCCTCAATACATGGAGCACTTGCTTCCAGCCTACAATATCAAGCCTCCCAGAAGAGCTTTTACAACACTTGAAAAGAGCTAACGTGCTCTCGGTTTTCCAAGCCTACTCTAGGCAACATAGCAAGAAATTCTAATAATCTCGGGCCTTACAAGGCACTATTTACAAACAGGAATTTTATTACACAGAGGTATCTAGTACCCAACCTACAGGGCCTTAGTGAAACAGAACATGTTAAATAAATGGCCCGAGTACAATTTGAACGGAGTGAGCTCCAAAAAATTTAAATACCTAAGGGCACTTGGCCGACGAAACAGGGGCTAATCCCAAACTACTGAGGTAGCACGGATGGAGATAACTTTAATTCATTGCAGAAACAAATGTGGCACCTCAAACCAAGATGAAGGGGACCTCGAGAGTGTATATCACACTCTATTCCCGATTTACCATTAAAGTTTTATGAAATTTTTACATTAGCCGAAAGGAGATTTACATTTTAGAGAAGTTGGTTACATAGTTAAAGTTTCGAACCTTTCCATCGGGTTAAACTGCGGAGCTAGCAAGAAATAACGATGTTAAGAGGCCATTGCCTCGTAGAAGTTCTAGCGGCTGACGAAGAGGCCTCCCGCCTCCTGCTTGACACACACACACTCAGTAAGATGACTAACAATTGGCCAAGAGACGAAAATATACGCAGTTTATTAACCCTCGTGGAAAGTTCGAGACCATTCAAGATTAAACTAGCCAGACCCCCTCTATTTTATTGGTTCATTTAAAAGTTACACTCAAAATTGAAGAAGAAGAAGAAGAAGGAGAAGAAGAAGGCTGTGATTGGTAGAAAATTAATTACAGAAATTAGGGATTTGCTGGATTCAAAACTGACGGAAAGAAAAGATAAATATTGCCAACCCAAAAATAAATGAACATCAATTAGTAAAAAAAAAAGCTTATGAATACAAAACCTTTAAATCAAAAGTTCTTTCATGTCCAAACTTCTTGATGAATGGAACACAAAACAAGTAGAAATTCACACAGTTCAGGAAACTTCACAATAAGAAAATTATATCAGGTTTTAGTGGTGACATCTTCAGAGTAAAATTCTAAATTGTTGTATTATTGGTTTCACAGAGGAGTCCTTTTAGGCGCTCATTTTGAACGCGCGTCGTAGAGGTGTACCTCCCGGTACACCACCCACCGGAGTGCATATTCATATTTTTTTGGTAGTTTCATCTATGAGAGAATATCCAAACTTCTTGATGAAAGGAAAACAAAACTAGTAGAAATTCACACAGTTCAGGAAACTTCACAATAACAAAATTATATCATACTTTAGTGGTGACATCTTCTGAGTAACTTTATAAGTTGGTCCAGTTTCAATTTCACTGTTTCTCCAGTAGAGGAGTTCTTTTAGGTGCTAGATGTAAATGCGCGGCGTTGGGTTGAACCTCCCGGTACAATGATTATAATGCATATGTTTGTAGAATCAGGTCGAAGGCTAGTTGGATTCCCAAGAGGTTCAAAATCAGCTGTCATATGTAGCCTAGGAGTTACAGAAGAAGATTACTTGGTAGTTCTCCGTTGCTTCCCTCATCGAGCCAGTAGATGCTATTATACAGTATATATCAGCCTCCCAAGCCTTTTGAAACACATAGGCCAACCAATCAATTCTAAGAGCAAATATTTCATATTATTATATTCATCACGGAGACTCTCTTCAAGTTACTGCTCCTTCTTCCCTCTCCTCCTCCACCTTATACCCAACTAAGGAACGTGGGGAGGCAACCGTATTATTATTATTATTATTATTATTATTATTATTATTATTATTATTATTATTATTATTATTATATAATTCACAATTTTACGATTGGGTTTATGTGCTTCTTCAGTATAATGCACATGGAAGAAGTACTATTTAGTACATACGCACACATGTTCCATACCTACATGCGGTATATACTTACATTTTTGACAAATATAAATCTGACAGATATTTATAGGATATTTACTATACATAAAAAGTCAAAATATTTAATAGATGATTTTCTTTAGTCCTGGTTCCTGCCCCTAAACTTCCTTACTACATGGCAAGTGGCCAGGATTGCTCCTTATTATAATTCTCTGTAAGTGAAAGGATGGAGATTAAGTGCTTCAGTGCTCCTGTGTAGTGTCCTTGGTATGATACCATTACACAAAATCACTACTGGAATTAGGATAACATTGTTGAGTTTCCACATGGTTCTTATTTCTGTGGCCAGATCTGTGTATTTGGATATCTTCGCTGTATGTGACAATTGGAGGTTGAGAGGGTTAGGGCAGGCTATGACAATTATGAGGCAGATTTTCTTGTTTTTGCCTATAAAAGTTGTATCTGGTCTATTGCAAGTAATAGTTGTATCAGTAATAATACTTCTATCCCAGTAAAGTGTATAATTTTCATTTTCCGAGACTGATTGGTGTTTGTATTTCTAATATTCTGTAGTACAATGGACAGGTTGTTTTGTCGGGCTAATTTCTGATGAATTATTATTATTATTATTATTATTATTATTAGTATTATTATTATTATTATTAGTATTATTATTATTATTATTATTATTATTATTATTATTATTATATAATTCACAATTTTACGATTGGGTTTATGTGCTTCTTCGGTATAATGCACATGGAAGAAGTACTATTTAGTATATACGCACATATGGTCCATACCTACATGCTGGTATATACTTACATTTTTGACAAATAAATCTGACAGATATTTATAGGATATTTACTATACATAAAAAGTCAATATATTTAATAGATGATTTTCTTTAGTCCTGGTTCCTGTCACTAAACTTCCTTACTACATGGCAAATGGCCAGGATTGCTCCTTATTATAATTCTCTGTAAGTGAAAGGATGGAGATTAAGTGCTTCAGTGCTCCTGTGTAGTGTCCTTGGTATGATACCATTACACAAAATCACTACTGGAATTATGACAACATTGTTGAGTTTCCACATGGTTCATATTTTTGTGCCCAGATCTGTGTATTTGAATATCTTCGCTGTATGTGTCAATTGGAGGTTGAGAGGGTTAGGGCAGGCTATGACAATTATGAAGCAGATTTTCTTGTTTTTGTCTATAAAAGTTATATCTGGTCTATTTCAAGTAATAGTTGTATCAGTAATAATACTTCTATCCCAGTAAAGTGTATAATTTTCATTTTCCGAGACTGATTGGTGTTTGTATTTCTAATATTCTGTAGTACAATGGACAGGTTGTTTTGTCGGGCTAATTTCTGATGAATTATTATTATTATTATTATTATTATTATTATTATTATTATTATTATTATTAAACCTAGCCATCGGTTGGGGTCTATGTTCCCGCCAGATCCTCACGGTAAAAATATTGACTTCGTCCTTAAAATATGATAATATTATCGTAGGTTCCGTTGAAGAGTAAGAGCATGTGCATAAAAACATTATTTAACCCCTAAACTCTATTCAATGTATTCCATCATTCGTCATATCAACTCAATAATTCTAGTCATTAATAGTTATATTACCTTAAAGCTACATATCATTACCTATTTTTTTCATTATAAAACTCAGAAATAATCTTTACACTAGTTTAAGAGCATGCTAATTTCGTACAAAAAAAATTGAAATATGTGTTGTAGAGAACTTAAATCCATCATTTGGCATAAGTATTGTTCATAGGGTAATTTTTCTACAAGGTCATATTCTTTATTCTTGGTGGGATGTTAAGGATTTTTCATATTTGATATTCGATATTTAATATTTGGTATTTGGTACTTGATATTTGGGTTTTCATGTTCATTCTGCGAGATACGAGATAATTAACAAGTTTCCTCATTGTGGCTTTAAACTGACACCGCACTCTAAAATACTATTATAATTAGAACTAGGCAATGTTATATCAATTCGTTTATGACATTGGAAATCATATATGTAATCAATAAGTGCCTCTAATGAAATAGCCTATCGTTATTAACTCTGAAATTGTGCCACTCATTTATATATGTGCTAATATTAACGATGTCTACTATTATTTCATCTACCGCTGAGCCAACACTTAGACATAATATAATTCCTCAATCTACATTTTATTCTGGGAGACATTCGCGTTGTGTAGGGCGACAATTATTAATGTCCCTACATATACACCAATAAGTATCCTAAAACTCTATAACCATGCATAATCTTTCACGTTATATCACCAATCGTCATTAAATCAGCTATTCTGTAACTGAATATTCACATAAACATGACGTCGAAAATAAAACATTACACCAAAATACTCTCATTACTACACATTTGTCATGTACCTCTTCTTATTACTCTACCTGAATATATATATTCTCATTTCGCTCCCACTAAATAATATTTCTGTTATGGTTTGACACTCCCTCGACGATAATTTCTTATAAAACGCGGATTCCTAATATAATCCATCTCTTCGTATAATAAAGTCATTACAGCCATGTCAGTCGATTTGGTTTACTCAAAGATTAGGTTATGCTCTGCAATTCATGTCCACTCTTTTCAATCTTCCCCCCATTTCATAGTAAAATAAACTTTCCGTGTAGATTGGAATGTTAAGGTCGATATACATACTTCACGTATGTTGACAGTAACTTAAAACTGCACTTTGGTTATATCTGCTACTTAAATTGGCACACACTCGCGGTTAACTGCTGAAGATCTAATACTGACATTCACAATTTAGCACATATAATACGTTTATAGGTAACACTGAATTGCCTTTAATTTAATACAACTACTATTAATTATATATATCGGAAACTTATCTCTTATCTCGACTCGAGTTGGTCAGCTGCTGGCTCCTGGCCACCTCTGAGAAGTTATATTCCATCTCCGGTCACGTCACAGCTGGTTAATGGGCATCGTAGTCTTGGTCTCCGTCATAGTATCCTGGGCAGTCTTCCTCCATCAGCTTAAGCGGTTCCCATCATATTAGAAGTGTCCATGCAAGAATAAATCAATATTATACGGGCAGAATAATTATGTAATTCATTCATTTTGAGCATTAGCAGATGTGAATAAATGCTAATATTTCTCCTATATCTTGAAATTGCGCTCTTACATGAATTTAAATGCGGCTTATTCCCATTAAATAGATCTTTTTCTTCACGTTGCCTAGTACTTATTTATATTATTTCTGTTATCTTTGATTATATTCAGCCACTTATAGTGCTAGAATTCGCCCTTTCTCTTCGATCTTGCACCGGTCCGTATATTCCTTTTGTTCCAATATTCGAAATAAGAAATATATACGTTTCTCCACGTCTTGACTAATTCTTTAGCTGTGAACAGTTGACTTCCTCACCAAAATTTATATTTTAAATACAGCCTTTCCTTAGTTTCAAGTAGATTACTTTTTTAATCCATCTTCTTTCTCAAAGTAGTAAGAATTAATTGAATTCAATTATTTCTCAAGACAATAGTTGTTCCAATATGAAACTCTTTTCCGATGGTCTTTCATAAGTCTCCGCCTTCTAAACTGTGATTAACTTGCCTCTTGGTGAGAGTTCATATGTGTTCATGTCGCATGAAGCCGGTGCACGCCATTTTGTCCGCTACTTCTCTGCGAGTATGATCGCCTCGATTGTAACGTAATGGTACATTATAATAATTATAAAATAATAATAATAATAATAATATCATAATATAATATATAATAATAATAATAATAATAATAATAATAATAATAATAATAATAATATTAATATTATGGAAAGTTAATGTTTCTTTTAGAAGCTGATGACGGGGCTCAGAATATGAAAGAGGAAGACATAAAGTTAACACTTTTATATTCACAGTATTGATCTAAACTCTGTTCTGGTCTTGATTGTAAGCAAATATGTACTATAGCAAATAACAGTCAATTTTTAACTCTTCTGATATATTATTATTATTATTATTATTATTATTATTATTATTATTATTATTATTATTATTATTATTATTATTATTATTATTGACCATCAAGATAAATATCCGGTATATACATCCTTCAAGGGATCGGATCCTTTCGTCTTTCTCCATCAGCGAGTGTTAAGAGGGGTTGAATATCTCCTTACCTTCTTTCCTCTTAAAAGAGAAGTCAGCAACTCACTGTTAATCGCAGCGTTTCCTAGGAGCCATCTTCTTAGGCAGACAGCGGTTGTCTCCTTCTCCCTTCTCCCTCGCTATGTCACTTCTCTTGTATACGTGTTTCTTCCTCCCCTTCTTTCAAACGAGACTTCCTTCTTCCGGGAACACATTACCATAATACACATTTTAAGAAGCAGTGCCTGCTAGCTATTTCCCCTATCTCAATCCAGTGACTTCTACACGAACTCGAGCGGAAAGTTTATGTTTCTTTTAGAAGCTGATGACGGGGCTCAGAATATGAAAGAGGAAGGCATAAAGTTAACACTTTTATATTCACAGTATTGATCTAAACTCTGTTCTGGTCTTGATTGTAAGCAAATATGTACTATAGCAAATAACAGTCAATTATTAACTCTTCTGATATGATACTCATTACTAAACCAAACCCCATGGCGCAAGAGCCCTGAAGGGCCATGGCCTACCAAGCAACCACTGCTCAGCCCAAAGACCTGCAGATTATAAAGTGTCGTGGGGTCAGCACGACGAATCCTCTCCGCCGTAATTCTTGGCTTTCTTGAATGGGGCCGCCATCTCACCGTCAGATAGATCCCCAATTGTAATCACGTAGGCTGAGTGGACCTCGAACCAGCCCTGACCTGGTCGGGAATCAAATCCGGGACCTCCGGGTAAGAGGCAGGCACGCTATTCCTACACCACGGTGCCGGCTTGATACTGTACCCGATGCATTTACTGGACGTATTACAAAATGGCGCCTACGGAAGATAGAGGCCAGCCAAGGCAAAGAAATGTGTAGTAGGATATCGATACTTATATATGTCAGAAGGCCATGACTAACTTAAACCTACCACTATGAAGGCGGTGTACAATGGTGGAGAATCGATAGAATTGTTTTAAAAAAATAAGAAGGGTCAATCGGATTATTATAAAAAACTGACTTAAAAATTGACCTCGTAAGGATAAGACTTCCTGAACATCGCTCTAAAAAAATAAGCAAGATTTGCAGTATCTAACGTGAATTTTAAGCTCAGAGGTCGGTAATATTGAAGAAAACGAAGAGATAAACGTTGAAATACAGTAAAGAAGAAATAAAATCCAGAAATTTCGAAAAGGTCGTCAAAATACTTAGACGCAAAATCGTTCGGAAACAAGAAGTTGATTGAGTCGCGAGAGCTTGAAATTGAGCTATATTAAGTGGAAATAATAGCAACGATAGCCTAAATAAAGAGGCAATCATTATAAAAATATATATATACTTCGCAGAACCATGATGAATTCATATTTTCCAGTATCGATGGATATTGTCCACTGTGTTCCTGAACAGATAATGGCTTGCTAAATCGCCATAGACCAACCTGGAGGGAGATGTCATCCTGGCAGTTAAAACCACCCGACCCGTGTGGATGAGGTCACTCTACCCGAGATACCAGTGATGGAGAACCTGCCCAGCTCTCAATCCAAGGCCTGTGACCAGACCGAAGAGCAACTAAGGCCCGAGATATTGAATGGCAAGCTAAGTAATAGTATTAAGTAGTATAATTTCTTATGTAGAGTATTACCAGTATATGCAATAGATCTGAATAGCCTATACGTGAGATAATTAAGTGTGCAGTGAATACAAGAAAGTGCAGTGTGAAATATTTAAGACGATATCTCGTGACAGATTGGTAACGTATTCACTATATCATCTTATCCAAGGAAGTAAGAATACGATTTAAAAGTGTGACGTAGTGTAGCATATGTTTCATAGAATCCCGGTTAGTTAGAAAGATCCAGTCAAACCCAGTTTACGTCACAGAGGGACGCATGTTTGAATTGGTTAAGTTAAATTACCATACTCTTTGCTGTGTTATTATATTGAAAAAAATAGATACTGAATTTGGGGTTGTATGTTAAATTGTATGACAAAATGCGTTTTGAGGAACGAATTCTGCGCTATTGGAGTGATACGTATCGTTGTGTTTAATTAATATTGGAGGTTAAACGCGATAATTATAGATGTTAAATGAATTAAATATGGGTTGAAACGAAGGTTAGTAATGAAATAATGAAGTATATAAGATACTTTAAATGTATTATTGCGCAGATTAACAGGAAGTAAAACGTATATATATATATATATATATATATATATATATATATATATAATGTGCGATATAGGAGCACAAGTAAAGCGACTACGGAATATAAGTATGCCCCAGGGAGGAACTATAGCAAGGTATGGACAATAAAATTACGCATATTTTAATGAAGTGTGAAAGTGGTTTGACTATTATAACAACCGGTGATGGGTATATGAATGCATGACTGTGTCGTATTCTGAATGAATGTTAATGGCGTGGAAGATCAAACTAGGATGTAACTAGTATGGTAATGTAGTGTTGAAATATCTTAATGTAGGCACTTGCACATCCATATATGAAAAAATGCTTATTGGCTACGTGCATATTGAACTGGAAGAAATTATATAGCTAGAGTAGGGAAATTATTTGAGATTTACGTAGGATATCATCGATGCTTTGTTAATCTGAAATATTATTAGAGCGAATATTTAGCTAGGAGCCATACTTAAGTGGCAATTGGGCCCAGAAGCTTAGTGCATCATTCAATATTTCATTTTCTTCACTGTAGTCTGCACCAACGAACTCAGATAATTTTCAATGTAACTTAGGTCACTGATATTAGTATTCAGAACACTTTTATTCATTTTCAGTTCATTTCCACGATAATTTGAACAATGTAATGATTGTATTTTTGATGAGGGTGTATAATTAACACCGTGAGTGATGGAATAATTTACTGATATACCGAATTTTGACCGTGATCAGAAGACTATGATATACTGTATACTTAAATGACCAGATGTAAATTTTAATAGGAAGATGAAACAAAGCAACAATTCATTTCAGGAATACGCGACCCAGAATGTTAAGATAGGAAAACTTAGTTTAGGAATTAGAATATTTATTTATTAAGTTGACAATTGGAAGATCATGAGCAATATTTGACATTAACCATTTCTTTCGCAAGTCTTGATAATTTAATAAATGTGTTTCTTGATTGATTTTTTTAGAATGGAATGAGTTTTCATTTGTAATGGTAGTCTGTAGTTATACTTAGTGAGTAAGGTTCTCGTTATGCAGATATGTTTGTCGAAAGGTTGACTGAAGTTTGCGTACGCGAAATCCACTACTGAGCGTTGAATTATGTAATGCTAGACCGCATATGGTGTCATTATTTTCTGGAGGCATGAATACCCTGAGATATGTAACTGACTAGTTGGGAAAAATACTGTGGTCACCCTGACCCGTAGGGTGCAATACTCATTACTAGTGAAGGGAATTTAAGGTGCACCACATTTCCAAAAATATAGCTCCTTTCATGCAGATCAATTTATGCACTTGGGGATATGAAATGAAGTGAAATAAATAGTTTGTTGCACGTTTTGCGCCTTTTTTGTTGTTGTGAGATTACTGCATGTTTTCCCTTCTATTTTATGCTTCAACATCTTCCCCCACCCCCTTCACTTTTATCTGCATTTTTAAGATTATGCATTTTTTTCTCTGTTTCAACAGATTTTCTTGGGCAAATTTTTTTATAAAATCATATATTCATATGTGCTCTAGACTCATCAGACGAAGAAGCCATCCAACAATTACTCAACAACAAAGAGCTAGAGTTCGAACTTTTTGCAGTGCATGACTATTAGGTATTTGCCTGATATAATTCAGAGGTTTGAAGAAGTTGATGAGTGTTTGGGAGAACATTGATGGACTTGCTAACGACAATTCAAATTGAATTTGAAGAAAAATCCAGATGTGGAAGCATTTGTAACTTTGACTGAACTCCATTTACGAGTTTGAAAAGATATGCTCCACTGGTTTCTACAGTTGCCAAGTGGAGTTTCTCTCTCTGAATCTACTGAGCTCAAGGCGCCAGCCACTTACTGTCAAAAACATTTTTTCCTTTTTGCACCTTTTTTATGTATTTTCACAACATTCCCCCCCCCTCCTCCTCACCTCCCTTTTCTGACCATAATTTCCACCCTAAAATCCTTTCACTGCTCATAACAGTCCAGATCAATCTCTAGTAAGATATAGTTTTCACAGCGTACTGTGTCTTCTGGTACGTTACTTTCCTAGATCTGCCTCATATTTGGCTCTGACGATATGAACATTACTGAGATATGAGCGATGCCAATAACACCATTCCATATGCAACCAGTCTCTATGATGAAACGTTTGAAGGTGTCCCTCATAGCGTCGGTTAGTGTATGCGTTTCATCGGGCTTGGCAGATTGACATTCTTTAGCTGTGAATAATTGACTTCTTCACCAAAATTTATATTTTAAATACAAAGTTCTCTTCCTTTTTCTTAATCAGCCTTTCCTTAGTTTCAAATAGATTACATTTTTTAAATGCCATCTTCTTTCTCAAAGTAGTAAGAATTAATTAATTCCTGTGTGAGGAATGCAACGGGAAACAAACTCATCCTCATTCCCGCAGTACGCCTCTACAGTGACGCATGGAATATCTATGAAAGCTGATAGTAAATCCGTTGGGGATCCAACCAGCCTTCGTTCCAAGGACACATATATGCAAAACTAATTAAGGATCCTTCTCGGAATGTGATAGCCGAGTGATATTTTCACTAGCTTCTCACCAAGGCAGCCAGAGATCAAATCCCGGCCATTGCACCTGGAATACTTGAAGTAAAACTTCACATTTCTCTGATTGGGATTCCACGTAAAACTGGAGGTTCCGTGGCTATGATCACGGTATCGAGAGTTATCAATAGCTACAAGCTTCCCTGCTACTTTAATTTTTTTCGATTTCACCTAAAATGATTTTAAATGCTCCTATTATAAGAAGTTTACAGTAACGTCAAGCCAAAAACTGGACTACTGGAAGGTAGTTTTAGTGTTTAATGATGTTCTTGTCAAATTGTAAATTACAATTGACCTGAAGAATCGACCAAGTGCCCGAGTCTAATACTGGAAGGAAAGGGCTTCCAGCAGTGAGGTTCGAACCCACTATCTCCCGAATGCAGGCTAACAGCTAAATGCTTGAAACCGCGTAGCCAAATAGCTTGGATTTTAGAAATCGAAAATTCCAATCGATTGTGCTGGATTTCAGTTTCAAGACCTTGAGCAAAGGCGACGACACTCTAGTAGCTGATCTGAGAAGCGTTTCAAAGCATCTACAGTATGATATCAGATTTACTAAGGTCAATAGTCAATACTTTTTCCGGTATAAGCACACCATCGCATTACCTGGCACTTCGCCATTGCCAGGGTGAATGTCCGAAACTGTAAATATTATTAATAGGGCAGACTGAATGGTTCAGAGAGAAGTATGTCGAGCTTTTAAACCCAAAATGCCAGGATTGATCCCGTCTCAATTCAATAGTTTCTGAAGACGCTCAAGTAAACCAGACTCGTGTCGACAGGATTATTGGCACGTAAAAGAACTCCAACAAGATGAAATTCCAGCAACTCGGCATCCATAGAAACTATTAAACTAGTTAGTGGGACGCAAAACTCATAAGTTGAACTATTTATTTATAAGTCGATGAGCTCCACCTCTGAAGAGGTCTTGAATATTAACAAATCCGGCCGCGTACGCTCACGAAGGAAAACTTACTTTAAATTGTTCTGGACAGTGCAGTGTGGGGTCATGTACAAACTTCGAATGTATGGATTAAAGTCTTAATAGTGGTCCAACCACTGTAATCTCTATGTGTACAAGTTCTTTTTGGTCTTCGTCCGCAACTGAGCGCTGGCGCATGGGCGAAAGCCATTCCCGTCGCCTATCGTAAGAATAAGCTGTATCTGCACTGAAGGCTTCGCTCGGGCAGTTAGCAGCAGTTTGTTCTCTTTTTTTTAAATTTGTTTTACGTCGCACCGACACAGATAGGTCTTTTGGTGACGATACGATAGAAGGGGCTATGAGTGGTAAGGAAACCTGGTGGGAAAATGGAAAACCACGGAAAGCCACTTTCAGGACTGCCGACAGTAGGGTTCGAACCCACTATCTCCCGAATACAAGCTGAGAGCAACGCGACCAAAACTGCGCACCCATTCTTTTGGTACAATTTCTTCTACAATAATAATAATAATAATAATAATAATAATAATAATAATAATAATAATAATAATAATAGAATATATAATATATATAATTAATATTATATTATTATTATTATTATCATCATCATGAGAGCCTCCTTGGCTCAGGCGGCACCGCGCCGGCCTTTCACCGCTGGGTTCCGTGGTTCAAAACCCGGTCACTTCATGTGAGATTTGTGCTGGACAAAGCGGAGGCGGGACAGGTATTTCTCCGGGTACTCCGGTTTCCCCTGCCATATTTCATTCCAGCAACACTCTCCAATTTCATTTCATTTCATTTATTAATCATCGCCCCAGAGGAGTGCGACAGGCTTAGGCAGCCGGCGCAGTTCCTATCCTCGCTGCTAGGTGGGGATACAATCACTCCGTTCCTGACCCGGTCGAATGACTGGAAACAGGCTGTGGATTTTCATTATTATTATGAATAGAAATAGAAGGTATGAGTGAATTGATGAGGAAGTGATATTAGAGTTCTCGGATACTTGTTGAGGATGGACAGTAACAGACTTGAACTATTTAGGAATAGGAAGACAGAGCTGAAACAGTTTCGAGAAGTGAGGTTGGACTAGAGAAGATGGGGGTTCCGGAAGATTACACCATGTCCAGAAGTCTATTTAGACAATTCGTCAAAAAGTTCCGTGGTTTCCAGGAGACTGGGGAAACGCTAGTGAGAAAAGTGGGATCCTATAAAGAAGAACAGAAGAAGGTATGAGAAAGAACGGAAATGGCAGAGAATGAAGACAGAGAAGGCTAAATATACCGCAAAGATTGTCAAATGTGGTCCATGCTGGGAGCTTGCATCCGGGAGATAATGGTTTGAACTCTACTGTCGGCAACCCTGAAGATGGTTCTCCGCAGTTTCCCCATTTTCACACCAGGTAAATGTTGGAACTGTACCTTAACTAATGCCACGGCCGCTTCCTTCTCACTCCTAGCCCTGTCTTACCCCATCGTCGCCATAAGACCTGTCTATGTCGATGCAAATTGTAGACGGCCGAAACGAAAGAGAAAATCACAGTAATTGTGATACATATTCTTAAAATGTAAGTTTCTTAATTGACACAACCTGGACGTCTTGCGTGTCAAAATCGAAGTTTTGTACTACTCACTAAGAGTCGCACCACTGTAGCGCTCCTTCCAAACTAAACCGAAACTGTAGGTAGATAGAAAATGCACCTGTCCCGGGGTCGGCAGAGTGCTGAACATAAAATTTAATTTAGATGGAAATCTTCTGAATGAGGAACTTCGGAAATCAAACCCGGGCATCGAAGTCCCATCCTTCCTACTCCCAAGTGGCACAACGGTTATGCTCAAGAGCATACGGGTCAATGGTGCTATTCGTAAAGTGGGCACTTAATTTAAATATATTGAAAGTAGGGTGCTATAGTGAGAGAAATACGCTATATTACCAAATAAGAACAGATTTTTCCGAATTCAAAATATAATTTTAATAACTGATAGAATCACATGAAAATGCACACGATAAATGCCATATGAATGTTCTCGTGGCAATTTTTAAACACAAAATTTAATTACATGGGAGATGCCGTAATGTCTCTTGTCAGTCTTTATCACTTCTGAATCTCATTCTGGCATTCCTAAATCAACTTATTAATTGCACACACATATACATTACACTTCCTAATCAATCTAATTTTCGGTACCCGCAGGTATCCGCTATATTATTACCTAACACCACATACATTTCCGTAGGGGAGGGGGTTGTTTTGTGACAGATTTCGAGGCTTTACTGCTTCCAGTACACAGTTTTTGAATTGAACCCAAAACTAACTACTGAGTTTGCTTGCTTCATCCTTCCTTTACTTGATAGTATGTTGTCTGAATTTCAATCTCAATTAACCACCGAGAAATTTGCATTAACATTTGTCACAATGTCACTAAGCAGGGGGAGTTTGTGACAGGCCTATTTCTAATCTGTAATATGTATGGCAAACACAGTGGCACAATGTCATCCATTAAACGTTTATGTAGCATATTAAAGCAACATTTGACAATGGTAATTATTTATTTTATTCCGTTTCAGATAAAAATATAGTACCTAATTTTACATTTTCTTAGTCAACAGGTAATTTTCCATAAACACAATGTTTTATTAAACGAAATTGTCTAATTCTTGAACTTTGTGCAGTCCTCGTTTGCTAATTAGCTTTGGAGAATTTATCTTGAAGAGAACTTCCTGCTTCGAATACATAATTTCATCTCGACGGTCTGGCCATCTCCAGCTCTTCAAGGTTCTTTCCATAACACTGACCATGTATCCATCAGCTGGTGTATAAGTGATTCTTCCCGGGAAGAGCTGCTCTTCATATTGGACAACTACGCGGATTCCTACTTTAAAGATGTTATCCTGACCAGAACAGCACTCAGTGAGGACACTTTAGGAGTGCTGGTACCTGATTGGTCAGATTCGCCTTCATTAAAGTTCAGACTCTGGTCGGAGTCATGGACAGAAAACGCTTCGCTCTCATCATCTGTCTCATCTCTGGCAGCAGATCTTTTTCGGGAAGATTGTGGCAACATCTAACGGCTGAAGTAAATGCGTGGAGTTAGGTGTTAAGGCAATGAATTTGATATTATTTTCCTCACAGAGGCTCAGCACTTCCAGACCAATGTGCGAACTCAAGTTATCTCCTATTATCACCTTTGTCCCTACTTGTCTTTTCAAAATCGGCAGCACACGGGAAATGAACCAGTCTTCAAATACTTGGTGGTCAAACCATCCCGACTTCGTCAGGTTAAACCGTGTACCAACAGGTCCATTTTATGTCGACGTAGTCCAAAGTTTCTCAGCTTTGTAATTCACGTAGAGTGGTGCCAGTGTACCAGAAGCATTGCTACAAACCATTATCGACGTGCATGCTTTTGAAGAGTTTTGAATATGTTCCGGATACTTCGCTCCACGGCGCGTGATTACGCTTTTACTCCCAGAATCATCAGTAAAGTTCGTCTCATCGATATTCTGAACATTTTCAGGGGGGAACAACACCCAATTCCTCCTCCAGATTACCAAAATAGGTGTCAATTACTTCTTTATCATTTGCATCCCTTGTATAACTAATATTTTTCGATGTTCTTTGAGTAACTACATTTCTATGGCGTCGCATGTATGATTCACACCAGTCTCTTCCCGGAAAATTGTTATTAAAGCAAGGCACATCCCTACCGATCCTGTAGAGGTAAGCTTTGGCAACACACCGTAGATCAAACGTTGTCATGGATATCCATATGATGACATGGCAAATATGTGGGCTACAAATAAGGTTTCTTTTTCAGCTGATAAGACTGGTTGTCCGCCTGCATATTTTACTGTTTTGGTGAGTAAGCCCCGTGTCTCTTTTGTCTTTAGCCATAAAGTATTCCTCTGAATGTTGTATCTCAAGGAAGCTTCTATCAGAGATATTTATTCAACAACAACTTTACAGCCTCATCGAGATGTTGCGGTCAATAATTTCGATAGGAACGAGCGTCCAGTTTCCGCGTATGTGTTCTCGGCATGCTTAACGGCTTTGTTGTTCACTGCAACAAACGAAAGATAAACTACAATTCAAGAATTTTATATTTCTTTGTCATGGTAACGTAAATTTAACGGAGCTAACTCTCCGGAAAAAAAAAAACATTTCTCCTTTAGATTAGTCTTTCGTGAAGATTAGTTTGTCAATAATGAATAATATCCTAATAAGTATGAGAAACAAGGATAGAAGGGTATTCTGAGTTCCCCTAAGGCGGGTTGGAAACAGTAGTGAATGATGAACAAGGGATACATGTCCAAAATGTTGTTATTTAATGTCCAATATCGGGGTCGCAGGAGCCGGGGGAGCTCACGGGTCATTTAGACAATGCATGCTTAGCTGATACGTTAAATTAAGGCAAGAACATCAAGAAAGAAGAGTCCTGACTGACAGAGATACAAAACTGTGTTATTTGGGTAAATTATGTTTGGGACAATATGCAAATTTCCCTTGATTATTGATTATTTACCAGAATCTGTGCTATCCGGTGTCATTCAGTGTTGCTCGATATTGTGTTAGACAGATGTCTAATCTTCGTCAGTCCAAGACACGTTCATAATACAATCACATTTTTCTTGCGTGAAATAATAATTGTGGTGCGGATATATGCGATTCTAATGCCAGCATATATTAAGGGAAGGCAGACAAGCAATATCCGTGGCGGCTCACATGCATATGTTTCAGAGAACGGGAATCCAAGAGAAAGCTTTTAAGATTACCCGAGATTCGGCGATGCGATTTACACGAAAGTAGATCATTGAAAAGAGGAAGTCAAGATTTACATACCGAATATTTATGCGGCCCTGAGGGATCATTATTAGCAGAGCGATGTGTCCCCTGTGGACGAAGTTTGCCCTCTCCCTAGTCGGTGAACCGTATTTCTTATATAAGGAGACCACGACAGCCCTTAGTTACTCATTCGTCCAATATCCAGTGTGTCAACCAGTGTTGCTCATTCGGTCATTCCTAACCAGTAACGGGTAATATTCCAGTAATCATCACGACGTAGTGAGTTATTGACTATAGCAGGGCCTCTCAGGGTGCATGCGCTTGGTGCATGCACTGTGCACGGTGCAAAAGACGAATTCGCTTGGTTGACCAGAGTGCAGACCCCCCACTCCTCGATTTGGAGCAATAGCTCTTACTCTCTCTTTCCTCACGTCTGTCTCGCTCACTCCCCCTGTCTCCCTGTTCCACACTTGCTCCCTAGTGCTCCAAATCTGAGCTGAGTTGTACCGAGTAGAGCCGAGCTTAGCCGAGTAGACCAGAGACGAAGCGTTGGTCCGAGCGAAGCCGAGCGCGACCGATGCACAGTGCACGGACCTCTTGCGCCTCGATTTGCACGCGTGAGATTTTGGGCGTTTGAGAGGCCCTGGACTATAGAGTACTAATAATAATATTGTACTGTGGTTAAGGCATGTGCAGTGTAGGAGACAATAATCCTAACAAGTAAAATTTGTTAAATTAGCCAGGAAGTGATCCATAAATGAACAAGTGAAGCTCACGTAGGAACAAATAAAGGCAATAACTCTGTTGCTTTATAACGAAAGGGAATCGAGTAGTGGTTTTCAGGGACAGCAACGGCATATATGTCCTGCTGGGCCTCATGACATGCCTGTTAGCATGGTATTGAACGGTTACAGTAAGAATGCAAAGAGAGAAAAGTTGTAACAGTATCAGATCCGCATCGTTCTACGACATATTATGTTGTAATAAGCATTTTATGCGAGAGGCGCTGCGCTAGCTCGAAGGGTGAATCTCTGATTGCGCGTACCGAGGGTGAAAGATCTAAGTACAGCGAAACCTTGATATTATGCTCTCTAGCGTGCCTGCGAGAAGGAAACAGCACACTACACTCAAATACTGCCTAGGTCAGGAGGCAGAGTTAACTTTACAAGTTTCTAACTTGAGAACTGGATATTCTCAGCGATTTCCCTGTATATTCATGAATGCCAACTTACCAATATCGCGCCTCGAGTAATAATAATAATGATAATACTAATACTAATACTACTACTAATAATAATAATAATAATAATAAAAATTGGGTACGAGCTTTAGAACGTAAGGACTCATTGAAATTAGCATAATTTACAATATTTGATAATGTAATAAAAGGTATTATTTAACGAGCGCTGTACTAATGGCGCACATTAGACAGGTGGGCGTGAGAGAAATATGGGAGTCCCCGACCTCAACCACTTCGCTGGGATGTAGGGACAGCAACCGCTACTCGGGTAGTCCTTTCGAGTCTATGAGTGGGTCTATCAATTTCATGTTATTCGAAGACATATAGACATATAGACAGTGCTTCAATAACCAATTCCCAATTTGTCCACATGTGTATGAAGGTTCGTCGAACCGAGGTTTCTACTCTACCAGAACGCGCCGGAGTGTCTGTCTGGAGTGTTCTTTTTGTCCGTAACCCGTGTGAAGTGACGAGGTGCTGGAGGCTTGAAAGAGTGGTTAGATATTTTACGGTGAGCGTAGAGAAATATGAAGGGTTGAGAAAGGAATAATGATGGCCCTATGCCCAAGGAGCTAGATACGCGATATAAGAAGTAATGAGAGGGTCGAACGCCCAAAATAATCTACGATGAGATGTGAAATGAGGAATTCGAATGTTATATTGCCCCAAGATAATCGACGTAAAGGATACGAGAGTGGAGAATAAATGAATAATATTTCTTGGGAATTATGCGGTAATCTGAAATAAATGGAATAAACAAATGAATTGGGCGATAACGAGTGTATCCTTGGAGGATAACTGGCCGCTGTAATTATATGAAGGGTCGTGGACCCCTTGCTACCATTGATTGAGAGGGACCGTCCTACTGACCGAGTCACGTACAGTAGAAGAGTAACCTCCCCTTTCGTTTTCTCTTCCCTATGTGCAGAAGGGCATACCGTGTTATTGAAGTGACAAGCTATGGACCCTGGATTTCACACTGTGTCTTTTTTCAATGGTTCGGGTTAAGAACACTTGTGTTAAAGGATAATACCACGATGATTTATATGGTACTTAATAAATAATTATATATCCCTACAATATCCTCTATTATGAGGCCACGGATATCCAGGCCTTTTCAGATATGTATCTCTGAATCAGAAGGAGCCCGGTTCGAGCCCAGGTCAGAATAAGCCGGCCCGCACAAGCCTGCCTTAAGAAGAAAGTGATATCCGATATCCGTGTTTTTTTGTTTAGAAATGGTCCCATTTATACAAAAAGTGTAGATATGATTGTGTTCAGTGTTTAGTGTGTACTTTTGAGTTCAAACAGAATCGATGCTCAACGTTGTCTGCCTTGGTGCCAGGCTATTCTCCCGGCGAGAGAATAGAAAATTGTCCGGAGAGTCTTGCTCAGTGTCGTGTGTTCCTTTTTGTTATGTAAATATTTTTCTCACATAATAATTATGTAACGTAGGGACGGTTAATTACGTGTCAAGAATAGAATGTATTATGTAGGGGACATCTTCGAGCGAAGCAATGAAATTAACGATGGAAAGATAGATGATGTTAACCGCCAGACATCGATGTACCTTTTTGCTAAATGAAGTTTGTGCTGAGTGAGGTCTGGCGAGTCGATTTGATTTGCTTATTTCATTTCCTGTTCCCTCCGTGTGAGGAGAGTTTATTGTAATATTGTTCCTCTTATGCCACAATTCAGAATAAATTGACATTCGTGACCCCGTTACATGGTTCTTGTCATTTCTAGCAGTGCTAAGCAGTATCCAGTAGGTAGTTGAACCCAGAAATCCTACTTTCACATTAGATAAGACTCCATTTTAAGTATTTTTCTTTTCTTTTTTCTTTCGAACGTAACCCCCCCCCCCCCCCAAAGTGCTTGAGTTGCCGAGGCTAGCAGAGAAAGTAGAAGGGGAGTGATTAGCAATTCGGGTCGCTCTTCACCATAGTCTCATCCGTGGTTGTATATCAATTTACGCTGATGCATTATTATGCTTGGCTCTCCCATCCGAAGCCCGGTAGGGCACAATACATTACATACATACATACATACATATAATACAGACAGAGAAGTGCTTTTCGATTCGAAGTTCTCGAGTTCGATTTCCTGCTGAGCATGACATTTTAGCTGCGTCCGATTAATTCTCGAAGTTTGCTTTCTCCCCGGCTGTAAAATCTGGATAAATCAATATGAAGTACCAACCCATATACTCTGGAATTAAGGCCAGGAAGAAGGAGAACCAGAAGAAGAAGAGTAAGTATCATTTATAAAGTGTATTATACATAATTGTGTACACGATTACGAAGTCATTAGAATGGTCACAACATACCGACCAATGTTGCGACCTGCCTCTACTTCACTGATTACACCAAGGCATTGGAATCGGTGATATGGAGACTTCTCCGGACCATTCTTGTGGAAATGGGAGTTTCGGTCGTTCTTGTGCAGAGTCCTTACTAGAGCAACAATACGGCTGTCCCGACCAACCAAGCATTGTCCAGAAACATCAGAGCAGAAAGTGGTACAAGATGGGGATGCATTTCTTCACTCACTCTCTCCAATACCTATACCGACCACGTAATGATAAAAGTACTCGATGACTGGGCAAGACTCATTTCTATCGGGAGTAAGAAAATCAGGGATATGACATACGCCAAAGAAATTCTGATCCTGGCTGTTACTGAACAAGAACTACAGATTCTCGTGGACTAGCTGATGGTGACTAGCAGAGAAAATGGCCTGGAAATCAATTAATGGAATACAAAGGTGAAGATTATCGTCAGAAAGAAAGCCAGTGCACCCACACAACCGCACACACCACCGCATACACACTCATTCACTCATGCCTTACACACACTCTGCTACCGTAGACACGCACACGCACATACGCACACACATACATACGCACACATACACACACCAACAGGTCCGTGAATACTTACCAACTTACCTCATGAGACGAGGCCGTGGACGGGCTGGAACAGACTAAAACAGTCTGGAGCTGGACTCGAACCAAATTAGACTAAAGGGAGGAGCGGGAGACGGAAAGAACCCAGAACCCTCCCCGATAAATGAAAGAACGGGGTCAAAATACATGGGGGTTTATTAATGAAAATAAAGCAAGATAAGGCAATTAAAAAAATATTCAAGTTTGAAACATTACTCACGGAGATATGCGTAGAAACTTATCGTGTAGGTTATTCATCCAATCATATCAAGAGGCAGATTGAAAAGATATCAAACATGGCCATACAAGCTTCTTACAATCACAAACTTGTAACATACGATTTACTTCCTCCACATAACTTCATACACGTGACGTATGACACATTCGTCCTCGCAATGAACTAATATCAGTGGACATACATCGAAAGAACTTACACGCACATCAAATAAAAACATACACGTTACATATTACACCTCTCCATGTATATGGACCAGCATCCCAGAGAAGAGATCCATCACGCAACAATCCCCCATTTAAAAAAACACAGCATCCCAGCAAAGAAAAAAAATCACGGAGATATGCGTAGAAACTTATCGTGTAGGTTATTCATCCAATCATATCAAGAGGCAGATTGAAAAGATATCAAACATGGCCACACAAGCTTCTTACAATCACAAACTTGTAACATACGATTTACTTCCTCCACATAACTTCATACACGCGACGTATGACACATTCGTCCTCGCAATGAACTAATATCACTGGACATACATCGAAAGAACTTACACGCACGTCAAATAAAAACATACACGTTACATATCACACCTCTCCATGTATATGGACCAGCATCCCAGAGAAGAGATCCATCACGCAACAATCCCCCATTTGAAAAAAAAAAAAAAAGCACAGCATCCCAGCAAAGAAAAAAAATCAAAGAATAAATATGGCTGCCATAGTTACGAGGCGAGTAATCAATGCTAACAATGAATGAAGACTCATTCAAATGAAACCAACAAACGTAAATATATATTTAGGCCAGCAAATAGCCCGAGGAATGAAAATAAGAAAATGTAAATAAAAATTTTAAAAAATAACACTGTAAGAAAAGGAGAATGCTGTTAATCAGGCAGGCATACAGCACAACCACACGTACACACACACCATAGAGACCCAAAAGAAATGTATACAGGTAGAATAATCAGTTTTGTCCAGACACATAACGAACACAGAGAGATCCGCATAGCAAGACAAGTGCTTTCATGGACTCATGAGCTCAATACAAGATGCGTAATATAACGAAGGATTGCCGCATCATGGCAAGGCATATCCCCACTTAAATCACAGTAGCATCATCGTAACCATCACGCCCACAACGTATTCATATCGCCTCGCCACGGACGAACATGAATACCAGTCATAGCGTCAAAACACAACGTCACGCATCAAGAGCTGGGCCATGAGAGAAATCGACGAATAAATGAAAGGCAGTAGGTCTCAAGCTTCAGATCACATACACGCCAAACAAACATACAACCGACCAAAACCATCCTCCGTCCTTGCAGGTTTATGTCACACAAAAAGAAAACACAAATACAATGGAAATTAACAGTCAGGTGAAATGCAAAATTAACAGTAAAATATATACGACTAATATGCCCACGCAACCATAGCAAGCTAAAAAAAAAAAAAAAGGTTAGCTTAATAGTAAGGCGTTGCTCAGAGCATTAGGTAGTCACAAAATAGCGACAGAGATAAAGAGTCGGGCATTCGAGTAGATAAATCCACTGCAGGAAAAGTAAACGGCACAGGTTAAAGTTCCCGTATCTCAAAATGTACATTGTTGTCTCGACCGCCATGTCGGCTACAACCGTCCTGCGAACTTGCTTCAAAGAAGGAGGACACAAGACTGACTGAAGAGACTTCGGCTGATGGCCGGAAGCGCACTCTGTCAAGGAGAAAACGAGTCATACGTCACGTCCAGGGATAAATCGACCGAAAAGTCGATAGCGGTCAAGGAATGTGTATTACATACAAAGAAGTGCGCCACCAAGGGAAACTTGGTGCGGCACATCTTCCCCACACCCCGTCGAAAATGAGTCCTTACTTGGTGATCAGGCAAGAAGGGCTCATTTTACCACGGGCGAAACTTAACATTAAGTGTGTACACACCCTATAACTAAGCGTATCAATTAAACAATAACTTTAAACGTTAAACATGGACAACAGAATATGAAAACATCTATACACACATCATAGTTACACCTTATTTTGAAGATATACAATATAATAAACGTCCTTTCGTTATCAAACACAGATTCATTAAGAACTAAACAGGCATCAGTGTCCTTTCACCGAGTGATAATCGACTCAAAAGAGAGTTATGGCGAGTCAGGTAAACATACGTATTTGTCGATTAATAATCCAGTGAACTAAACAAGACCAGACTATTGTATCCCATTACACTCCGACCACTTCTCTGTCTCTAAGGGTGGGTTGCGAAGGAATTTTGGTCGAGCTATCAGTACGTTTCCTTTCCTTACAATACAAGTGTTTCTCACCAGGCAATCATTACCTGAAACACAAAACAATATAAGCATACGTGCTTGCAACAAGTCAAAGTTAACTCCATATTATCAAGTCCAATACATCTTAAGGGTGCTAAATAAATCTATGCTACGAACTTCTGGAGTAATACTTTTATAACATGGAAACGTGCGCCTTTGATTGCACACGGCCGGAGAGATCCTCCACTTTTACCGTAACAGGTCCCAGAAACTCAGTGATCCTTCTGGGCTCAGACCACTTTCGACACAGCTTTTTACTAATGTGATCCATGGTAGAACTGACAGGGAACCTCTTTACCAGGACCAGATCTCCGACGCGGAAAGGCACAGGCATTATTCCCTTGTTATACCTCTGGGCTACCCTGTCTCTGGCTTTTAACAGCTGCTCGGAGGCTATCTTCCATTTCTCCAGGACATCCAGACGCCGGGAGGGTTCGGAGAGATATTCCACATTCCATTTCAAAGAGAGTGGATCGTTGGGGACCCTGCCCAAAAATAATTCGGCAGGAGTGAAGCGGTTGGACTCGTGCATGGCAGTGTTGAAACCTAGGCTGAAAAAAGAGAGATAGCAATCCCAAAGGTATTGGGTGTTATAATGGAAGGCAGACAAACAGATTTTTAGATTTCGATGAAATCTTTCAACAAGGTTCGGTTGAGGGTGATGAGGACTTAGACGGATATGTTTTATACCCCAGGAGAAGCATAAATTACGGAACTTAGCGCCGGTAAAGATCGAAGAATTGTCAGAGACAAGCGTCCTAGGTGGACCAAAAACTCCGAAGATGTGTTCAGCTAATAAATTCACCGTGACGTTAGAATTAATTTTACGAACAGGGAACAGCCAAATGAATTTAGAAAAACCGTCGATGACAAATAAGATACCCACGTTGCCAGATTGAGATCGAGTTAGGGGTCCAAAGAAATCAATGAATAGTTTCTCACCGGGAGAATTGGCAACGTCGGCGGAATGAAAACCGATCTGAGTATTCTGAGCAGGCTTACATTTTTGGCAAACATCACAGGTTTTGACATACTCGAAGACTTCCTTTTTTAAGTTCGGCCAGTAATAATTCCGAGAAATTTTATAAAAGGTTTTTAACTGACCGAGATGAGCGCCTAAATGAGAATCGTGATAATAATTTAAGATCATGGGTCTCATATTCTGGGGGACGAAAATCTTTGATGTACGGTTGTGAAGACTTTTGTGACACAAAAGGCCCTTCTTTATCTCAAAGGATTCCCAACCTTGTTCCTTCTTCGAAAGTCTATCGGCAAGACGGATACATTCATCGTCTTTCTTCTGGAATTCAGACAATTCAGAAAAACTAAAAGGGTAGTTTTGAAGAATGCAGACCGGGAGATGATTATCGGGGCTGCACCCGATCTCGTAATCAGTTGTCTCGCCACCTTCAAACATGCGCGACAAACAATCGGCAACAATGTTATCTTTACCTCTTACATGAACAACAGTGAAATTATAAGACGACAGTCGGAGAATCCAACGAGCAGTCCTCCCTAACCTTTTGACATTGGCAGCCATCCAAGATAGTGCTTGGTTATCAGTATGAATCCAGAAATGTCGGTGTTCGAGGTGCGAGTGAAATTTCTCGACACCAAGGACAACAGCCAGACATTCTTTCTCGTACGTGGAGTACCTGGTTTCAGAGTCGAGCAATTTCTTACTGAAATAAGCAATGGGGGCAAGATGATCGTTCTCCAGTCTTTGGTTCAATACAGCAGAGACAGCAATATCACTAGCGTCACACTGAAGGACAAATTCCCCGTTAAAGTCAGGGTTGTGCAATACGGGAGCTTGACAGAGGGCATATTTAAGTTGGCAAAAAGCTTGCTCTTGAGCATCGCTCCAGAAGAAACGAACATTTTTCTTTTTCAACGAGTTCAGGGGGGCTGAGATTTCAGAAATGTTGGGGATGAATCTAGAATAAAATCCAATCATGCCAAGAAATCTACGGACAGCTCGTAGGTTCTTTGGCCTGGGAAATTCACGAATGCATTTCACTCTCTCAGGATTAACAGATATGCCGGAGCCGGAAACGATATGTCCTAAAAACTTTATCCTTCTAGAACACAAAGATGCCTTCTCAGGATTGACAGTGAATCCGTGCCTCTTCAACCTAGTGAAAAATTCGCGAAGATGAGCGACATGTTCCTCAAATGTGTCAGAAAAGATCACGACGTCGTCTAAATACGAGAATAAACAAGAGAACTTTAAATCACCGAAGACGGAGTCAAGAATGCGACTCAGCGCTTGGCCGCCTACTGAAATACCCATGGGAACTTTATTAAATTGATATAAGCCAAAGGGGGTGGCAAAAGCCGTAAATTCTCGGCAACTAGGGTCAAGAGGAATCTGGAAATAGGCAGAATTGAAGTCGAAAACAGAGTAGAACTGGGCCTTTCCGAAGGATTGCAGGGCAGATTCGATGGTTGGGAGAGGGAAACTGTCGAATATAACATTGCGATTCAAAGATCGATAGTCAATCACAAGAATAGGTTGGCCATCCTTTTTGGGAATCAGAAAGGCGGGGCTACTAAAGGAAGACTTTGATGGGCTAATGACGCCTTTCTCCAGCAGTTCATTGATACACTTTCTCATAGCGGCGAGCTTGGGGGGGGGGGGGGTAAGAGCAACTGAAAGGTGGGTGTCTGACGGGAGTACGATCTTTCAGTTCGATGCAGTACGAAAATTCTTTGGCACACCCTAATTTGGCAGTAAGTATCTCAGGGAAATCTTTTAGAAGATCATTGAACACGGAGACTTGGTCATTGGAAAGATCAGACGGGTCAATAACGGGAATATCGTTTGATACAAGGCATAACGGATTATTACTAGTAGGAACCTCGAAATGGAAGTTTTCATTTGATCGAAAGCAAAAGGCAAATGAACAGCTGATAAAATCGATAGATAACCCGGCGGCTAACATGAAATCAGATCCAAGGATGAGAGGAACAGTCAAATCGGGAACAACGTTAAAATTCCAGTCCCAGGAAAAATTGTGAATTTTGAAATGGATACGAACACGTCCGGTGGGACACATACGATGGCCATTGGCAGATACGTAGGTTGCGGAACATTCACTATCTCGAAGATGTTTCAAAGCCATGCCTTCTACCACAGACTGATTTACGAAAGAGCTCGAGGATCCGGTATCCAGTAGGGCATATAGCGAGCGCGAGCCGGAAATAATTTTGGCCCAAGGGGACGCAAAGGGAGGACCACAAACTTTGCGATTAGAAGAGGTTTGGGGCACCAGCGGCGGGCCTACACGCTGGCGCGGGATCAATTTCCCTGGTTTCCATTGCATCGAGGACAGATATCACGAAACACGCCAAGTAAGCCACACTGACAACTTATTACTGGGGGCTTCGAGTTACACTGCATGAAGACGTGTCCATCTTTTCCACAATTCCAGCATTTTATGGACCTAGACGTCCTCCTACGGGGTACGTTTTGATTTTGAAGACTGCCTGCCATATTATTTAAAGAGTGAGGAGTTTTGGCCGATAATCAGAACGATCAGTGCATGACGCAGAAGAGAGCGGTCGGGCAAAGGAGACCGATTTAGACACAGGGCGACAGGCGGTGTCAGGGAAAGAACAGGTATCGGGCGGAGAAGGGGGTTGATATAGGTGATTTAGTTGAAGAGTGGACTCGTATTCGCGCCCTAAATTGATTATATCATCCACACAATTTACCTCAGATCTCTTTATGAAGAGTTTATAGTTAGGAGCCAAATTACGGTAAAATGTATCAAATATTTCAGTCTCATGAATGTCAACATCAAGACGGTTAAACAAGTTAAGGATACCAGTCGCATATTCATCAATAGGTTCGTTAGCACCTTGGGTTCTCCGTAGGATCTCTTGTTTAAGAACAAAATTCATGTCTGATAGACCAAACCTAATTTTAAGTTCTTTTGAGAAATCGGACCAACATTTGACTTTAAATTTATTTAATCGGAACCATTTACTTGCACGCCCCTCTAACATACCGGGGATGACAGGGACAAATAGGTCTAGGGACATAGAAGCACACGCAGCGACGTCTTCGACTTTCTCTAAGAATTCGATCACGGAGAAACCTTTTTCTTCGCCGGAAAATTCCAAATTCCATTTTCGAATAACATCAAGCGCAGGATTAAATTGAGATGGCCCACTCACAATAGGCTGAGGAATGCGATTTACAGTATGAACATCCATGCTAGAGATAAACTCATTAGGGCAATTGTTTACAGCAATACTCGCATTGTTGTGATCAGAGTTTGAATGAACGGAATTACCTTCCATAGGCGTGCCTGAATTATTTTACATATCACCACTGGGGAGATTTTCACATGCATTGTCTTGTATGTTCTCCATTGTTTACAGATAAGATAAATAATGCAAGAGCAACAGTCGACAATGACAAAATCACAACCAAAGTTATACACAAGATTTAACGAAAGTATGCTGTGAAATAGCATCAATTAATATATATATATTATTCATGGCACAGTATAAACACAAAAAGGAGGACTTAATTTTAAAAGAATCCAGCTCTGCTCCACCGAGAATCAGCCCCTCGGTGAAACTTTCCAGCCACGAACCACGCTCTGCATAACATCTGCACCCACACAACCGCACACACCACCGCATACACACTCATTCACTCATGTCTTACACACACTCTGCTACCGTAGAAACGCACACGCACATACGCACACACATACATACGCACACATACACTCACCAACAGGTCCGTGAATACTTACCAACTTACCTCATGAGACGAGGCCGTGGACGGGCTGGAACAGACTAAAACAGTCTGGAGCTGGACTCGAACCAAATTAGACTAAATTGAGGAGCGGGAGACGGAAAGAACTCAGAACCCTTCCCGATAAATGAAAGAACGGGGTCAAAATACATGGGGGTTTATTAATGAAAATAAAGCAAGATAAGGCAATTAAAAAAAATATTCAAGTTTGAAACATTACTCACGGAAATATGCGTTGAAACTTATCGTGTAGGTTATTCATCCAATCATATCAAGAGGCAGATTGAAAAGATATCAAACATGGCCACACAAGCTTCTTACAATCACAAACTTGTAACATACGATTTACTTCCTCCACATAACTTCATACACGCGACGTATGACACATTCGTCCTCGCAATGAACTAATATCACTGGACATACATCGAAAGAACTTACACGCACGTCAAATAAAAACATACACGTTACATATCACACCTCTCCATGTATATGGACCAGCATCCCAGAGAAGAGATCCATCACGCAACAATCCCCCATTTGAAAAAAAAAAAAAAAGCACAGCATCCCAGCAAAGAAAAAAAAATCAAAGAATAAATATGGCTGCCATAGTTACGAGGCGAGTAAACAATGCTAACAATGAAAGAAGACTCATTCAAATGAAACCAACAAACGTAAATATATAATTAGGCCAGCAAATAGCCCGAGGAATGAAAAGAAAATGTAAATAAAAATTTTAAAAAATAACACTGTAAGAAAAGGAGAATGCTGTTAATCAGGCAGGCATACAGCACAACCACACGTACACACACACACCATAGAGACCCAAAAGAAATGTATACAGGTGGAATAATCAGTTTTGTCCAGACACATGACGAACACAGAGAGATCCGCATAGCAAGACAAGTGCTTTCATGGACTCATGAGCTCAATACAAGATGCGTAATATAACGAAGGATTGCCGCATCATGGCAAGGCATATCCCCACTTAAATCACAGTAGCATCATCGTAACCATCACGCCCACAACGTATTCATATCGCCTCGCCACGGACGAACATGAATACCAGTCATAGTGTCAAAACACAACGTCACGCATCAAGAGCTCGGCCATGAGAGAAATCGACGAATAAATGAAAGGCAGTAGGTCTCAAGCTTCAGATCACATACACGCCAAACAAACACACAACCGACCAAAACCATCCTCCGTCCTTGCAGGTTTATGTCACACAAAAAGAACACACACATGGGCGCCCGCAGGATCTTTTCCAGGGGGGGGGGGGCACATTAACAATGTTCTTGAATATAAAAACCAATATAACGTCAGAAACATTAAATTGTTTACAGAAACTTCCAGTTATAACATATGCTAGATGACTGTGAGTAATTTCAGTTTATGAAATAATCTGGTATGATATTAAACAATTGAACATCAACATCTTTAGAATTCCAGGGGGGGGGGCAAGTGCCCCCCTTGTCCCCCCTTACGGGCGCCGATGAACACACAAATACAATGGAAACTAACAGTAAGGTGAAATCCAAATTAACAGTAAAATATATACGACTAATATGCCCACGCAACCGTAGCAAGCCAAAAAAAAAAAAAAAAAAAAAAAAAAAAAAAAAAAAAAAAAAAAAAGGTTACCTTAATAGTCAGGCGTTGCTCAGAGCATTAGGTAGTCACAAAATAGCGACAGAGATAAAGAGTCGGGCATTCGAGTAGATAAATCCACTGCAGGAAAAGTAAACGGCACAGCTTAAAGATCCCGTATCTCAAAATGTACATTGTTGTCTCGACCGCCATGTCGGCTACAACCGTCCTGCGAACTTGCTTCAAAGAAGGAGGACACAAGAATGACTGAAGAGACTTCGGCTGATGGCCGGAAGCGCACTCTGTCAAGGAGAAAACGAATCATACGTCACGTCCAGGGATAAATCTACCGAAAAGTCGATAGCGGTCAAGGAATGTGTATTACATACAAAGAAGTGCTCACCAAGGAAAACTTGGTGCGGCACACCAGCCGAGCCAGACAGCTGGCTTCAAGACCACCCAGAAATGCATCAGTTAGACTCCATGATTTCTAATACAGGAGGATGTGCCGACGAATAAAAGAACTGCCATGGCTAGAACAGCCGCCACTAAGCTGAGCATGATGAGGAAGGGCTGAACAGTTACAAAGAACACAAAATTGCAATTGACTCACTGAATTACATTTCCATCGCCAACTGCATAGTTGAGACCTGAACAATCAAACAGACAGATAAAAGAAAAATATAGAGGTTTGAGAGGTGGGTTTACCGGCGCATTCTCCGTATTTATTGGACTGAACATCGTGCCAATACGTCCTTGCTGGAAGAACTAGGCATCCAGATTACATTTCTCGAACTGATCAATCAGGATTACCTTCAGTACTTCGGACACATTTCTAGAAGAACAGACACCTTGGAGAAACTTGCAATAGGGGGAAAGGTTGTCAACAGACTGTGAGGATGGCACCCAATCAGATGGGTGGACCAGCTGCAGTCTCAGGGGGGGAAAATCTTTGCAGGAAGCAACCTTTATAGCGAGACACTGCATATCAGGACAACAAAATCATGAAATACCGCGATACACTGTCAAGGGCAAAGGATTAAGGAGGAAGGGGATATCGATTTCGTTTAACGTCCCAACATAATGCCCGATATATATCCACGAAAGTAAGGGAGGATTTCTGGAGCAAACAAAGCAGCCAAACGTAGAGTTCTAGCAGCTTCTAATTATGTTGGACATGTATCTGCTAAAACTGAAATATGGTGCAGATGTCAGCATTACATCACTGCAGGAGAAGAAAAGAGATGTACTTGTTCCGTTCGACCCCGGCTCAGTTCAGTGGTGTCTGAATGTGTTCAAACTCGCCAGCATCTTTTCAGTAACGATAAATTTACCAACACGTTAAAGAACTCCTGTAAGATACATTTCCAGCATGTAAACCGTAAAAGTAGATAGTGGGTCATATAACGAATAAAAAAAAAACAGTCAAAAATAATTTGCCTTACCTGTTAGGTGTCTATTGGTTTAGTCGAATGCATTTTAAGTTTTCATTGAATGTAAGAAATATGCCACGCACAAACTTACGGTGCCAATAGACCATTAGCGCCTTTGGCCTTCCAAGATGACTGCTGCATACCAAGATACCCTGCAGATATTAGAGGGCACGTAATCAGCGTAACGACATCTTAAGCCTTATTTCTTCGCTTCCATGACCGTATTTACTGCCTCTTGTATCAGTCAGCTCCTCAGCTGCTCTGACTAGGCTGAGTGAAACCCATGCAGCCATCAGTCTAGGACTTAAATCCTTGAACTGACCGCCGAGCTGAGTGGCTCAGACGGTTGAGGCGCTGGCCTTCAAACCTCAACTTGGAAAGTACGATCCTGGCTCAGTCCGGCGGTATTTGAAGATGCTCAAATATGTCATATGGGTAGATTTACTCACACGTGAAAGGACTCCTGCGGGACTAAATTCCGGCACCTCTGTGTCTCCGAAAACCGTAAAAGTAGCTATTGGGACGTAAAGCAAACATTATTATTATTATTATTATTATTATTATTATTATTATTATTGAACTGACCAGGAATTTAACTCAGTGTCTCTGGAAAAGTGGCAGGTACGTTAGCCATACGCTATCTGCTGGCAATAACTGTACCAATAATCTGTTTTTATTCTTTTTAATATAATGCCAAGTAGTGTTCAATAGGATATAGTATGTTCCCCATTGTAGTTTTTTTAACAATCTGCTTTACGTTGCACTGACACATAGAGGTCTTATGGCGACGATGAGATAGGAAAGGGCTGGGACTGGGAAAGAAGCGGCCTTGGCCTTAGTTAAGGTACCAGCATTTGCCTGGTGTGAAAATGAAAAACTAGAGAAAACTATCGTCAGAGCTGCCGAATTTTGGGGTTCGAACCCACTATCTCCCGGATGCAAGCTCACAGCTGCGCGACCCTAACCGCACAGCTAACTCGCCCGGTCGTTGTAGTTCCGAATGTACGGCAGTAAAGATAAATTTAACTGGCTTTCAGATTATAAATGGGATAAATTTAAATAATTAGTTATGAACAGTGAACAAAAATTGAAACAGACCGCGAAAAGATGAGGGTTGCACTAACACTCTTACGTTTCCGGTGACGCTCGTATAGGAAAATTACAAGACTTGGAAACTAGCAGCCTTGATATTAATTAAGACATAGATCCAGTATTTATTTAGTGTAAAGTCAGGCTCCCTGGTGAACAGTTCAGTGTCTTAGCCTTCGAACCTAGGGGTCCAGAGTTCGATTCCCGGCTGGGTAGTATGTTTAAATTATAAAACACAAACACAACACAATCCTGCAGGATACAAACTCACATTAACACATAGGCCTACGCGGTCTGCTTTACTGCTTTACTGCTTTACTGCTTTACTGTGGCTGCATCGACTATAATAGTCACACGAAATAACAGACTAATAATAATAATAATAATAATAGTGTCGATTCGTCATAAATTGATGAGCGTTCTTTGAAATGTGAATGCATCTCATAGAGTTGATTCACCAACGAGGAGATACTCCGCCGTGTTGGGAAAGTACGTGAAGTATTTACATTGGCAAAATGCAGGGACGCTACCAATTTCGGTCTCATCATACGAAATGAACAATACTGCCTGATACAACTGATCATAGACGACGAGGAAGAAGGGAAAAATGATCGTGGACGGAGGAGAGTATATTGAACACGGAACAACCGATAGTGGTTCGAAATCTACAATACGTCAACACCAGATAACAAACAAATATTCCATGACTGTCGCCAGCCTTCTATTATTATTATTATTATTATTATTATTATTATTATTATTATTATTATTATTATTATTATTATTATTATTATTATTTGTTTCCTTGCTTAACGTCACACTGGCACATAGCGACGATGGGATAGGAAAAGCATAGGTTTGGGAAAGAAGCGTCCGTGGCCTTAATTAAGGGAAAACTCCAAGCATTTTTGTGGTATGAAAATGAGAATCCAATTATTATTATTAGTATTATTATTTTATTAGGGGCTGCCTGACCGAGGCGGTAAAGGCGTACTCGGTTCGCCCGGAAGGACGTGGGTACGAATCCCTGTCAGGAAGTCGTAAAATTTAAGAAATGAGATTTCCACTTCCGGAGGTGCATTTGGCCCTGAGGTTCACTCAGCCTTCACCAAAAATGAGTACCAGGTTAATTCCTGGGTGCAAAGGCGGCCGGGCGTAGAGATAACCACTCTACCCCATCAAGTGCCGAGGTTACGGATAGTGGAAGCCTTTACCTTCCGCCCCTCCAAGGGCCTTCATGGCCTGTACGGAGATGACTTTGCTTTATTATTATTATTATTATTATTATTATTATTATTATTATTATTATTATTATTATTATTATTATTATTATTCTTTAGTAGTAGTAGTGTAGGAGCCTCCGTGGCTCAGACGGCAGCGCGTCGGCCTCTCACCGCTGGATACCGTGGTTCAAATCCCGGTCACTCCATGTGAGATTTGTGCTGGACAAAGCGGAGGCGGGACAGGTTTTTCTCCGGGTACTCCGGTTTTCCCTGTCATCTTTCATTCCGGCAACACTTTCCATTCTCATTTCATAGCATCTATCATTCATTAATAAATCACTTTGGGAGTGGCGACCCCATCGTACTAACAGCCTATTTCTGCTTCATTCATTACATCCCTGACCCGGTCAATGACTGGAAAACAGGTTGTAGGTTTTCATTTTCAGTAGTAGTGTATGGTCCATTTTTGATCAACACGACAAAGCATGAACACACGTGTCCTGGAAAAGTTCTGAAGTCGAATAATCTTATCCTTGTCGTGTTGTTGGAGAACATCCCAGAGAAATACGTACATAACGAGGGCCAATCCCATAACAGGAAAAATAGAGCAGAAGGTAGACCTAGTGTGAAAATAAGAAACTATTGAAATTACCTTCAGATTTGCCGACGGTGTTGTTGGAAATCACCTTCTCCCGAATATGAGCTTAGCGCAGCGCAACCTATACAGACGACAGGCAGTCAGTTTGTGGTTGAATGCCTGTTCCTCTCTGGCTCCCCTCCTTATCGGCAATGCAATAATGCTATTCCGCCACATTAAACACAAGAATAAAAGAGTGCGCACATAGTGTACGTATTATACGGAGCCTAATGTGCCGAGAGATCCAAGTAATGTATTAAAGGAGCCATTCCCCTTCTCTCTCTTTCTGAATGGTCCATTTGAGGCCCTGGAAACGTTCATTGTGCCGCTCATTTACGAATTCATAACGAAGTGCCTAGTTGTACTTCAAGGGCCACTTGCTGTGGTGTTAACACGTTATATACTTTTAGTTTTGTAGCAGGTCGAGTAGTTAACAAATGTGGCTCGCACCATATAGAAATTGCATAATGATTTCAGCGAAAGTGTGAAACTGAATAAAAGGCGGCGCTTTACTTAAAAATGGCTTTGAAGAAAGGTAACTTCGCTCCCAGACCATTTAATAAGACATTTTTTTGTTATTATTGATTAATTTAAAGGATAAAACAAGCGTTCTCATTACTCTACGTAGCTCTTGATGTTGTAATCATCATCATCATCATCATCATCTGTTTACCCTCCAGGTTCGGTTTTTCCCTCGGACTTAGCGAGGGATCCCACCTCTACCGCCTCAAGGGCAGTGTCCTGGAGCTTCAGACTCTTGGTCGGGGGATACAACTGGGGAGTATGACCAGTACCTCGCCCAGGCGGCCTCACCTGCTATGCTGAACAGGGGCCTTGGGGAGGGATGGGAAGATTGGATGGGATAGGCAAGGAAGAGGGAAGGAAGCGGCCGTGGCCTTAAGTTAGGTACCATCCCGGCATTCGCCTGGAGGAGAAGTGGGAAACCACGGAAAACCACTTCCAGGATGGCTGAGGTGGGAATCGAACCTACCTCTACTCAGTTGACCTCCCGAGGCTGAGTGGACCCCGTTCCAGCCCTCGTACCACTTTTCAAATTTCGTGGCAGAGCCGGGAATCGAACCCGGACCTCCGGGGGTGGCAGCTAATCACGCTAACCACTACACCACACAGGCGGCCTGTTGTAATCATACGACGGCATATTTATAGAATAATGCAGAATCTTGACCGCAAGACCGAGACCGAGAATTTTTATTTCAATACGCTTCGGATGCCAGATGCATCGCGGGAATTTAGCCCGAGTTCAATGAAAAGTGATACTGATTATGACGATTATTGTTTTAAGGAGCCCAGCTTCTGGTATTTCGGCGAGTTCAAGTATATTGAATCCATACTACTACTACTACTACTACTACTACTAAATCCTGCACCAGGAGACTAGCCTCACGGGATTACTCTCCATATTATCAGTGTACACCAGCAAATGCAGTGGAGAAATCACAACTGTAAACCGTATTACTCGTAGAACATAACCATATTTACCACAAATGCGTACATCAAACACACGCGATATAACTATTCTTCTTATTATTGTTCATTCCACCACTTTTCCCACACCTTAGGCTGGTTTCACACCAAGGAAGTCTTTACAAGTCAATCCAGTCACGTCTGGGTACGTCTAGGTGCGTGACGGCCAAGCCCGTCTAGTTAAGTCCCGTGGTTTCAAACCAACCACGTCCAGTCCAGTCACATCCCCAGAAGAGAGGACAAGGTGTGGATAGAATTCATTTTTCCTTCTGCCTTGGAAATGGAAATTGAGCTAGTTAAATTTATAGTTTTGCGCCGGATAGTTCGCCGAAAAAAAAAGCAAGATCGCGATTGTGGGTTCATCCGATTAATTTCAGAAGGGATATCTATGGTGCTTTCTCTCATTTGTTTCCCGACTTGGTGAACGATCCGTTCAAATTTTATATTTTTTTATGAATGGGGTATGAAAGTTTGTGAAGCTTAATGACCTGGTTCGAAAGAAGGTGAAAAGAAAAACACTAATTACCAAAAGGCTATACAACCAGAGCTCCGGCTAGCAATTTTTTAAGGTAAATTAACACAAATACTACCTTCAATGCGAATAAGTATTTATTACACCACACAAAATAATTACAATACAAATTACATTATTTTAACATCAATATTATAATTACAGTGATATTAACATAATTACAAAGCACAGCCATTTAAGAAAATTGCATAGAAGAAAATCCACTTTTCCAGATTCATGCACAAAACGCAAGAAAGAAAAAACGCTAAATAACTACACTGATCAGAATGTGACTCGTGTTGTTAAAACATTGAGACTGGGCTGGACTGGACACATCAGAATCAAGCCCGGTTTGGTTCCCCTCACTGATCTCTATACATGGATCGCTGATGGCAGCTCTCCGCTGCAGGAGAAAGTACGCCAAGTTGAGCGCGCGGTTCGGCATGTTGGCGTACCCATCCTAAAGCTCTCCTTATGGGGAAGCAATGATAATATAATCAATTTTAAATCGCAATTAATGGCGCATTGGAATAATTTAAAATATAGGGGCATGTTCACTCAAAGCATAAGGACATTGGGAACACCGACACGTCATTCCGAGGTCAGTAAATCTCCGGGATAGCAATAAAAATGAGTGTATAATAACGGCCGACAAACATTAACTTAAGTGTTAAATACATGCAGTTAGCGATCAGTAATACAATACGAGTGAAAAAACAGTTTCTGGAAACATTGCTGTAAATTTTATACATATATGCCACGAAAGTATGCATTCTTAAGGGGAGGTATGACTGAATTTTTCGTATTTTGAGCCAAAAATTCTGTTTTTCTTTTTATTCACACAAAAATAGCCATATTCTTCCTCTTTCAGAAAATGTTTTAATTTTAGTAATTCTGGCTTGTTTAAAGCTTGTAGAAGCCATTTAATATGAGCCCGCAAGACATTTAAAAGCCCAGAACCACACCTACTTCTCCTGTAACGGTATAATGATAGTTTGCTATGTTTTCGCTGGATATTCAAGTATTTCGCGGCGTATTTGCTGACAGTCACTTGTTCACTACGTAATCAATAAAATTACGTTATGTTAGGAAATATTGTAATTTGAACTGACGGAGAGAATGTTGTACCTCTTCCAAAATAGTATTCAATTTATATCTGCCACACATGTATACTTTGATAGTTTAAATATATTATGTATTTGTATTATTTACATTTAGGAATTCGTATTTGTGTTAATCGTAGTAGTACAAGCATGGCTCCCTTGTTTGTTTATATTTTACTAACATGCAGAAGTAACATGTTGTTTCAATTCAGCGAATGATATATCTAAACTAGTGATTTTTCATTGGTGTATTTCATCTTAATTCCTTTGTAAATGCGTGGTGTATTGCAATAAAACAGCACAGAACACCCGTAGAATTACAGTCAGGAGACCTGGCGTCACTGACTTAAGCATAAACAAAGCAAGCGCGCTCCTCGTGGTCTACTGCACCGTGCGCTCGCTGCCATCTTACTACGCCAGTCATCTTCTATTCGGCTTACTGCTACCCAAGCTACCAGCCATCCATGTATAGAGATCAATGGTTCCCCTTCCACTTGACGGGACTGGTTTAACCTTGACTTGACTGAGACTTGGTCTGTGTGAATGAAATATAGCTGTAGTAGCCCAAAACAAAGAAAGGGAGATTTCCGTGTTGGATTTTCCTGTTGACGGACTAGACGTGACTGGACGTGTTTGGTGTGAAACCAGCCTTAGTGGAGCTGCAGATGTCACGCATGTTCTACGCCCATATTCGCTTGCTTACTATTGACTGTTTCTGTACTGGTTGGTAGTGTGGTGTATTTATGAAGAGTCATGTGTTGAGGAAATCATAAACATCCCATACCAGAGACAGAGTAATTAACTACACGTGACTAAAATTCTATATCCTGCCGGGAATCGAATCTCCAGGCCGCTCTGAATCGAAGGTCACGAAAATTCAGCCATGAAACTGGACAACAGACACGATGTCACTATCATAGACAAAGACTGAAAGATTGACCTTTCTGGTAGAAGTAGCAGTACCTAGCACCAATAATCTAATGGATGCCTGGAACGACAAACTTTCTAAATACAGTAAAAGATCATAGCCAAAGAGTTCAGATTTTCATGGAAGAAGAACTCTGTCTTCGACGTCCCAATGATTCCAAAAAGGCTTGCAGCAAGACTAAAAATACTTCAGCTTCATTCTTCTGTACCCCCAGAGGCAAAGGCAATTATCATGATTAAATGTCCTCTTGTCCGCTGAGTACAGAATTGAAATGAGCGAGGACAGTTTGCTGGTGCTACCGTTGCCACGCTGGGATGGACTGCACTGACCCCGTGAACAATACTTATTGGAACTGCTCCTCGAAGCTTTTCGTGACCTCTTATTCTTCTTCTTTTTCTTGGCCTTTTCCAAAATGTACTTCGTATACATTTGATCCAGTTTTACGGGCGTATTACCTTCTTGACACCAACCCTATATGGAGGAATGTTATCACCATTGCGTGTTTCAGTGGTGATTTGTAATGTAATCCTTGAAGATGCTAAATTACGACGTCCTCGTGGAAGATTTACAGGCATGAAAAATAACTCCTGAGTGACAACATTCCGGCATCCTGGTGTCTCCTATAACCATAAAAGGAGTTAGAGCGAGTTCAAACCAATGACATTATTATTATTATTATTATTATTATTATTATTATTATTATTATTATTATTATTATTATTATTATTATTTAGGTAGTGCGATGTCATGTGTGTAGATGAAAATAAGTATATTCAGACGAACACAAATTCCAGTCCCCGAGCTGCTGGAATTCAGCAGATTCAAGTGTATTAACTCTGGAAGAATACCAGAAAATTGGAAAAATGCTGAAGTGATACTTCTCTTCAAGAAAGGTGATAAGGAAAATTTAGAGAACTATCGTCCTGTGAGTTTGTTATCACACCTTTACAAGCTCCTGACTAAAATTGTAACCAACCGCCTCACAAGAGAACTGGATTTTTATCAACCTGCCGAGCAAGCGGGATTTCGTAAAGGTTTCTCAACTGTTGAACACATCCAGACTATTCGTCTTCTTCTTGAGAAAACCACTGAGTAGAACATCAAGATTCATCTGGCCTTCATTGATTATAAAAAAGCTTTTGACTCAGTGGAGATCTGGGCAATCATGAAGGCACTTCAAAATGCCATGATAAACTCAAGGTATATAAAGCTTCTGGAAAAGATTTATGATCAAGCAACAATGGTAGTCAGAGTGGACGAAGACCTCATCACCAATAAAATCCCAGTTGGCAAAGGAGTTCGACAAGGTGACACAATCTCTCCAAAGCTGTTTACCCTTGCCTTGGAAGATGTATTCAAAACCCTTCATTGGGACAATAAAGGAATAAAAATAAACGGGTTATATTTGAACCACCTGCGTTTTGCCGATGACATTGTGCTCATAAGTGAAAATCTAGATGAGCTAGAAAGCATGATCCAAGAATTAAAAACTGCTTCTGCTAAGATTGGTTTGGAAATGAACATTAATAAAACGAAAATACTAAGCCCAGAGTGTCGACCACTTAAAATGGGAAACCAATATATAGAAGCTGTCGATGAGTACATCTATCTTGGACACAATATAAAACTTGGAAAAGACAACCAACGTGCAGAAATTCCTCGCAGAATAGGTATGAGTTGGACTGCATTCCGAAAACTAAGATTCATCCTCACCAACAAGGATGTTCCAATTAACCTGAAGACCAAGGTTTATAATACGTGCGTGCTGCCAGTTACAACTTACGGTCTGGAAACGATGACTCTGACGAAGGAAAGTGCTCGCAAGCTTCAGCGAACACAACGAGCCATGGAGCGACAGATGCTAGGGATCAGCCTTAGGGATAAGATCCGTTCAGAGGACATCAGGAGAAGAACTAATGTAACAGACATCCTAGAGATAGTAGCAAGGCTAAAATGGCAATGGGTAGGACACGTAGCTCGACAAGACTACAACAGGTGGACCTCTAGGATTGTTCACTGGAGACCATGGGGACACAAGAGAGGCATTGGAAGACCCCTGAAGAGATGGCTCGACGACATAAAGTTGTTGGCTGGAACACGCTGGTTCCAAGTGGCTCAAGACCGAAGACGATGGAAGCACATGGAAGAGGCCTATATCCAGCAGTGGATTGAAATAGGCTGGAAAAGAAGAAGAAGAAGAAGAGTTAAAATATTCGGTCCAGCTGGAAATCAAACTAGGGCCCTCTGAATGGAAGGCAAGCACCCTGACCTTTCAGCCAAGGAGCCGGAGGTTCCGACTAATGTGATATCCTGCATTTATTTATGTTCAAATAATTTATCTTTATTTCCTCATTCCTTCTGAGATCTCTTCATTTCTCTTGCCATCAACTATTTTTTGGTAGTCTCTCGTAGCAGACAAATGTCTCTTAAATGAATGTTTTATAATGTCTGATCTCTTCACTAAAGTTGTAAGCTGCTGTACCACTTGCATATTTAACTAGTTACAGTGAACGTCTTTAGTAATCCGGGGTTCAGACAAGCCAGTAACAACCTCTTTTACTCTGAGTATTTTGAAAGGAATTGAATAGAAGCTCCCTTGCTCGAGAAATATTATTATATCTCCATCCTGCAATCCGATTATAGTCTTTATTTGAGTGAACAGTTCCTGTCAGTAGCTAAACTAGCTTGCGTGAGTGGTAGGCCTACATTTCTGCAAGCAGCTCCTCAGTGTCAACATTAACTGGGCTACTTCACATAAAAGAGACGTATACTTACTTAATGAGCCTCTTATCTCCTTTTTTTTTTTCTTTTGTACATCATTCTTTTGTTGCATTTTCTTCTTCTTTCTCTTCTTGTTCCCAGTCATTAACGCGGTGTACATAAAAGTATATATCTTCCTCTTCTTTTCCCTTCCTGAGGACTCTCACCTCCCACCGCCCCGCCCGGCCGGCCGGCGGTCTGGGACCAGGTACAACTGCGGTCTGTAATGGTGGTGGCCGTGCTATGCCGTGCTGGTTGCGTGCGTTGCCCCTGGCCGTATTATTAGCCCTAAATGTCTCTTCGCACGCCATCGCATGACCGCCGCTATAAGTGGACTAATGTATACATGCCTCCAAATGATTGCTCACTCATTCGTATGTCCATTTGTTTCACTGAAAGAAAAAAGTATAAAGACGGTGGAGAAGACGATCCTCACCCAGCACGCAAAGCAGCTCGGTTCCATTATCTATGTTAGGATAATTGTTTTCTATAATTAGTCCCAGGAAAGGGACTGAAGTTATCGATCCATAGGTAAAACAAGACAGCATTCAAGGAAACAAGGTCATGGATTGACGTAATTAGGTAGATCTCTATACAGTCTGTAATGACTGTTGGAATGTTCACATGCAAGTCTCATCCAAAAACGAAGCAGGGGATACTGAAGATTCCCGATAACCTTCTCCCCGCTCATTACCCTGATTTAGTTTTGTTTCATTCCATTAATCATTGTCATCCTCTTATCCTCTTCTATATGGGTACAAAATTAGTGAATTCTGCTCTTAAAGTCGACCACGGAAAGGAATATTATGGATGACGATCATTTAGGGCGTTATTGCATGCAGCTGGTAGGATGCGTTACGTTCAATGGCTAGCGAGAAAATAGTTTTCAGTACGATCCCATTCATAAAATATAGCAGGAAGTAGATTGGAATAATTCTCTAATTTAGTTTACATACTAGCTGATGTACCCGTGCTTCGCTACGGGATTCTCAGAAAGACTGATTTGGTGGTTTTCCTAACTGAATTCAACATAGGTCATTACAAAAACGTCAGTAGGAATGTAGCGATTGAAAGCAATGCTATCATATAAAATAATCGATCAAATGAAAAACCGCACACTTTCTCACTTTCAACGAACAGTACTACGGTGCCGATCTAACAGTCCAAAGTTTCAGAGCTGGAATAACCAGGTCGCAGACTGCCGTGGACACTCCTCTGTCATTATTCCGTTAAATATGCACACTACTCATGCCAATCAGTGCCTCAGAGTAGGGATTGAATAGCTCGAATGCTATGATGAACCAGTGTGTTATGTACTAGTAATGTCAGAAAATGTATGAACCAGAGGAATGGCATGTTAAAGAAGAAAGTTATCTAACTCCCCCAGCTACTTCCCGCCAATATACAGGCAGGCTGTTACACTCGGTACGACCAGGCGAGTTGGCCGTGTGGTTAGAGGTGCGCAAGTGTGAGCTTGCATCCGCGAGATAGTGGATTCGAACCCCATTGCCGGGATCCCTGAAGATGGTATTCCGTGGTTTCCCATTTTCACACCAGTCACACCAGACTGTACCTTAATTAAAGCCTAGGCCGCTTCCTTCACACCCCTATTCCTTTCCTACCCCATCGTCGCCATCAAGACCTACCTGTGACGGTCCGACGTAAAGCAAATTTAAAAAAACTCGGTACGCTGCAGTAATCCTATCTATCGGGGATGAGTGGAAACAGAAGACAAAAGCACGTCACAACAAACAATGGTCAAGGTAATGTTATTGTTGATAAAGTTTATGAGCTTTCTATATTGCAGGCCTTCACATTAGTTTTCTTTCGATTCTGTGATGTTAGGGCGTCTTACAAAATTATTTATATTGTAGACTGTAGTTCCTTATTCTCGGACTCTACATACCTATTTTCACTAAATTCTGTTTACCCATTTTCTCGTGACTCGGCGCTGATATGGACTTAATAAACAAAAATCCAAATTCATGAATATCTCTGTGATTATGTGCGGTACGGTAACAATGTATAAGACAGAAGTAATCGGAAATTTAATTTCTTACATAACTACAACTAACTTACGACATAACTAAAGTTATGTTAGTTACGTAGTATTGATAAGACCACAAATAACATAAATCACTTATTTGAGAATTACATTTCAGAAATACCATTCTTTTAGAAATTCTGAGCGATGTACAGACAAAACTCTTGTTTTATTTATATATATATAGACTAGCTGATGTACCCGTGCTTCGCTACGGAATTCTAAATTTTATACAGAATTCTAGGTTAGGTAGTGTAAACGTTGTGAGCAAGATTGTATTAAGTTGCATAGCTCTTAACGTTGCCCTAGTAGCACGACGGGCAAGTCACCAACGTCTTTTCTCATATCAAGACTGGGTTAGGGAATTTTCATTGTAATGGTAGGCTAGCTTGCCTACCGTCAGTCACAATCAGGTTGGGGAGTTTTCATTATAATGGCAGACACTCACTCTCCGCCTGCCTGTATAGATTCTCAGAAAGACTCTCTTAGTGGTTTTCACAACTGAAATGAACATGGGTCATTACAATGACGTCAGTAGGAAAGGTGCGGTTAAAAGCAATGCCTTCATATGAAATACTCGATCAAATGAAAAACCACACAATTTCTCACTTTTAACGAACAGTGCTACACTGCCGAACTAACCGTCCAAAGCTACAGAACTGGAATGACCAAGACGCAGACATCCGTGATCCATGAACAATCTTCGTCCTTTTTTCGGCGGGGGGGGGGGGGGGTTTCAAATAGTGGATAGTCCCAGGGCAAAAACTATGCCCGTTTACTTATCTGTTTCCTGGGAGTACCCGATGAGTCGGAAAATCTCAATTCACTACACTGCGGGGGAAAGAACTATCTGACGTGGGCAATTTTTCCTCCAAGCCAGAGAAGAAACCACATCTTCGCTGCTAATTTGGAATAGAATTAATGTAGATTTAATGAAAGTGAAGAAGAGGAAGCTTTTCCTAAGAAACAGCTCTTTTCAAGGTTGAATTTTGAGTTATTTAGTGAATTCTGGTACTATAATTTGGAATAGGGCTAAATTATAATTCCAGACCAGTTCATACTACTACTGCTACTACTAACTGAGCCGCTGACTTAAGTGCGCACACTGCTCATTCAAAACAGCGCGTCAGAGTAGGTATCGAATAGCTGGCATACTATGATTAACCAGTGTGTTACGTACCAGCAGTCTCAGAAAATATATGAACCAGAGAATTGGCATGCTAAAGAAGAAAGTTATCTAACTCCTCAGCTATTTCCCGCCAATATTCAGTTAGGCTGTTATACTCGGTACGCAGCAGTAATCCCATCTATCGGAGTTGAGCGGCAGCATAAGAGACAAAGAACATTACAACAAACAACGGTCAGTGTAATGTTATTGTTGATGTATGTTACACGCTTTCGATACTGTAGGCCTTCACATTATTAATTGTATTCCGGTTCTGAAATACCACTCTTATCATAGTCGGTAAGGTAAAACTGAATAAAACATAAATGATCAGAAATTATATTCTCTATAACTTTTGTTATGTAGTACTTTTCCATAGGACCAAGAACATAGGTATTTAAAAATTAAATTTTAGGTGCCCTCCCCTAAACTACCATTTCACCCAGGGTGAATAAAATTGTTTATAGCTTAAACTGTAGTTTCTTATTCCCCGACTCTATATACCGATTTTCATTAAATTCTGTTTACCCATTTTGTCGGGGCTCGGCGTTGATATGGACCTAGCAACAAAAATCCAAATTCATGAATATCTGTGTTATCATAGCCGGTACGGTAAAAATGCATAAGACGAAAATGATCAGAAATTTAATTCTATATAACTTTAGTTGTGTAGTATTTATCGATAGGGCCACTAATAATATAAATATTTGAGAATTGAATTTTAGGCCTTCCCCTAAACTACCATTTCACTCAGCGTGAATAAAATAATTTATAGCCTAGATTGTAGCGGTTCACCCCCCGACTCTATATATCGATTTTTATTAAATTCTCTTCAGCCGTTTTCTCGTGATGCGTGTACAGACAGACAGACAGACAGACAGACAGACAGACAGACAGACAGACAGACAGACAGACAGACAGACAGACAGACAGACAGACAGACAGACAGACAGAAATTACGGAAAAGTAAAAACTACATTTTCTTGTTACTGTGGACATGATCGATGCAGAAATACCATTCTTTTCAAATTCTGAGCAATGTACAGACAAAACTCTTATTTTATATATATAGATTACCTCTCAGGCCTTCCCCTGAACTACCATTTCACTTAGTGTGAATAAAATTATTGATATCCTAGATCAGGGCCTCTCAAACGCCCAAAATCTCACGCGTGCAGATAGAGGCGCAAGAGCTCCGTGCACTGTGCATCGGTGCCGCTCGGTATAGCTCGGATCAACGCTTCGTCTCTTGGCTACTCGGCTAAGCTCGGCTCTACTCGGCTATACTCGGCTCAACTCAGCCCGGATTTGGAGCGCTACGGCGCAAGTGGGGCAGAGGGAGACAGGCGGAGCGAGCGAGAGAGGCGTGAGGAAAGAGAGAGTAAGCGCTATTGCTATGATGAACCGGTGTGTTATGTACTAGTAATGTCAAGTCGTCTTTTGCACCGTGCACAGTGCATGCACCACGCGCATGCACCCTGAGAGGCCCTGTCCTAGATTATAGCGACTTATTCCCCGAATTTGCATACCAATTTTCGTGAGGATACGACCAATAATATAATAAATATTTGAGAATTAAATTTTAGGCCTTCCCCTCAACTACCATTTTACGCAGCGTGAATACAATTATGTATAGCTTATATTGCAGCGACCTATTTCCCAACTTTGTCTACCGATTTCCATTAAGATACAACCACTAATAATAAATATTTGAAAATTAAATTTTAGGCATTCCCCTAAACTGCCATTTCACTCAGCGTGAATAAAATTATTTACGGCCGAGATTATATCGACTTATTACCCCGACTTTGCATACCGATTTTCATTAAGACACGACCACTAATAATATAATATTTAAGAATTAAATTTCACGCCTTCCCCTAAACTACCATTTCACTCAGCGTGAATAAAATAATTTATAGCCTAGACTGTAGTGGTTCGTCGCCCGACTTTACATTCCGATTTTCATTAAATTCTCTTCAGCCGTTTTCTCGTGATGCGTGTACAGACAGACAGACAGACAGAGAGACATACAGACAGACAGACATTACGGAAAAGTAACAAATGCATTTCCTTGTTACTGTGGACATGACCGATACAGAAATACCATTCTTATCAAATTCTGAGCAATGTACAGACAAAACTCTTATTTTATATGTAGAGAGATTTTACATATTAAATCGAATTTGCGTCTGTTAAATGTTAATTGTGTTATATTGGTTTTTCTTATTCCTTTTTCTACAATTTGCTTTGCGTCGCACCGACATGTATAGGATTTGTGTCCGAATCCATGGCTGAATGGTTAGCGTGCTGGCCTTTGGTCACAGGGGACCCGGGTTCGATTCCAGGCAGGGTCGGGAATTTTAAACATCATTGGTTAATTTCGCTGGCACGGGGGCGGGGTGTATGTGTAATCTTCATCATCATTTAATCCTCATCACGATGCGCAGGTTGCCTACGGGAGTCAAATCAAAAGACCTGCATCTGGCGAGCCGAACTTGTGCTCGGACACTCACCATGCGCCACTTCATGTAATAGTTGTATTAACTGATCCGACGCTGAAAGAATATGGCTTCCTTCTTAACAAAACAAAATCTCAGACATGACATTAAATATAAGAACTATTTTTATTACCTTATATTTGGGTTTCATGAAAAATGAAGTTCTTTGAAATGATTAATTAAATTTTATACATGTCCATACAAAAACCCTTAACCCCCCTGTCCTAATTTGTAAGTGTCCTTTAGAAAGGAAAAGACAAAACAACAATCAATTTGTGCCATTATCTTTTCTGTTACTTTGTGTATGTTTGTTACTAATTCGAGAATCATAGTACACATCTCTATAATATATTTTGTGTGTCTGAAGCCTTAAGCCGTCAGTGTATTTCATGTTTTCGAGGTAAGGGGTTTATTAAAGATAACTCTTAAAGTATTACTGATTTAATATCAGTGGCGGCTGGTGGTATCTGAAGCTGGGTGTTGCACCAACATTTTCAGTGTCACATTTTTATAGCTTACAGAAATAACAAGAAACTCTATTATCGTTTACGTAATGAACTACATTCCTTCTAAAACTGTAATATATCTGGCAATTACAATTGCAATACACTGTAACTACAGTTACTCTTAATAATAACGTTATTGGCTTTATGTTTCACTAACGACTTTTTAAGGTTTTCGTAGACGCCGAGGTGCCGGAGTTCTTTTACATGCCAGTAAATCTACTAACACGAGGCTGATATATTTGAGAACCTTCAAATACCACCGGACTGAGCCAGGATCGAACCTGCCACGTTGGGGTCAGAAGGCCAGCGCCTCAACCGTCTTGAGCCACCCAGCCTGGCACAGTTACTTTTTCCTCCCTTGAATTGAAAATTTGGCGTCCATTTTTTCATGGAAGCAAGATGTTAATATTGTGGGTGGTCTTGTATGGCATGGAAAAAAAAAATTACCTAGACCTTCACGTCTTTCTAGGTTTTTGGACATGATATATATATTATTTATTTTATATTTTAGTACTCTCTCTTCCATAATTTTAATGTATGTTCCTATTAAGCACATGTAATTGAGCCATGTATACAAGGATTTTACATTTTATGATTTTCTAATAGAATAAGTTTTAAGTTTGTCAAAAGTGTTCTAATGGTTCTTAAGTCTTTGTTTACGTAAACAACAATTGTTTGAGATTCGGATTTGGCTGATGATGCTCTATAGGGGAGCGAAACATGTCCCATATATAACTTTTTAACTAATGAAGTTATTTTAATGTAACAACATTATAATGTATTGAATAGGTGGATTCATAATAAAACTTTATTATTGTATATTAACAGATTTCAATACGGATTAAAACATGAGATTAGTCACTTGCAATGGAAATGAGTTACCTTTGCGAGCGGAGAGAGAGTAGGAATGAAGTAATCTCCGCAGAGTAGAGCTATCTAACGGGGTCATTTGGAACTGTTTCTCGATAGGGGACTTGCTAGTCTCGTGCAACTCCCTGAGACCGATACTGGCGAGCATGCTACCTGATGCTGTGCAGGCTTAGACTCGCCCCTGCTGAGGTACATTGCGCCGCGCTGTATGCTAGGAAGTTGCCGTAGGAAAGCAAACCCCCTCAGTTTGATTCGAAGCCAGCAGCGTTTGTTGGTCCGTTACGAATCATTAATACAGCGAACTACCGAAGACGGTGATTTTAACATGTTTTCGAATACATTTTAGGTTTATTAAACTAAAACATTAGAAGAAAAGATGACAAATGAAATGCAAAATTAGAGTTGTGCAACCCTGCAACAATACCACGCACCGCCCCTGTTTAATATACACGCCTCAACAGAAATGCAGAACAAAATTACTTGAATGGATTCTTCACATATAGGGAAGGAAAATAGGTTAGGGCAGCATGTGCCAGAAAATGCTTCATTCCTGAGTGATCCGACTGTTATGTATGTCCACTAAAACACGTATTGTATGGAATTAAATCCGAGACATTGATACATCATAACATGTAATAATCTTGGCTGCCCCGAATGATGTCACATCATTCTCCGTGAGTGAACCGTGGATCCTGTCAGACAATATGTATATTGAAGAGTATTCAATGAGGTGGTACACGACTTGAACATTTTATTTAAGGAATATCACATAATACATCGTAATTTCAGCAATGAACTGTACTGGAACACATTATGATTGTATTTGAAAATTTACGAATTACCAGACCCACGTTGATATACACAGGCCTATGTATTTTTCTTCCTTACATATGATTAATATAAATATGCCTTAATTTTTGTTAAACAATGCAAAAATTAACAAAGGAAGGAAAGTTGAAAAGAAGAAATTAAGGAAGGAAGGAAGGAAGGAAGGAAGGAAGGAAGGAAGGAAGGAAGGAAGGAAAATGAAATAAGGAAGAACTAATCTAGTGACTGGAAGAGTTGGCTATACTTCCCACTAACAACTTTATCTTTATTCTTTATTATTTTTTTTTCTGTAGATCACAGTAAACAAATACCAAATTGATCCGTTGAATGGGAAAAATAACAGCGTTCAACTTTAGCCACATACACAACTTCTACTAACTTTAAAACAAACAGACATAGTTAGTATACATACAAAGAAAGAAAAGAACACCACAGATTATAGGCAAAGACAAAAGGAAAAGAACACCACATAAAAACCTACTGTCTGGCCGAGTCATCACCCCTGGTGAGAAGAAGGCCGCCCTCCCGATGATGACCCAACCGGCCCTGCCCGTGGAGACCTCCTGAAGGCCCCAAGGTCTAACCAGATGACAATGTTATCCCTCTCACCATTCCATTTCTAAACGTACCCCTTGGACATGCCATGAAGTCCGTCGGATACTCCGGATATGTGACTCCCTCTGATAGGGTCACCCAGTAATCATCCTCAGAACAACTTTATCGTACTTTTGTCTTACAAATACTATTATCTCGCTACCCATTAAACCTAACTCATCCTAACAGCTACTTGTTAACATTAAAAATTAAGTTTCACCAATTTACCAACATTCCCCCGCTGTGTGAAAGAGGACTAATCAGAGAGGTTGCTACACCTCTCAACCCAGACGCTGGCGGCTAGTACGCCCTTGAAAAACCACTGAAAGGCTGATTTAAAATACATGCACTGACAGTGCATTAGGTTAGACGTGCACCTCAAATGGTTATAAATGCCAGACTTTGGTTTTTATGTCAAAAATTAAGTTCCCCTTCCATTGCTTGGAATTGAAGTTTAAATGTGAATAAATGTCCTGATGGAAATGTATAATTTTAAATTATAACGGAACATCTGGAGTATTTTACATCACCAGTTAGATTATCATTCAAAATTCGCGATGCAATGTAGCGTCATAAGAGGAAAAAATAATATTAAACATGCACTACTGAAAGGTGACTTTAAATATCAAAGAATTTAAATTCAAATGTAGTAAGTTTATCATGGAATAAAACTTAAAACAAAGAACGATTTTCCAACGTATTCTGCAGTGAGGAACCTGTAGTGGCCTTGCTTATAACGAGAATAGAGGCCATGGCATCCGCAATAATAGAAAGGAAAAAAAAAAGGTGAAAAAGGAAGACATATTAGAGAAAGAGCGGAACTACGGACTGCTAACAAATCTTACTAAGGAAAGACGCGAGTTTAAATATTATAAAGACACACGAGGCTGACGTATTTGAGCACCTTCAAATACCACCGGACTAAGCCAGGATCGAACTTGCCAAGTTGGGGTCAGAAAGCTAGCGTGGTGACAGAATAAGGACGTTATATATATATATATCAAAATAATAATAAAAAGAACTACTACTGCTGCTTCTGCTACTTCTACTCAAATGTTTTCAGTTCGTCCCTGACGGGGCATGGCGGGCCTCCTAGACGGTAACGCCGTCACTCAGGCCAGAGAGATTAGCTACGGTGAAGGAGATGTGCGGAGAAGGTGAGGGCGTTGGCGGCCGTGGCCTATACTAAGAACTTTCCCGGCATTCGCCTTAGTCCGGAAGAATGGGAAACCACGGAAAACCATTCTCAGAACAGTTGGGTTCAGACATAATAAGATTGAAATGAATTACGAAGATGTCATTAACATCCAGTCCCGAAGCCAGGGAAGTTAAGAGTGCGAGAAGGTTGATTCAGGGGAAGATGTGGGGTATATTTATCATTTTAAACTAAGCAATTTATCTGCATACTTCAGTTGCGAGAATCGTTTACCCGTATCTGTTTTATACGATTCAGCCTTTTTACAAGAGCAACCCCACACGGCCAGGCACGTTATACACTGTAACTTCAAAGAAACTAAAGTTGTTCTGAGAACAGTAATACTACCGAAATACATTAATCATTTTCGCAACTATAAACTATTATTATTATTATTATTATTATTAATATTATTATTATTATTATTATTATTATTATTATTATTATTATTATTTCCCTACCTCTTTTCCCACATCTGTGGGGTCGCGGGTGCGTACTGCGTCGCATATGTGGATTTGGCCTGGTTTTATGGCCGGATGCCCTTCCTGACGCCAACCCTATATTGAGAGATGTAATCACTATTGCGTATTTCTGTGGTGATTTCTCAACTATAAAAAATCAGTAAGATTATTTGTTCATGCAACAGAAAACACGTGACACCGCAGTAACTGGGTCAATCGTGTCTGTTCGGAGTCTTCCAGAGTAGATGAGCTCTCTCCCTCCTTAGCAGTGGCGACCTGAAGGACCGAAGCCTTGCCCACCCATCCCCTCGATCCCCGCACCTATCGAACATTCATCAGCTAGGCACACAAGATGAAGCGAGGGGAGTGGGACGCAGCGCATGTACTGCGATATCACTCTTCGATGCCTTGCACTGAAAAATACGAGCGACGTTTTATTTTCTCATTGCTTCTAAGTTTTGTAAATACAACAATGTGTCAGATATTACATTATAAAGTGATTTAGGTTTTCATCTTTCTCGTTTGAGGTTCGGATTTACCGATAGCCTTGGTAGCCCTCGGTATACGACACTGGCATATATCGTCAAATATTGGTACGGCATCAAAATAGTAGCATATAAAGACATATATATATATATATACTGTCAAACCAAACCACATTGCACTACAGCCCTTGAAAGGCCTTGCCTACCAAGCGACCGCTGCTCAGCCCGAAGGCCTGCAGATTACGAGGGGTTGTGTGGTCAGCACAACGAATCCTCTCGGCCGTTATTTTTGGCTTTCTAGACCGGGGCCGCCATCTCAACGTCAGATAGCTCCTCAATTCTTATCACGTAGGCTGAGTAGACCTCGAACCAGCCTCAGGTCTAGGTAAAAATCCCTGACCTGGCCGGGAATCGATCCGGGGGCCTCCAGGTAAGAGGCAGACACGCTACCCCTACACCACGGGGCCGGCATATACTGTCAAGGAGCAGTATTATGTTTGTTGTTTTCTTTTTTTCTGATTATTATTAATGGATTTAGTGTCTTAATTATGTAGTCCTAGGTAGACTATTGATTCTTCATGATGTATTACATATTTATGTGGGTTAAAACTTTTAGACCTTGAAATAATTGGTCCGAAAGAAGTCCTTTATATTTCCTAGTCGATTTCTTTGACATTGTTGACGTATATGTTGTGCGGGATTTCAGTATTTTTCAAGATTTAACATAATTTTAGGTATTTAAATTTATATGGGTTTTGATAGCATGAACATCAATGACGAATAATAATACGGTAAAGAAGTAAAGTACACCGAGGATACAACTATGAGCGAAGAATATTTTGGAGCGTCGACCTATAGAGATCTTTGCCCCTACTTGCACCACGTCACATGAACCTGCGTGTAATTGGAATGGAGGAAGTGTAGAGTGTTGAGTGTGAGGAAAGGAACGTTAAGGACGACACGAACACCTAGTCCCCAGGCCAAGGATATTAATCATTTACAATTAAAAAAACCCTGACCCAGCCGGGAATCCAACCCGGGGGCTGGTGGGTGACAGGCGGACGCGTTCCCACCTACACTATGCGGGGCCGGTTAATTTGTATACATTTCAAATAGATATATATGATAATAAAAATAATGTAAACTTTGAATGCATTGACTATTTGAAGTTTAACATACAGTATTAATACAATAAATAATCCTTTGATTGTTTTCGCAAGCCGAAGTGATAGTTCATGGTCATGACTGATCAATATTACGTTCATCGTCGTGTAAATTAAATAATAATAATAATAATAATAATAATAATAATAATAATAATAATAATAATAATAATAATAATAATATAACCAATCTCATTTTCAGAATGCAATATTTGTATAATTAATGGAGTTGTGATGTTATAATTTATCATTTAAGATTTGATATTTGTCCATCCTCTTAGGGATTTTGAGATAAATGAATGTGTTAGTTTTCTAGATAATTGTGAAGAGTTGAAATTTATCTTAGTAAGCTTAACATAATCATTTATCCACGTCGAATTTTACTATTAAATTATGTACCAGCGACTTGGGGAAATGTTTTGATTTGCATCCTCATTTTATCTCGAACCTTCATGGTTGATGACTGAGTAATACTGCGGCAAATTACTACAAATTACTTTATATGATAAATATTTCCAAATGTAAGATCCCCAGTCGTGTACAGGAACCATAAAGACATTTTGGTAATTTCAGGACTGAAGAAGCTCAAAGAGCTTGCATACTTCGATTATGAATGTTTCTTCAGAATATTCCAGACCTGGAATCAATCAATCAATCAATCAATCAATCAATCAATCAATCAATCAATCAATCAATCAATCAATCAATCAATCAATCAATCAATCAATCAATCAATCAATCAATCAATCATTACTGATCTGCATTTAGGGCAGTCGCCCAGGTGGCAGATTCCCCATCTGTTGCTTTCCTAGCCTTTTCCTAAATGATTTCAAAGAAATTGGAAATTTATTGAACATCTCCCTTGGTAAGTTTTTCCAATCCCTAACTCCCCTTCCTATAAATGAATATTTGCCCCAGTTTGTCCTCTTGAATTCCAACTTTATCTTCATATTTTGATCTTTCCTACTTTTGTAAACGCCATTCAAACTTATTCGTCTACTAATGTCATTCCACGCCATCTCTCCGCTGACAGCTCGGAACATACCACTTAGTCGGGCAGCTCTTCTTCTTTCTCTCAATTCTTCCCAACCCAAACATTGCAACATTTTTGTAACGCTACTCTTTTGTCGGAAATCACCCAGAACAAATCGGGTGTATTCTTTACACACCACACAAATACCACATTCACAACTAAATAAGTGACCACGATGTCTGAAACCACTCATTTAAAACGATTGCTTAAGATTCACCAGATTAAATAATTTGAAGATTAGATACTGACTCAAATGTCGTAGTGTCGGGGTGTATCTGTTCTGCTACGGTCTTCCTCGTGGGAGAATGAGTTTGCTGGTGAATGGACGCTCTAGGCCATTACTGACTAAAACCTGCACTTACTTTCCTTTAAAGCTAAGGAGCCCTCAGGCATAGGCCATTGTTATTTGAAATTCTTATACGAACCGTGTATTATATGTCTAGTTAAAGAAAGATGCCTTCCATGTTAGCAGACAAAAGTACAAATAACTAGTACTTACGAGGCTATGTGCCACGCCCAGCCCACTCCGGAGCCTGATAAGAATAATACCTTGATTATAGTAATTAATATTCACTTGCCGCCAGGATATGAGCACATGGTAACCATCTGTCGTCGAATATGTACAGTAACATGGAGCAGGTGGTGATGTTAGTGACAAGACTTGTACATTACTTATGTGTCGCACGTACGAAAATGAGTTCGTTTCTCAGGCAGGTGATAAACTGGTCTTTAGTTCGAATGCTGACCTTATTGAGAGTAATAACTGTAGTCTTGCAGATGGGAGTTGCTCTTCATCTTGAGTTCATGGAAGAGAAACCAAGCACAAACGTCTGAGGGGCATTTGAGTCTAAACGTTTTACGTTCGGCAAGTGCTTTTGTTATCATATCTAACTACGATGTTGTTGTTGGCAAGAACTAGCGTTTACAGTACATTTTTTAATGTTGTATGAGCTAGAAACATTTCTTGTTTTCATTAAACGGTCTCTATCATCCTTGGCTTTGACAACATGAAAGTGATTAAGGTATAATTCCATTCCTTTTGAAACCACTCCCTGTTATGAATGGTGCAAAACGTTGCTCGTAGACTAGGTTGGCGCGTGCATTTCAGTGGGTTTGGAAGATTGATATGTAATAGCAACGTCTGGGTCGTTGAGGAAAGCAACTGGAAGCTACCTCACTCTCCTCATGTCGTTAGTATGCCTCTTTAGTGAAGCCTATTCTATTAACGACAACTGATGGTGGAGCTATTAAGGATGAAACCAGGCTTCGATATGAATACTCAACATATCTCTAACTACGATCATATTCTACGCTAGTTCTATCATGGATCAGTGTTAAAATGTCGACCTCGATATCCCAAGACTGCAGGTTCCAACCTGGCAAAATCTGTCAGAGTTTTAAAGGATGGCAGAGAAAAGACTATTGGACACCCCATGCTCACCGATATGGGAATGTTAAAGATCTCTGGTGACACATCTAGTGTGTTAAAAGTAGAAAAACACAGCAATAGACCATCCATGATGAGTTCTGGTTCTTCGGTCATCCGGCAGTGGAAAACGAAACGTCAAAATTGACAGGCAAGCAGCCTAAATAGCGTCACGTAAAATGTTTGCACACGGTATCTGAGACCATACATTTTTACTCTTTTACACATTGAAAATAGGAGTGAATTATACGACTCCTTGGCTGAATGGTCAGCGCACTGGTCCTCGGTTCAGAGGGATCCAGGTTCGATTCCCGGTCGAGCCGGTTATTTAACTGCGTATGGTTATCTGTGCTAGTATCAATACACATCTCTCCATCTTCATAAAATCCACCACGGAAACACACAACTGTGAATGCATCCCTCACATAGGTTTGGCAAATCCATATCAAGTGCTGACCCCAGTAAATTGAGAAAAAGACTAGAAAGAATAAGAAGAAGGAGACTGAAAATGGGAGTGAATTCCTCTCCACAATCCAAGTGTTATCAGTACAAAGTATGAAAGCTTAAAGTTTCGTGTAGGTTATGTTGTTGGCTCTTCTATAACAGAGGATTGTTCATGTTCGATCATACCTTCAGCAGCTGAACTATCTCTGTACAATTTCCTGATCTCCCGATACCTGAAATCATTCCCAGCCCAAACGAACCAGCTGAAAGGTAATGAGTTTTTCTAACGAGCTAACAATAACTGATACTAGTTTATAAATGTACAGTACTTCACAGCCCATTTCATGAATAGGTAAAGACGACGTCTGGTCCTGGGGATGTCAAGTTATGATAGGTAAGGTCCGTGGAAGGCCAGAAAAATATTTCCCTATTTTCATGAAGACCTTATAAAAACAATATTTGGACGTGTGGAGATATGTAACTGATGATATTTTCATTGCGTCATTAGGAAGGCAGAGAGCAAAACCTTACACACCCACTATGTGCACATTTGTGTGATATTATGGATGACTAAGAACAGAATTTAAAAATATATCTGATGTGAAGGAAGTTAAAATACAAGAAAGTATGTATGTGAGTAAGTAATTCATACACGTTCTTGTCAATATTGTGAACTTGACAGAAAGTTCTCTAGGCCCTATTTCAGGCTGTCGTTAAGGACAAAGGCAGTGAACAGCTACTGATAAGAGTTCATATTTGTTGTGAGTTAAGCGTAATAAATAAGACACCTAGCTCTGAAAATTGCAAGATTTCCATTCAAGGTTAAAACGTAATGTACTAAAATATACTAATTCCTCTTTTAGCAAATATCCAGTTCTTTCTTCTGGTACCTGACCGATCCGAATATTGACATAGACTTTGTCTGTGTTTTTTCTTATGCTACTTTTTCTTTCCATCGTTTCTTCTTCTTCTTATTATTATTATTATTCGAAACACATTTCTCTTCCTGCAGATGTGACCACAGAAACCGGTAACTTACATACCTTCATTTCTCATAATTTGGCTGAGGTACTGCATATTCCTGTTTTCCCAAAGGTCAATGCTATGATTACCCAGTTGTAATTCCTCTTGAAACAAAAATCACCATCACCACCGCCACTTTACGCTATATTCCATTCCACGAAACACAACAGAATTTTTGACAATATCAGCTGTCCATGGCAATTATTAACAACAGCTACATTAACCGATATTAAACCTAATTGTGATTAGCACTGAGCTCTGAAGAGTGTTTAAATGCGAGAGACTCATATCCTTATATTTAATACCGAATTAAAGAATTCTGTTCTATAGCAAAATTGCGGCTCCTAATACTGATAGCAGTTGTAAAGACGTCCAGGTCGGTGAACAGAGGTGTAAGTGCAAGGCAAAATTTCCCTACCTTTTCCTATGATATCAAGCAAGAAACAAAGCTACAGCGCTTTCATGCCTCCTATTATTATTATTATTATTATTATTATTATTATTATTATTATTATTATTATTATTTCCACGGCTAAATGGTTAGCGTACTGGCCTTTGGCCACAGGGCTCCCGGGTTCGATTCCCGCCAGGGTCGGGAATTTTAACCATAATTGGTTAATTTCGCTGACACGGGGGCTGGGTGTATGTGCCGTCTTCATCATCATTTCATCCTCATCACGACGCGCAGGTCGCCTACGGGAGTCAAATCAGAAGACCTGCATGTGGCGAGCCGAACTTGTCCTCGGACACTCCCGGCACTAAAAGCCATACGCCATTTCATTTTTCATTATTATTATTATTATTAGTAGTAGTAGTAGTAGCGCGAAGGAAGGAAGGAAGGAAGGAAGGAAGGAAGGAAGGAAGGAAGGAAGGAAGGAAGGAAGGAAGGAAGGAAGGAAGGAAGGAATAATAAAGTGAACGCAAGAAATTATATATTCTACAAGAGGGGCGTGACATAAAATGTTTTCGGACCAAAGCCTAGAGCATTTGGGAGTGAAACTTGAACAGAACATGGACGTTAGGCTGAAGAGCTTTGATACGGACCGCCTCCATAACGCTAAAATCGTTACAGCAAATGCTGCACAGGGGGCAAGAGTAGCCGTATCATTATTTTTTCCTCGTAATTGATAAAAAGAGCATGCGTTAAAATTGCAACAGAGCAGGCAATCGAAGCTGTGTCAACTTGAAACACATTGACTTGACTTGACTATACTGAGAGTCAACTGAAGACCTAAGCGGTCCTTTTGATGTTAGTCAGACTTCGGGTCAGTGAGGAGGCTTCCTCAGCGGTATATAGTTTCTAGGTTTCATGCTTGTTTCTGAACTCAGGAGCTTCCCTCAGGTTTGTTACATATTCAGGTGAACTAACTTGACCAAAAAATGTATGCGCTGTAAAAATATGGAAAATATTTCACAAATTGTATGCTATTGGGGTTCGTTACCAACTTTTATCTTTCAAACGCAGATGGCTGTGAATAGTTATTGTTGTCGGTGGTATTTGTAGCAAAATATATATTTATTTAACACGAGCTTTATATATTATTGCATTGTGCTCTTACTAAGATTTTTTCGAGTTCATTCCATTGCCATTTAGTTCGCATAATTTATACGGCGTTGAAGATGGGTCGAAGAAAACTGTTCGCAACATTGGCTGCAGTAGCATGCTCAGTATTCATAATGGCTGCCAGCTGTGAGCATCATGTGGGTGATGTTGTGACGCTTGAGTCATCAGTGAAATACTTTAAAGCTAATAAAAGTGACGGGAAATTAAGTAGGAAGTCTGAACAAATTGTTCTGAACGTTTACAGTAGCCTACAAGATGAGAATCCGCTGTGGACTAGTGACCGGCGTTTCTACGTACAGTGTTTATACAGCTCGCGCGGAATTTAAAGGAATTTGTATGTTTCCTTGTAGAACTATTTCGTATATGTCTTGTGGTTGTTTATACATGTCGTGAGTGTTTTTGACGACACGTCTCCCTAAAGTCGCCGAATATTTAGTTTTAGTTTTAAGAAAGTGCCTGAATTATGGAAACAAGCAAACAAGGAAAGTGAAACAAAACGTAAATCAACTAAGCTGCATGGCAAATTTATGTGGCAGAAAACGTTTATTCGTTCGGCTGTTCATCAGCAGGGCCATGTGTCAGCTCAGTTCGAACTATGTACTTTCAGTAAAACAGGAAGGGCCTTACACGGTATGGATATGGGATCCTTAGCGTACTCGAAATAATAATAGTAATAATAATAATAATAATAATAATAATAATAATAATAATAATAATAATAAATAATTTGTACTTTACGTTAAATTCGTAACTGTCCTCCACCTCCGAAATGTCATGAGGGGATCATGAGTTCATTTTCACCTTCCGAATGACGAGGCTACAATATTTACAATATTCCTGGAAAAACTGCATTTTGCAATCCCACTCACAGGTGGCTTTGCAGCTTGTTGAACTATGAGAAACTGCCACTGACAATCGTTACATGAGAGCGGAATCGTATACTTACGTCGTCATACTTTTCGTCGTAAGTCCCCATGTGCCTCACTCAAATTGCATTATGGAATATAAACATTGCTTCTCTTGCCTCAGTATTCGTCGGTAATCTGTAGGTTTTACATGATCAATAAAGGAATGAATAGGTACTGTACATAATCAAAGTACAACGATGTGAAAAGAAATAAAAAAAATTACGATGGTACGCTATTTGAAAATGAAGTATTTGTCAGCAGATTCTCGACGTTAATAATAAGCCGGTTGTGACGGGGAAGGAGAACCAAGACAGGAAGGGGAAACAGGGGACCTGCTCACACGCGGAAGGATATTTTTACTCAGCTCTTGAGTTGACTTTCAGTATAGGTGCCATCAAGTCGACATCGACTTCTGGCGACTGCATGGATGGAGTGACTCCAGATGCTTCTCTTTTACAAGCTTTTCAGTTCTTGCAAGGGCATATTCATTGCATGTTTGATAGTATTTATCTATCTAAATGCCGGATGAACTCGTCTTCAAGTCCCTTCAATCATTCCAAACATGATTGCCTTTTCCGATGATTCAGACTACCTCATAGTATGTCCAAAATAAGATAGCTGTAACCTTGTAATAAATGCCTCAAAAGTGAATGACCCACTTCATCGTCGTCTTGCTTTTTCCATGTATACGCAAAATACTTCTCCAACTCTATAGTTCAAACACATCAATGCGCTATATTTTTATGGTCCAGCTTTCAGATCCATACTATGTTACTGTAGAAAAGACTAATACCTTAACCATTCTGGCCTTAGTATGCACAGATACGTGTGATGATCTGAAGATCTTACGTAGGCCTTGGAATGCTGCCACCGCCCCCCCCCCCCCTTCCCAACGGACCTCTGAACTGCTAGAGCCATTATTACTCATGATCGAACCCAGCAAACAAACATTATTTACCACTTTGATGACGTCGTCGTGTATGTATTTAGATGGAGTCCCATCTTCTCAGTATGCTTTTTAACTTTCGCCTCCATATCATCCTTACTTTCAGCCGTCAAAGCGGTATCCTCTGCATACCGCAGGTTGTTTTTATATTCAGACCACCAATCTAAAATCCACAAAGGGTCTTATATGTTCCAGCTTCTCTCATGATGTACTCAGCATATATGTTGAGCAGACAAGGAGAGAGAGAGAGAGATTATACATCCCTGCCTTACCCCCTTACCAACTGAAAACCATTCAGTTCTAACTGTGGCCTGTTGTTGCAGATGGATATTATACATCAGGACAACGTGATGTTCAGGTATACCTATCCGTCTAAGGAAGTCCCACATCTTCCTTAGGTTTACACTATCAAATAATTTTCTTATAATCAATAAAAGGCACATAGTGCTCTCTCTAACATCCAAGCATATCACCGATGATAATCACTGGTTTATGTGCCTCTCCTGAAACCAGCTTGAGTTTTGGACAGTCCACGCTCCATGTAAGGTTCTAATCTTCGCTGTATGATATTTAACAAAAACTTACTAGTACGTGATATTAGCATGATTGAACGATAGTTAAGATCTCCTTTGGCTTTGTTATAGGAACGTACATCGATCGTTTCCGATCAGTGGGTCCTGTTGCAGTTTTCCAGATCTACTGGCATAATGCTGTTAAAACTTTGACCGAACCTTCATCTCTAGCTTGCCATATATCAGCTGGAATTCCATCAATCCCACAGGCCTGCCAGTTTACTAATGATTTAAGAGCCTCTTCCACTGGGCTATCATCATGTACATCTTGCTTACATAAGTCCTCAGTATTTTTTCCCCCCTGTTTACAACACCAGTTACAAGAAGGTTCACAATAATTTATTCACAAAATATACTTATATTTCCTATAGTTTTGTTCGCATGCCTATTTGTAAACAAAACGAGACCAGAATATTTTAAATAGTTTGACGCGTTCAGTCGCTGCGGCCCGCTCCGAAGTGTACGGAGTTCCCGTAAACGAGCACTCAAAGCACGAGGCCCACGTGGGAGAAGTTGACTTCATCGCGTTACATTTATTATCGTGCCATTTATCTGAGGCTTTGAGTTACCTAGCAATTTCCGAATACTCAGAATGTATCTCTTACAGTTCGCCAGGAACGGGTTCCTTCCGTGCATGCAGGCCTGCGGAGTGAGATATTGTCATGTCGAAATTCGCATATTATTATTATTATTATTATTATTATTATTATTATTATTATTATTCTTTCTTCTTTCTTCGTTTCGGCCTGCTGTGGACCACGTTATTTCAACCGTTTGCATCCTTGAGCTTTAATTCTTCCCCAGTACTCACGCATTCTCGTTCTGTGAGCCTCCTTCCTTTCATCAGTCCACTTCTTGCCTGTTTTCAACTTTGGCCTTTCTTGGAACCTCTTGTATCCCTGGAGCTTTTTCTGGAGAGGAGCACGTTTCTGGATGTCTTCGAGTGTGATTCCTATTTCTTGAAGGTCTTTTTCAACTTCGATAAACCAGGGTCCCTTGGTTTTCTTGTTAAGAAAGTAAGAAAAAATCCTATTGGTTTGTCTCTGTGTGCTCATGCGTGCTATATGGCCATAAAAATTAATCCTCCTTTTCCGAATCGTGTCCGTTATCCTCTCCATATGTTGGTACAGATCGCTGTTGTGTCGTCTCCTGTACTCACCATTTTCTTTGATTGGTCCAAGAATCTTTCTCAGGATTTTTCTTTCTTTAGCTTCTAGCTTCTCCATCAGACCTTTTCTGTTCATTGCAAGGCATTCTGCTGCGTACAGTGCTTCCGGGCGTACAACCGAACAATAATGCCTAAGCTTGGCGTTGATGGACACTGATCTTTTGTTGTAGACATTCCTAGACAGCTGATATGCCACCTCCATCTTGTTGATTCTGCACATGATTGCTTCTTTCTCAGAGTTGTTAGGTACTATCCACTCGCCTAAGTACTTAAACTTTTCCACCTGCTTGATTTTTCCCTGTTCCACAATGAGCTCTCTGGGGGCTGGCTTGATGTTGGTTATAAACTCTGTTTTTTTGAAAGAGATTTGGAGGCCAGCTTTTGCTGCTTGGATTCTCAGTTGGTTAATTTGCTTTTCAGCAGTATCTAGGGAATCAGAAAAGATCGCTAGGTCATCTGCAAAAGCTAGGCAGTCTATGATAAGATCATCTTTCTTATATCCTATTCTAAGGCCATTCTCAACCTCTTCCTTGCACATCTCCTTGCGCCATTCCCGAATGATTTTCTCCAGAGCGCAGTTGAAGAGAAGCGGTGATAGTCCATCCCCTTGCCTAACACCAGTCTTGATTTCAAAGACGTTCGAAATTTCTCCCCTGAATTTCACCCTGGACGTAGTGCTGGTTAAGGTCTGTTGAATGATAGCTCTCGTTTTGTTGTCTAAGCCCATTTCCTTCAGAATGTGGAGGAGTGTGTGTCGGTCTATGGAGTCGTAGGCTTTTTGGAAGTCAACAAAAGTAACTACAAAATTCTTATTCCTGGATTTTAGGTACGACAGGACAGACTTAAGGTTCATGATCTGCTCTGCACAAGATCGTCCTTTTCTAAAGCCTCCTTGGTATTCACCCAACTGTGAATCAAGTTGCTCTTCTGCCCGAGTTTGAAGGGCTTTGGAGAGAATTTTGTATGTTACTGCGAGAAGGGAGATGCCGCGATAGTTGTTTACATCTGTTTTGTCACCTTTCTTATGTAGGGGATGAATCAGGGCTGCTGTCCAATCATTTGGGATCTTCTCTGTTTCCCAGATCTCGCGAATGATCTCAGTTAGTTTATCGATCGCCTTTTCACCTGCAGCCTTCCAGAGTTCAGCAATTATCGCATCTTCTCCAGGTGCTTTGTTGTTCTTTAATGATGTAATTATCTGTTTGATTTCCTCTTTTGTGGGGGAAGAAGAGTCTGGGTTGGGATGTCTGGATTCTTCAAAGGTGAATTCTGATTCTGGTTCTTCGCAGTTAAGAAGAGATTCAAAATATTTAGCCAAGATTTGGCAGTTATCCTTGTCGTTGTAGGCAACTTCTCCATTTTGATCTCGAAAGTGTAGACTTGGTGGGGTGTACTTGGTGAGGTTGTGTTTGAAGGTTCTATAGAAATCCCTAGTATTATTCTTATTGAAGTCCTGCTCGATCTGCGTCAGTTGGTTTTTGTCAAATGTGCGCTTTACTTGGCGGATCACTTTCGCTGCATGTTTTCTAGCCTCCAGAAAGTCTTCATATCTTTCTGGATTCTTCAGGGAATTCCATCTTTGCCAAGCGATTTGTCTTTGTGTTATGGCTTCATCACATTCTTGAGTCCACCACGGATGCTTCTTTGGTTTCTTTAGCAATACTGTCTCCTCAGCCGTTTCAACAATGGCATTTTTGAGTTGTTCCCAATTTTCTGTGTCCAAAGACTGAAGTTTCTGAGTGAATTTTTCGCTGGTTTTCAGCTTTTCTGTATCAAATTTGCTAGTTTTCTTTATCTTAACTCTTTTGGTTTTTCTTGGATGAAGCTTAATTTTGATCTTGGATAGATAGTGGTCTGAGTCAAGGTTAGCACTTCTCAGGACTTTAACATTTTGGATCTCTTGTGTTGCTTTTCGTGCAATGGCAACATGATCTATTTGAAATTTTCCCAAGTGAGGATTTGGTGATATCCATGTCTTTTGTTTTCTTGGTAGATGTTTGAAGGCTGTTGACTTAAGAACAAGATTGAATGCCTTACAAAGCTCTATAAGCCTTTCCCCATTTCGGTTGGTTCTTCTGTGGGCTGGATAGTTTCCAACGATATTTTGGAATTTCCTTTCTTTGCCAATCTGGGCATTGAAGTCTCCAAGCAAAATGATTGTGTGTTTGTCAGGAATTTTTGATATAACATCTTCCAGGTCCTCCCAGAATTTGTCTGTTCCTTCTGGGTCTTTCTTGTTTGCCTGGTTAATTGGTGCATGTACGTTCACAAGCGTGTGTACGTTGTTCATACTCCGAAAGCTAAGCATCGAGACCCTGCTGTTAGGAGAGCTGAAATCGGTGACTGAATCAATAATTTTCCTGCTGACAATAAATCCTGTGCCGAGGTGTGGAACAGTTTTCATCACACGTTTGCCAGTTTTCCCTTTGAAGATTCTATAACCTTGTGATTCAAAAGCATGTTCATCAGTAAACCTTGACTCTTGAATTGCTGTAATTAGGATTTCATGATGGGAGAGGACATCTGTAAGATGTTTGAGTTTACCAACTTTCAAGAGGGAGTTGGCATTGAAGGTAGCAAAAAAATTTCGTTGTTTGTGGCTGATTTTGTTCCTAGGAGTCTCCGATACCTCCTTGCATGTAGGTGCAGGCTCCCCAGAATCCGAAGGCCTGCTTGCGTCCCTCAAGGCGACGGTGGATTGGTTACCACCTGGGGTACAATTTCCTGTTGAATTTTTTCCATGCTTTGCAGTTGAAAACTTGTAGTTTGGGGTCGGTGTAGTTTTACATCGACCAAGTTACTTCCAAGGTTGTAAGCCTTGGAGAGAGCCTGATGTTCGACTCGGGATGGCATTTCCTCCATACCCCATGCTTCGGTTCTCCCGCCGGTACTCGGGTGGCTGATTGCAGTGGTTTCCCACTGGGCGATGGGTGCGCCACGTCCCTACGCCAATTATTATTATTATTATTATTATTATTATTATTATTATTATTATTATTATTATTATTATTAACAAGTGCATTGCAAATGGGAAATATCCCGGTGGAAATGGTCACTCACATTAATGTAATAATAAAGTAAAATTAACGTAATTACCCAACAACAACAACAACAACAACAACAAACAAACAAACAAACAACAAACAAACAAACAAACAAACAAACAAACAAACAAACAAACAAACAAACAAACAAACAAACAAGTAAGCAAACAACAAGAGTACAACAACCGAATATATGGAAATAAAATATTACAAGAATTACTACTAGTTTTACATTCTAAATCCAGCATCATCACATACAAATTCACACATAACTTAATTATTTCCAGTACTTAACACTACGAATTGTAATACTACATATTGAAACTACTAGCTTAACACTACAAGTGATAATAACGTAAACTTAAAACATAATTACCCTACTATAACAACAACAACAACTGGAGTACAACAAGCAATTCCACAAAAAAAAAAAATATTACAAGAAATACGACTAGTTTAACATTCTGGATAATGCAGATCCAGCATTATCGTATAAAATTTCGTACACAACTTAAGTATTCCAGGTACTTAACACGACGGCTCACAGTACTATAGGTTGAGCTTATTACTAGCTTAAGATTACGATGTTAATAAAGTAATGTTAAAAACATAATTACCCTACAAGAGCAAAAACAGTACAACAAGCAAATCGCAGGACTGAAAATGTGCAAGAAATACTACTAATTTAAGTTTAAAATTCCAAATCCATCATCATCATATACAAATTCATACAAAACACTTCACTCAAAGCGTGAACAAGATATGGAGCTAACACTTTCTTAATGTATTATTATTAACAAAATTAGAAATCATACAAATAATCATGCCACTGAACCCAATAGTAACAAAATTATATGCGAAAACAACCCTGAAAATGAACAAACATTTTACAGGAAAATTTTGTGGGGTAAACTTTTATCTCATACTAGCAAACGTACCCGTGCTTCTCTACGGTATTCTACATTGTATACGGATTTCTCCGTAAATTACTGTAAAGGCAGTGGGTGTCCGGCTCCATGGCTAAATGGTTAGCGTGCTGGTCTTTGGCCACCGGGGTCCCGGGTTCGATTTCCGGCAGGATCGGGAATTTTAACCATAATTTGTTAATTTCGCTGACACGGGGACTGGGTGTATGTGTCTTCTTCATCATCATTTCATCCTCATCACGACGCGCAGATCGCGCACGGGCGTCAAATCAAAGGACCTGCATCTGGCGAGCCGAACTTGTCCTAGGACACTCCCGGCACTAAAAGCCATTCTCCATTTTCATTTCATTTCAAGGCAGTGAGTAAGAGTGCATTAAACTGCATGTCTCTTAGCGCTATCCGAGAAACAAAACAGGTATGTACCAGATGTTGTTTCCGATGTAAGGTGGCATTCGGGAAGATTTATTGATAATGGCAGACCACATTTCCTACTGACAAATACAATTTAGTTCCGGAGTTTCTACTATAACGGCAGGCCCCCTTGGCAACTGCCATTCACAGTAGAGATGGAGAATGTTCATTATAGAGAGAGGCCCCTTTTCCTAATGCTAGTCACAATCGACCTGGAGATATTATATTATAATCGAGAAATGCAGCGCTATCTAACGTATCAACAATCGAGATACGACAATAAGTCATAGGACCAAATTTGTAGATCTCTCTAAATTTAACAGCGATTGTGCTATCCGTAATAAAACTTGCCAGTTAGAAACCAACTACCCCGAAACGAAGGTCTGAAATTAACAGCAACTAGGATTATAAATGAGGACAGCCGGATAGGACAAATATGTAAATACCAAGTGGATGTATTGGAAAATCAAAAGTTTAGGATATAAGAACGCGGTAACAGAGGAGAAATTTAGGTGCAAGGATTCTTAGGTAAACAGATAAGAAGACTTACGGTGTTATTACTTAAGCCTAAAGAGGCAATGCAGAGGCAAAAATTAAAGCGAAAAACAGTAGAATAGGAATACAGTAAAAATAATAGCAAATGCCAGAAAACAACTTACGGTGTGAAATAATGGGCTACATCCGCGGTACTGTTCAAATATTAACAGCGCCTTTTAGTGCTATTCGAGGAAAATTGTAACCTTCAACGGTATTCCACCAATATCCCGCAGAATGGCCGCTTGACGCCTCTCTCACTTTCTACTCAAGGAACAACCACGAGTTTACAGGAATGATGACGAAAATTACAATACGTTACTTCCCAGCTGGCAAGCACAGACGTCGTCATGGTAACGAGTAGATTCGTTGTCGTTCTGTTGGTCACCCAATGCCGAGCATAAAACCTGCAGAAAATAGTAATTTTCTCAGTCATTTGAAGGGTAAGCGAAATGATGTATTTAACAAAAGTTGTTTATGATGAGGGGACGTTTCACACTTAGTCCACGGATTTTACAGAAAGTCAATAGTATAAGAGAAAATCGAATAAAACTGTTTTGGTTTTCCTATAATATCCCCCCCCCCGGTCTCTTCAAATATATATATTCTTTTTTGATATTTGTTTTACGTCGCACCGACACAGATATGTCTATGGCGACGATGGGACGGGAGAGGGCTGGAAGTGGGAAGGAAGCGGCCATGGCCTTAATTAAGGTACAGCCCCAGCATTTGCTTGGTGTGAAAATGGGAAACCACGGAAAACCATCTTCAAGGCTGCCGACAGTGGGGTTCGAACCCACTATCTCCCGAATACTGGATACTGGCCGCACTTAAGCGACTGCAGGTATCGAGCTCGGTTTCAAATATTTTAAAATCATATGCATACGAAAACATTCCCCGGGATGAGTATACTTCAAATATAAAGATTGGTTGAGATCTATAGAACCGTTTCGCCTTGATGGTGGAACAAACAGACAAACAGACAAACAGACACAAAAAATAACAACCACTGATACGGTCTCGAGTTGACCTAAAACGGAAAAATCTGAAAAATTGGCAAAATAAACGATATTGCAGACAGCGGAACCCCTACAACTTTAAAACTGACATTGTCTGTCATATGTGCAAAGGGATGTGTAATGTCATACTTTGTTAAACTTTTAGTGCTGTATAGACCTATACAGTAGTTACGTATCTTATCTCATTTAGTGTGCCAGAAATGTCTACTTTTTAAGATTGAATGATTAAATGAATATCTTCATTACTGTCCCCCTTCGACAGTGGTTCCATATGAATAGACTAACTGTGTGTTAAAGAATGTCATTTTACGGCAAAATTGAGGCATTCCAGTGTTCCTAAAAATATATTACAAATGAGAGAATGTTAGACACAAAGTTATTTTATTCTTGAATAGCTGACGGCATCTGTGCCGTTACGTTAATTGTATTCTAATATACGTTCTTATTTATTTCAATTTTTGGAAGCTGGATCGATGTCCTCTTAGACAGCAATTTACCTCAAATATCGAGTTTTGCATGTTTGTGTCAGGATTACAGTTTCAGTATATTGTATTAGACACTAAATACACACACCCATGTCATGGGCCGGATTTAGAGCAGCAGCCAAGCGCAAGCTCCGATACAACGTAACGCCTTGACACCCGAGCTAAGCCATTCGACCGAATGCATTTTCTTTAAGCATAAATGCTAACATGTCTCGTAATAATCATGATATAAGCTTTATTTAATTTCTGCATTCCACAACGCCGACAGGAAATGTTCCATCTTGCACCTCCTCTTTGCCTTGCGACGCGTGCCACTGACACGAAGCGCAGCTGTTATGACTCTTGTTGTCGACATCCGGTAATAATGTGTTCCTGGCATCTGCGTGGCTTGTTTCTCTATTACATCAAATTCAGGCGGTGAGAGTAGAATGAAGACTTTACTTGCAGCAGCTGTTGCCATTGGCAGGAGAGTGGGGTAAACCACGAACCTGTGCCCTTTCAACTCGGATTACAGAGAATCAACGGTGCGAGAATAATAATTTGCTAAAAGCCCAGGACACAAACGGCCAGGTCAATTCATTAGGCCCTCGTGGACCAACAATGGCATTATGAAGCGTCCTGTGGCTACGCAGACTGGGATATTGTTATTCATCTCTCTGGTATCACCAGAGTATCAAATTCTTAACTAGCAATGAGTAGTCCAGTGACAAGCTGATCCCACTATGTCTGACTTTTGTTTGATATGTGGTCAGTGATGATACGCACATGAACTTTACGAACTGAAATGAAAACTGATGTTCGTGGGAATCCGAAGTAGGAGAAAGGATACTGAAATACGTAAAAAATTACTACAAAAATATATGTACTTAGCGGAACCTAACCAATATGGGAGCGGAATCAAAAATATACAGTATTATTCCATTTTTACTACATAATTTATTGTTCGTGATGATAGCATTATAATACAGGAATGTACAAAGTGTGGCTCTCTTCCCATAGATTAACTTATAGTATGAGGTTTCAGGATAGCTAACAGCCCTATATTACTGTGTACACACGGATTAAATAATGTAATCATCATTTCATAGCCCATGTTACTTTAAAATCTCTTTCTATAACTTACACTGAAACATGTACAGAACGTAATTGCATTAATAGGACCTACTGTACATGCAATGTGCTATGCTACATCTACTCTTTATTGATCGGTATACAAGAAAGATAAATTAAAATTCATTCCTTTTTCAATGCTTTGCAGGCTGTCAAGAAACTTGAATTACTGGCAACAATTACCGGAATTACTTTTGGAAATATACAAGAATTTATATCCGAGAGTAACTTGCTATAATAAAAAAACGCGCCTTTGAAAAGAAATATTTGTTTTTAAATACATTAAAAGCATGAAACTCAGTATTATATAAACAATTTTGCTATCACCACGAACAATAAATTATTTAGTTAAAATTGCGTGTACTGTGTTCTCTTGCTGTACACAGAGAAATGGTTTCTGCTCCCACCTTGTTTAGGTTCCGTTAAGTACATATATTTTTGTATTAATATTGTACGTATTTCAGTATCTTTCAACTCAATGTTTCCAATATTTGCCGGCCCGTTGGTGTAGGGGTACTGTGCCTGCCTCTTACCCGGAAGCCTCGGGTTCGATTCTCGGCCAGGTAAGGGATTTTTACGTGGACCTGAGGGTTGGTTTGAGGTCCACTCAGCCTACGTGATTAGAATTGAGTAGCTATCTGACGGTGAGATAGCGGCCCCGGTCTAGAAAGCCAAGAATAACGGCCGAGAGGATTCATCGTGCTGACTACACGACACCTCGTAATATGCAGGTCTTCGGGCTGAGCAGCGGACGCTTGGTAGGCCAAGGCTCTTCAAGGGATGTAGTACTATGGGGTTTGGTTTGAAGTTTTTTTCCCAATATGTACAGGTTCCGCTACGGTGAAGTTTCACTGGTCTTTTCTGTAATTTTGAGGTTCGTATGTGATGCAAATATTCTTTTTCTTTACACCTTCCTTTACGTCGCACGGAGACAGATAGGTTTTATGGCGATGATGGAATAATAAAGTGCTATTAGTGGGAAGGAAGCAACCTCGGCCTTAGTTAAGGAACATTTGCCTGGTGTAAAAGTTGGAAACCACGGAAAACGACATTCAGGGCTGCCGACAGTGGGGTTCGACACTACCATCTTCCGAATGCAAGTTGACAGCTACGTGTCAGAAACCGCTCAGCCACTCGCTCGGTACACCACGAAGGCCCATGGAGGAATGGAAGGTAAAGTCTGCAATCGTACACTAGGTTGTATGGAGTGATTAACACTGTGTCCAGCCACCATTCCCCCCAGAAATCAATCTGTTACTGACCTTTGATGTAGGCTGTGTGAATTTCAGCGCTGTGCCTATCTAGAAGGCGAAATTATATTTCTAAAACTTTCGAATTCCTGGCGAGAAATCCGCAATGAAGGAACCTCAGAAGACTGAATTCCAAAACTGGAACAGATGGATCATTTCCGTTATTTAGGACATGCGTTCTTCTAATATGGTAGCTTAATAAGTGAAATTGAATGGAAGCTAGTGTAGTAAGGTCACAGTTGCTATCAACGGTATTCTGTAAGAAAGAAGTCAACTCCCGGACGAAACTACATTATCTTCACATCGGCCTGTTTTCAGATCAACTTTATTTATTGGACTGAAATTTAGATGGACTCATGACGTCGTATTCATAAGTTAGAAGTAACGGACATGAAGTAACGCGAATGATTCCAGGTACGAAAGATGGAAAACAGTGGCAGTAGGGTACTCAGAACGAGGAGATAAAGCCTACGTTCGGAATAAAGTCGACAGGTGTATGTATAAACCGACTTCGGTGGTGGGGTCATATGGAGTGAATGTAAGAGGAGAATAATGGACTCGGAGGAGCAGCAGGAGACCGAAGTGACGATATCTGGACTCGGCTTTTAATTTCATGATGAGAGGTAGGAAATGAACCAGGCCACAGAGCTAATTGGAAACAGAGGATTATGGAAACATGCAGTTAATATAATATATAGAGGCTTGCAGACTCAATGCTGAAAAGCATAACAATGTATATTGAAGATCTATGTATGTATGTATGTATGTATGTATGTATGTATGTATGTACGTATGTATGTATGTATGTATGTATGTATGTATGTATGTATGTATGTATGTATGTATGTATGTATGTATTGTACCATACTGTTAATTATGAGAATGGATATTTAACGCTGATATAATAATGCGCAGCAGGACGCTAACTGCAAAGGCGTGATGCTATACTAAGCGCGAGAACTGAAGGGGATTCCCGAGGTAAGGCGTGGTCATGTGTGACGAAGAAAGAATATGTGAGGAAGAAAGAAAGAGAGATGGGATTTTGTCTGGGAGAGAGACCTGCCATCTTACCAGAGATTTTCAGCGGGAACAGACAGGCTCACCACATTACGGAAATTGAGTCATAATTCCTATATTTGAAGGTTTCCCAGGAAAGTAAAAGGATGGAAATCAGTGCCAAAATTTTACGAAGCCATAGGTACATCAAAGTCTATTAATATATAATCGAATAAATAACTACGTGGGAGGCCGACTACCGTGAGAAAATATTTCGAGGCCACATGCCAATCTCAAGTTGTTTCCCGGGACCTCCCAGAGCATCGCGTGGGTTCCTGCTTTCTATAAGAGCTGAGAAAGGTGGGAGGAGGTATTCAGTCCATGATAAGATCGCTGTCCGTGCGCGTCGCGTCTCTGCTGATATTCGCGCCAGAAACCTTGGTCTAAGACAAAGATTGTGACTAATAAGTGTTGTGGCGATAACTTGACTCAGTAGATTCGAGATTTATAAACTTCCCGGTAGCAATTGAAGTGAATGACAATATGTAGACGTTTGCAGTGAAACCGCGAATGTTTAATTATTTGACGCAAAAAGTGCTGCATGTGTAGACTTTTATTATGAGGCGATGAGAGGGACGTGGCGACGAGCGAAAGAAGTACCAATAACAATAAGCTAGGATAGTTGGTATTATTCCGGTCAGACGTAGAAGACTAGATTAGTGGAGCAGGAATAGTAAAGTCAGTTTCTAGATTACAGATATCCAATACTGATTACCATGTCAAAGGGAATAAATAGATCGGGAGGTGGTGTGCTGTGAATAAACTAGATATTTCATTTTAGTGAAGAGCGGTGAGGTGTGCAGGAGACGGGTGTTACGAACTGCCGTCCACGACCCCAAGAAGACGACCAACGGGCCACCCAGACGGAAGAAGACATCATGAACGTGATACACTGGAAGACTGGACCTAAGGGATTGATCCGGGACAACGCTGCCGCCATGACTGCTTAAGCATTCGCAGTCAACCCGGACGGTGAGGAAGAGGTCTCCAAGACGATAGATAAGTGAACTATAATCTATATCTATATATATAAAGTAGCTTGTCCTGACTGACTGACTGACTGACTGACTGACTGACTGACTGATTCATCATCGCCGAGCCAAAACTACTGGACATAAAGAAATGAAATTTTGGGGATATAATCATATTAAGATGTAGGTGCTCGCTAAGAGAGGATTTTTGGATATTCCGTCGCTAAGGGGGTGAAAAGGGGGGCGAAATTTTAAAATTAGTGTGTTTATATCTCAAAACTTTAAAAGTTTACAGATGTGAAAATTGGTATTTAGAATCTTCTTTAAAAATAAGGAAACACGTATTTTTTTGTTTTCAGACAATCCCAATAGGAGGGGTGAAAAAGGGTGAAAAAGGGGTTGAATGCCTAATCAGGATACCGGTGCTTATATCTCAGAAACTGAAGATATTACAGACCTGAAAATTGGTACTTTTGATCTCTCTTAAAAATAAAGAAACACGTATTTTTTTGTTTTTGGAAAATCCAATTAATGGGAGGGTGAAAAGGGGGTGAATTTTTAAAATGAGTGAATCTATATCTTCAAACTTTTAAAGTTTGCAGATGTAAAAATTGGTATTTAGAATCTTCATTAAAAATAAAGAAACACGCATTTTTTTGTTTTCAGAAAATCACAATAGGAATCGTGAAAAGGGGTGAAAAATTGGTTGAATGCCTTTAATGAGGCTACTTATATCTCAGAACCTGAAGATATTACAGACCTGAAAATTGGTGTTTGGGATCTCTTTTAAAAATAAAGAGACATGTATTTTTTTGTTTTTAGAAAATACAATTAATGGGGGGGGGGTGAAAAGGGGGTGAGTTTTTAAAATGAGTGTATCTATATCTCAAAACTTTTAAAGTGTATGGATATAAAAATTGGTATTTAGAATCTCCTTTAAAAATAAAGAAACACGTATTCTTTTGTTTTCGGAAAATCCCAGTAGGAAGGGTGTAAAAGGGTGAATAATGGGTTGAATGCCTTTAATGAGGCTACTTATATATCAGAACCTGAAGATATTACAGACCTGAATATTGGTATTTGGGATCTACTTTAAAAGTAAAGAAACACGTATTCTTTCGTTTTTGGAAAATCCAAATATTGGGGGATGAAAAGGGGGGTGAATTTTTTAAAATGAGTGTGTCTACATCTTAAAACTTTAAAAGTTTACAGATGTAAAAATTGGTATTTAGAATCTCCTTTAAAAATAAAGGAACACGTATTTTTTGTTTTCTGTAAATCCCAATAAGAAGGGTGTAAAAGGGTGAAAAATGGGTTGAATGCCTTTAATGAGGATACTTATATTTCAGAACCTAAAGATATTACAGAACTAAAAGTTTGTATATGGGACCTCCTTTAAAAATAAAGAAACACGTATTTTTTAGTTTTTGGAAAATCCAATTAATGGCGGTTAAACAGGAGTGACAAATTGGGGTGAATTTTTTGAAAGACTATATCTACAGAATATCTTGGAAACGTAAAATGTTACAGACGTAAAAACTGGGTGTTTGGAATCTCCTGTAAATGTAAAGAAACATAGGTGATTTGTTTTTGGAAACTCCACTTAAGGGGAACTCAAAAGGGGTGAAATTTTAAAATGAGAATTTTTACTGTATATCTAAAAAAACTTAACATGTTACAGAAGTGAAAAATGTTTTTTTTATCTCTATTAAACATAACGAATCGTGTATTTTTAGTTTTCAGAAATACCACTTGGCTGGTGGGGGGTGGGTAAAAGTGACTGAAAATGGTGTTGACTTCTTTGAATTAGGCTACTGATATCTCAAAAATGAAGATGTTACAGACGTGAAACTTGATATTTGCAATCTGCTTTAAAAGTAAAGAAAGACGTATTCTCGGAAAATCTAATGAAGGGGGGGGGTGCAAGAATTGAAAATTTAATTAACTTGATTGTATGAGAATGCATACATCTAATAAAAACTAAAGTTGTTACAGACGTGAAAATTCGTATTTAGATCTCCTTTAAAAACAAAGAAAAACGTGTTTTGGTGGGGAAACCATCTTGGAGGGTGGGAGTGTAAAGGAGTTGAATTCCTTTCATGGGGACACATAAATCAAAACTGAAGAAGTTAGAGTCATAATAATTGGTATTTAGAAGATCTTTTACTATTAAAGAAACAAGTATTTTTTGCGGGAAAATTCACTTAGGGGGGGGGGGAGAGTAGTGTGAAATGAAGTGAAAAATGTAAATAATTTTTATGGGGATACTTATATCTCAAAACTGAAGGCAATAGACGTGAACATTGGTGTTTGGAATCTCCTTTAAACATAAAGAAACAAGCCTTCTTTTATTTTTTGGGGGGGGAGGGAGGTGCGGGGGTGGCGGTAAATAAACTTAACGGCGGTGGGGTGTAGAAGGAGGTGAGACCAATTGATTTTACTGTTCTTAATGTACTTACAAGTATCCTCCGTTGCTCAGGCGGCAGCGCGCCGGCCTCTCACAGCTGGGTTCCGTGGTTCAAATCCCGGTCACTCCATGTGACATTCGTGCTGGAAAAACCGGAGGCGGGACCGGTTTTTGTCCGGATACTCCGGTTTTCCCTGTCATCAGCCACTCCAGCAACACATAATAGTAATAATAATAATAATAATAATAATAATAATAATGTTCCGGACCGTCGTCAAATGTGCGGACCGCGCTGGCAACGGCTCCTGGACGAGTAATGACTAAGAATGCAGTCCGGCCGCGGGTTCAGTGCCGCCAAAGCACCCAATATGACACCGCGCCGGATCTCCTGAAGGATTTTATACATATTACAATTATTATAGGAAAAGATGGCAAAGATTTACGGACTCAACTGACCGTCAGAAATACCTGAGCCTAGCCCGGGAAGTACGAAATCGATTGCTGGAAAGGAAGATTGAAAAATGGAAGGAAACGTGCCGTAATCTAATAGAAAACGAGTCAGATCGGGAATTTTGGTGGATTCTCGCAGAAAACGAGGCAGATCGCGAATTTCGGTGGATTATATATCTAAAACAATAAGCATTCAATTATAAATTTCAGTATAATACCGTAGCGAAGCACGGGTATCTTGCTAGTATATATATATAATAGCTTGTCCTGACTGACTGACTGATTCATCATCGCCGAGCCAAAACTACTGGACATAATGAAATGAAACTTTGGGGATACATTCATATTAAGATGTAGGTGCTCGCTAAGAGAGGATTTTTGGATATTCCGTTGCTAAGGGGGTGAAAAGGGGGGGTGAAGTTTTAAAATGAGTGCACCTATATCTCAAAACTTTAAAAGTTTACAAATGTAAAAATTGGTATTTAGAATCTTCTTTGAAAATAAGGAAACACGTATTTTTTTGTTTTCAGAAAATCCCAATAGGAGGGGTGAAAAAGGATGAAAATGGGGGAAAATGTGTTGAATGCCTTTAATCAGGATACCGGTACTTATATCTCAGAAACTGAAGATATTACAGACCTGAAAATTGGTACTTTTGATCTCTTTTAAAAATAAAGAAACACGTATTTTTTTGTTTTTGGAAAATCTAATTAATGGGAGGGTGAAAAGGGGGTGAATTTTTAAAATTAGTGAATCTATATCTCCAAACTTTTAAAGTTTGCAGATGTAAAAATTGGTATTTAGAATCTTCATTAAAAATAAAGAAACACGTATTTTTTTGTTTTCGGAAAATCGCAATAGGAGGTGTGAAAAGGGGTGAAAAAGGGGTTGAATGCCTTTAATGAGGCTACTTATATCTCAGAAACTGAAGATATTATAGACCTGAAAATTGGTGTTCGGGATCTCCTTTAAAAATAAAGAAACACGTATTTTTTGTTTCTGGAAAACCCAATCAAGGGGGGTAAAAATGGGGTAATATTTTAAAATTAGTGTATCTATATCTCAAAACTTTTAAAGGTTATAGGTGTAAAAATAGGTATTTAGAATCTCCATTAAAGATAAAGAAACACGTATATTTTCTTTCCGGAAAATCCTAATAGGAAGGGTGGAAAAGGTTGAAAAAGGGGTCGAATGCATTTCATGAGTCTACTTATATTTCAGAACCTGAAGATATTACAGACCTGAAAATTGGTGTTTGGGATCTCCTTTAAAAATAAATAAACACGTATTTTTTGTTTGTGGGAAATACAATTAATGGGGGGGTGAAAAGGGGGTGATTTTTTAAAATGAGTGTATCTATATCTCAAAACTTTTTAAGTTTATAGATGTAAAAATTGGTATTTAGAATCTCCTTTAAAAATAAAGAAACACGTATTCTTTTGTTTTCGGAAAATCCCAATAGGAAGGGTGTAAAAGGGTGAATAATGGGTTGAATGCCTTTCATGAGGATACTTATATTTCAGAACCTGAAGATATTACAGACCTGAAAATTGGTATTTTGGATCTACTTTAAAAGTAAAGAAACAGGTATTTTTTCGTTTTTGGAAAATCCAAATATTGGGGGGTGAAAACGGGGGTGAATTTTTTAAAATGAGTGTGTCTACATCTTAAATCTTTAAAATTTAAGATGTAAAAATTGGTGGTTAGAATCTCCTCTAAAAATAAAGGAACACGTATTTTTTTGCTTCCAGTAAGTCCTAATAGGAGGGGTGTAAAAGGGTGAAAAATGGGTTGAATGCCTTTAATGAGGATACACATATCTCAGAAACGAAAGATATTACGGAACTGATAATTCGCATATGGGATCTCCTTTAAAAATAAAGAAACACGTATTTTTTAGTTTTTGGAAAAGCCAATTAATGGCGATTAAACAGGAGTGACAAATTGGGGTGAATTTTTTGAAGGACTATATCTACAGAATATCTTGGAATCGTAAAATATTACAGACGTAAACAGTGGGTGTAAATCTCCTGTAAATGTAAAGAAATATAGGTTATTTGTTTTTGGAAACTCTACTTAAGGGGAACCCAAAAGGGGTGAAATTTTAAAATGAGAATTTTTACGGATATCTAAAAAACTTAACATGTTACAGAAGTGAAAAATGGTATTTTTTATCTCTATTAAACATAAAGAAAAGTGTATTTTTAGTTTTCGGAAATACCACTTGTGTGGAGGGCGGGGGGGGGGGGGGGTAAAAGTGACTGAAAATGGTGATGAATTCTTTTAATTAGGCTACTGATATCTCAAAAATGAAGATGTTACAGACGTGAAATTTGATATTTGCAATCTGCTTTAAAAGTAAAGAAACACGTATTCTCGGAAAATCAAATAAAGGGGGGGGGGGGTGAAAGAATTGAAACATTAGTTGACTTAATTGTGTGAGAATACATACATCTAATACTAAAGTTGTTACAGACGTGAAAATTCGTATTTGGATCTCCTTTAAAAACAAAGAAAAAGGCGTTTTGGTGGGGAAACCATCTTGGAGGGCGGGAGTGTAAAGGAGTTGAATTCCTTTCATGAGGACACATAAATCAAAAACTGAAGAAGTTAGAGTCGTGATAATTGGTATTTAGAAGATCCTTTACTATTAAAGAAACAAGTATTTTTTTGCTGGAAAATTCATTTAGGGGGAGGAGAGATTATTGTGAAATGAAGTGACAAAAAGTAAATTATTTTTATGGATACTTCTATCTCAAAACTGAAGGTAATAGACGTGAACATTGGTGTTTAGAATCTCCCTTAAACATAAAGAAACAAGCATCCTTTTAATTCTTCTTCGGGGAGGGGGGGGGGGTGGCTGTAAATAAACTTAACGGCGGTGGGGTGTAGAAGGAGGTGAGACCAATTGATTTTACTGTTATTAATGTACTTATAAGGATCCTCCGTTGCTCAGGCGGCAGCGCGCCGGCCTCTCACAGCTGGGTTCCGTGGTTCAAATCCCGGTCACTCCATGTGGCATTCGTGCTGGACAAAACGGAGGCGGGACAGGTTTTTCTCCGGATACTCCGGTTTTCCCTGTCATCAGCCATTCCAGCAACACATAATAGTAATAATAATAATAATAATAATAATAATAATAATAATATTCCGGACCGTCGTCAAATTGCGGACCGCGATGGAAACGCCTCCTGGACGGGTAATGACTAAGAATGCAGTCCGGTCGCGGGTTCAGTGTCGCCAAGGCACCCAGTATGACAGCACATCGGATCTCCTGAAGGATTATATCCGTATTAAAAATATTATAGGAAAAGATGGCAAAGATTTACGGACCCAACTGACCTGGAGGAATACCTGAGCCTAACCCGGGAAGTACAAAATCGATTGCTGGAAAGGAAGATTTAAAAATGGGAGGAAACGTGCCGTAAAATAATAGATCGGGAATTTTGGTGGATTCTCGCAGAGAACGAGTCAGATTGCGAATTTCGGCGGATTATATATCTAAAACAATAAGCATTCAATTATAAATTTCAGTATAATACCGTAGCGAAGCACGGGTATCTTGCTAGTTAATATATATGTGTAGGGTCGGGGGGTTGTTATGCAGAAATACGGTGATTAATTTGTAAATATAGTAGGGAATATGATTACGGACCATTAGGCCATTTATTGAGGTATTTTCTTTATATATTTTAGGGTAAAGCATATACATTTTATTCTATTTTATAGAAGCATGGATTTAGGTAGCTTAGGTGATAGTGTTGCTGTGTACATAGTCGTAGGGAAGCTTTATTACGAGCTTAGATCAATGTTTCTTAGTGCCTTGCATCAGACGATATCTGCTTGTAATTATGGGTTATTTATGATAGTGTACCATTTCTCTATATTGGGAAGGGAATCTGTCTTCATAACGTAGAGCATGCATGCTGCCTGGATTTTAATGTTTACTTCATGTTTGTATTGAGTTTGATCAACTGTGAGTGTAATGAAGCTACACCGTAGGCTATGTCACGAATATCTGCGACCCCTCACACTCTGCTAAGTAAGGGTCTGAACCCTAGACTTGAGGGTTAGCAGGAACACGTCGCATGGGTTGACGGCGAGGTTGATGGGAATAACGGAATGTTACACTTCATATGTTATAATCGAGACCCAGGGCGGTCCGTCACGGGTGTTGGACAGTTAGAAAAATGTATGTGATTCCTCACTCATTTATATGGCTATTTTCGTCATGTGTAGAAGAGGGTAGGAGCAGTGGCAAAGGTCTCTGCATGCTTGGAAACTAGGCTATGTTTTTATCTTCTTTTTGTTGTGAGGGTGTTTCACGGTCGAGTCTTGGAGGTCATTCCCCCAGCCTGCACGGCAGGGAGGCTCGACGCCATTTTTTGAAAGACAGTAATGTGAGAATTTCTTTCTTGCGGGCGAGACAAGCTGCCACGGCAGTTTCATTCATTCATTCATTCATTCATTCATTCATTCATTCATTCATTCATTCATTCATTCTTTCTTTCTTTCTTTCTTTCTTTCTTTCTTTCTTTCTTTTTTTGTTAATTGAGATGTTTTAGGTAGGAACTGGGCACTAAGGAAACTAGCTTAATCAGTACTTTTGTAAATATAACGTTTACTAACGGACCTTGGTTCACATCCATAAAATGTATATTTCATGCGAGATTGGAAAGGATATGCCTGTAGTTGTAGATTCAAACTTACTATTTTGTTGTGTGCATTTTCCCAAAATATGTATGGGGACCTTTTTGTGGCTTTATTTATGCAGGACAATTTCTCACCCTGGCATCATATACTTTATTTGTAGGTACAGCGATGCTGTTCCGTGTAAGGACACATTTGTTTCTTTGGTTCACTTATCGTCTCCCGCACGACATCAACCAGCTATTGTATATTTTTTTCGATGTTTATCTTTGGATTATGATGTGAGCCTTTGGGGCATCCATTTTAGCACTATTAGTGCAATCAATTGTAAAATTAAAAAAGAAAAATATTGGTTTAAGAATACACAACTTAGGCTCAAAATGTTAGTAAATGCGTTTGTGTTCCTCATTTCGTAAGCATACGTATAGAACAACTTTTTTTATCTCCCTACTCTCGTTCACAAGAACCCAGTAAACGACCTTTCCTGCCGACTGCAGTTGAGCTGGCGCATTCATCAAATAACAGGTAAGAAGGTAAGATCGATTATGCAGTGTTGTTTATGCCCTATAGTGTACAGTATGTATGTATGTATGTATGTCTGGCGGGAAATCGAATCCATGTCCTTCCAAATGAACCCAGAAATCATTTATCACCTCGGTTAGGCATCCCCTGTTGTTATATGGCAGTCGATTCAAATTTCATTACACTCCATTGGTGTATTAGTATCGAAAGTTTTATATAAGTAATTTTAAAACGTTGTACAAATATATAGATGAGTGTTACAAACAGTATTTCCTCTCCATGTCCCATCAATCAATTTTATTACCATTGTTTATTCCTCGTGGAAAAGTGCGCTAATGTTATACATGACACTAAACATATCCGCCCAAAATTACTCGAAACATCATTTCGGAGCAGTTAAAATAGTTCTCTTCACTCAAGGTATGAACCCGTGGTTATGAACGTAAGTCCATTATCTTAGTATTGTGCACTGCTGTCTCACAGTCTGTGCGCGCTTGGCATCTAATGAGGATTAGCTTGCCACTGAAGAAATATTTACACTGGAAACTCTCCTGCATGATAGGGCTGGAATATTAGGGTATTTGTATTGCAGACAAATGACAAATCTCTCACACACTGCTATTTACTGGGGCATTGATTTATTTCAGAAGACATAATAAACTAGTTTTTATTCATATTGAACTCAACGGTCATCATTCCGTGTGATGCACTGGAACAAAATGTGTGCTCAGAAGGAGTATTTGTACAGCACTTGATATTTTTGAACTCATAAAACGTCCCTATTAGGTACTAACAGTCTATGACGAGAAACTTTCTAATGCAAGATATATTTACTAAATTTCAAGAACAATGCCGATTGTTTTGAATACAAGGAATTTGGGTGACGGGATGAAAGAGACTCTTGTAGGGAGTCCATTTCATGACAAATATTAAAACACCAAGAAGGAGAGGAAGAAAGGAAATGGAATTTCACGTGTTGTGAAACAATGTGATGATTTTCAGTGATTACAAAATCGAGTCAAAATTACAAAGAACTTGGCAGTACTGGCCCACTTATCAGTATGACGTTTCACACCATCTGGCCTGGATGCATGCACCGATTTGGTTGGGAAGGGTGAATCCTCTCCTGAGGTGAGCTGGCCCACAATTGCGGTAAATGGTCCTTGATATCCTGGATACTGGCACCGGGACAGATTTAATCCGAGATGGCCCCACACATGTTCTATCGGTGACAGGTCTGGGGATCTTACTAGCCACGGGACTACCTCAACTTCAAAAAGAAAGTTCATATAGACATGTTCCGTGTGTGGACGAGCATTGTTCTGATGAAAAATGGCACTACGATACTGAGAGCTCGCAGGATGTCCGTGACGTACAGTTGTGAAAACATAGTTCCCTCAATCACTACCAGCCGTGATCTGAAGCTATACCCGATGGCTCCCCACACAGTGACGCCCGGCAAGTAAGTGAGTGAGTGAGTGAGTGAGTGAGTGAGTGAGTGAGTGAGTGAGTGAGTAAGTAAGTAAGTAAGTAAGTAAGTAAGTAAGTAAGTAAGTAAGTAAGTAAGTAAGTAAGTAAGTAAGTAAGTAAGTAAGTAAGTAAGTAAGTAAGTAAGTAAGTAAGTAAATAAGTAAGCAAGCAAGTAAGTGAGTGAGTGAGTGAGTGAGTGAGTGAGTGAGTGAGTGAGTGAGTAAGTAAGTAAGTAAGTAAGTAAGTAAGTAAGTAAGTAAGTAAGTAAGTAAGTAAGTAAGTAAGTAAGTAAGTAAGTAAGTAAGTAAGTAAGTAATTAAGTAAGTAAGTAAGTAATTAGTTTAGTAAGTAATTAAGTAAGTAAGTAAGTAAGTAAGTAATTAAGTAAGTAAGTAATTAGTTTAGTAAGTAATTAAGTAAGTAAGTAAGTAAGTAAGTAAGTGAACATTGCAGGCATTTAGCCCAGATCCATGTTCACAAATCTATTACAAAGAAACAAAGAACCATTAAACCGAGTGAAATTGAACAATTATAGACAGAATTAAAAGTACATCAATTAAATTACTAAGCGGCTCCTTACACGGGCGGATGACCAGTCCACATGTAAGGGCCAACCCTACAACCCTCTAATCTTACGTCTAACTTGGTGGCCCCCCACACGGGCGGGATACCAGACACCTTGCAAGGCGCCACCTCTAACTAAATCTACTAAGCTGCCTTTAACATGGACGGAGGACCAGCCCACCTGCTAGGGCACCCCCTACATCTAAATTAAGCCTATAACTAACTAATTAACTACATTAAATCTATACTAATTCTATCGTAAATCTGTCTGGCCGCGACATCCCCTGGTGAGGAACTGCAACCACCCTTCCCTGGGATGCCACGACCAGACAAGTCTCGTGAGGCTCGGAAACCGATCCTCACAGACCCTTTAAGTTGTCAATGGTATTCCTCACCACTCCTTCATGTAACAGCCCACATGTGTGCGGAGACACCCGGAGTAACACCGCTGTGCCCATCCAAAACATTAGAACAATGGGATCTCTCCCAAGGTCGCCACCATACTCATCCGAGGAAGTGCAGAACAGTTAGTCATCGCTGAACACAGTGCGACACTATTCATCAGCAGTCCGTGCTTCCTGGTCACAGCACAACTCCAAACGCAGCCGTTTGCGATGACACAGAATTTTGCAGGGAGTCCATTACTTGTTCTCGGATGGCAGATGCAGAAGATGTGAACGGATTACGATGTGCTGCGTGCACAATACTTCGATCCTCCCTTGTGTGTGGTGAGGCGTGGTCGACCGGAACTTTGACGTCCACTACGCCTGCCTTCACTTTCCCAGGCAGTCCAGTATCGGGCCACTGTCACGTCCGAATGTGGATATTGCACGATTCGACCAGGCGGCCTAATGGAGACCAAAAATGAGTCCCCTTTCAAACTCTGTCAGGTGCTGATAACCTTGTCTCACACAAGTACGCGACGTCCCCGTCTCCTTCACAGTGATCAATCAGCATCTGACGCTGTTCACGCCCTTCATATACCCTACCAGGCCTGTAACAACATTAAACATGAACAACATTAATGCACTCTGGTGGTCGTTCTACCTGTCAGAGAGAATTGCAACTCTAATCATTTACATAAGCACCGATGTTGTGTACGTGTACATCCACGAAGTTACACTAATATTAATAATTTCGTGTGGTTATTTCTAGCCGGGTGCAGCCCTTGTAAGGCAGACCCTCCGATGGGGGTGGGCGGCATCTGCCATGTGCAGGTAACTGCGTGTTGTTGTGGTAGAGGACAGTGTTATGTGTGGTGTGTGAGTTGCAGCGATGTTGGGGACAGCAAAAATACCCAGCCCTCGAGCCACTGGAATTAACTCTTCCAACCACTCTCCCTTCTTTTCCCTCCCCTACCACTGCATTCCAGTTCCCCATTACTACGAGTGTGATGCAGGCGTTTCTCGTTTCCTTATCCATAATATCTTCAGTCTTTTCATAATATTCCTCTACTTCCTCATCAGTGTGTTAACTGTCCGGCTCCATGGCTAAATAGTTAGCGTGCTGGCCTTTGGTCACAGGGGTCCCGAGTTCGATTCCCGGCAGGGTCTGGAATTTTAACCATAATTGGTTAATTTCACTGGCACGGGGGCTGGGTGTATGTGACGTCTTCATCATCATTTCATCCTCATCGCGACGCGCAGGTCGCCTACGGGTGTCAAATCAAAAGACCTGCATTTGGCGAGCCGAACTTGTCCTCGGACACTCCCGGCACTAAAAGCCATACGCCATTTCATTTTTTTATTTCAGTGTGTTAACTTGTTGGCATGCGTATTTGGATTAAAACGATATCCTTCTTGTTATCTCTTTATCTTATCATCATCAATCTTTCATCTATGTACTCCACCTTCAATACGTTTTTCGACGCAGTTCACACCCGCGACCCCACTGGCAGGGAAAAACGATAGAAGAAGAAGAAATGCCAGAGGAAACCCATCTCTTCAGACCTGAAAAACATAAAACCACCGGTAAATACCCGATGAGATATATTATGTTACTGTTTATTTCTGTCAGTAATATTAGTGAGCCTCTGGCAGATACTAATACTACAACTGTCTGTTTTTAATTCAATTACAATTACAAGGAACTTCCTCCAAATTACTGAAGAGACAGTGGAGGACTACTTAAATCATAATTTGCCTCACTTGTTCATAAGATCATCAACTAACAATCATTGACAAGTTTTCGCAACGTAAACAACATCAGTAGCGTAGCCAGGATCGGCCAATGGGGGGGGTTTACAGTTACAAAATTAAGATATAACATAATGAAAGTGCTTGTGCGTGTCTGGTACGCGCATGCATGACTGTCATAAGGATACTGATACAAGAGTGAATTACTGTATGTGATATTCAGATTGCAATACACTACAAAATTCTTACTTTAAAATACAGAACAAGAACAATATGATCGAGGTCAGCAGTTTTATCTCAAACGGTATGTTCAGTTTACAATCTAAAATCTAATTTTCGAGGCTTCCTAGAAAATAAATTTAACACATCTGTTGGTTTTACAACTATGTCTCTGTGAATGTTCAAGGGAGCCAACCCGTTGAGTCGACTTTCACTTGTGGTATTTCTGAGGTAGGTTTTAAGGCGTCTTAATGTTGAAAATGATCTCTCACTGGCTGCAGTGGTGACAGGTAGGGTGGCAAACACTCTCAACAAGCAGTAGATTGCAGGGAGTTTATCTTGATCACATAAAAGAAGTTTATTGTTTACTGTCAGTTTCAATTTATTTTCTTTTTGCGAAAGTTCAATGGGGGGGGGGTTCTAACCCCCAGTAACCCCCCCCCCCCTGGCTACGCCCCTGAACAACATTATACATAAATGCGCATGATTGAAAGTTACTTGATATAATCTGAGGATGTTCATGTAGAAACATGTCTTCCTATTCCTCATATTAGTCAGATCACTTCTGAATATCTATTGACTACTCTTTCAATTGTTTGTGAAATCTAGTTGAATTACCCTTCACGGTCCTTTCCCTTCTTATCCCACAGTCTCAAAGGTTTCATTCAAGAGGAAACAGAAAGACGACTACTGCTCAGTCTAACAACCTTTCAGCCTCTCTTCATTATCTCAAGAGACTCAGACCACCCTATTCCAAAACTCAAACATGGGGTATCCATGTGATAGCCTGAAATGCTGTCTCTACGCAACGGCGACGACGAAACTTTTTCCTTCGTACCTTAACAAATAAAAAGCTGAACATTTCGTAGTGTCACTCCTTAAAATAATATGTTGTTAGAGGGTTAAAATCTCGTATGACTCACGGTGCAGTGAGTGGACTTGAGGAAATCCCCGCGTAGCTCGCGTGTAGTGGGGTGGTTGTTCGAGGTGCTAATGCCATGCATGTTGTTTGAATAGCCGTAACGGACCAGGGACTTCCCCGAAGTGTGCATGTCGCTGCTCCATCGTGATTATCAGGAAGCTAAATTCCCTCTTCTGTTGCTTATATTACACATTGCTCTCCAGTGGGATCACGAACAACGTAAATGAAATAGATGGCGTGGCGTGTCTTAAAGAAATCTCAAGAATGATTTAATCTTTATTATGTAAAGACAAAACAGTCACACTGATTTATCTAACAAATCACATGGACCAATTTTGTAGTTTCGTTGATATGAAAAAAATGGAGACACAGCTTGCTATCATTCTCATTTACTTGTAAATACGGGAATGGTTTGAAAATTTTCGTTATTGTGCAGGATAGTTTGAATCTGAAGTTTGGATAGGACGACCTAAGGTTGAATTGTATTACTAAAGCATATTCGCACAATAAGTGCAGAAAACTCAACGCAGATATCGCGAACAGTATAGAGGTGGCTAGGAAATTCAGGATTGTAATATTCGTATTCGTTCAAGGAAACAATTTAGTTCCTAGACTAAAACAATATTTCCATCACCGATGTGGACAGGCAAATTTCCTTGGTTAGACAAGTCTACAGATAAGATTAGTCTCTGTGATTGGTAGTCACTGGCTTCTCACCAAGGAAGCCGTGGTTCGAATATTGGCCAGTGCACGTGTGATTTTCGAAATGAAAAGCATGCTTTTGTGGCTCCACGTAAAGCTGGAGGTCCCATGACTATGATCACGAAATCACCAGACACTTAAGATGACAAGCTTGCTTCTCTTGCTGTCTCTTGCTGAGGCACCTTGAGGCTGCGGTGTGTCACTGAACTTTCAGTCCGTTGTCACGAAATCTTTCCTGGTTTATATTTTACAGGGTGTCAAGAACATGACGATGTTTTGAGTTCAGGGCTTCAAACGTTTATAAAGAATGTGTACTTTTGTCTCTAAGGCCTGGGTAGTCGAGGCCACCCGATCACAAGGGAGACCTCAAACCAGAACATGTCCAACATGCTCGCTGCAGCCCCATAGCAGCTGGTCTCCTGACTCTAAACCCCACTTATTTTGTCCGTGGTTCAGGAAGTAAGATGTGGTTACAGAATCACAGAATATTGGAGGGACTAGGCTTTTAAACCTTATCTTTCGGCGTTTATACGTCACAAATCGGAGGGCCAGTTTGAAACGTTAGACGAAACGGAAATGGGATTTTTTGTTAACGTTATAAAATATAAATCACACACAGCACAGTCGAGTTTCGTACACACTTACGTAGGGCAAGAGTTGATGAGTCTGTCAGTAAGAACGGTTCTAGAAAATATTCAAGATTACGACGAGGAATCGTAGCAATTTTCGGTCAGTCAAATTTGAGTGTATTTAGCAAACACATAAGTCTTCTTCTTCTTGTTAATCTGTTTACTCTCCAGGGTCGGTTTTCCCTCGGGCTTGGAGAGGGATTCCACCTCTACCGCCTCAAGGGCAGTGTCCTGGAGCTTCAGACTCTGGGTCGGGGGATAAAACTGGGGAGGATGACCGAGGCGGCCTCACTTGCTATGATGAACATGGGCCTTGCGGGGATATGGGAAGATTGGAAGGGATAGACAAGAAAGAGGGAAGTGATCGTGGCCTTAAGTTACGGACCATCCTGGCATTTACGTGGAGGAGAAGTGGGAAACCACGGAAAATAACTTATAGTTGGGTGAGGTGGGAACCTCTACTCAGTTTACACCCCCCCCCCACCACGAGGCTGAGTGGATCCCGTTCCAGCCCTCGTACCACTTTTCAAATTTCATGGCAGAGCCGGGAATCGAACCCGGGCCTCCGGAGGTGGCAGCCAATCACACTAACCACTACACCACAGAGGAGGACAAACACATAAGTCACTTTCTTAAAAATATAGTGAACTATGTACACGTTTAAAGAGGTATAACACTGTGAAACGAAAACACAAGAATTAGTGGAACGATTTGAAAGAAGGGGGCGTCATCAGCACATTGGCTTAGCTGCTGGTTTCCCACCTGGAAGACCGAAGATTCGAATCCTGATCGATTCTGGGTTGAGATTTTCATCTCATAAATCACATGGCGTCAGGAAAATAGGTCATCCGACCTCAAATCCAGATCAAAACAAAAACGAGCCCGGGTGGCTGCAGCGACCTGGAAATACCTAGGACACGCAAGAGAAAATTTAGATAGTGAACAGTTCTGAAAATGTCAAGGTATGTGACGAATTTATAGAGCGGAATTTGAGGAAATGACAGTTACAAGAAAGAGCAGTTCGTGCCGATTCCAAACAGGTGTCACCAGTGCAGAACAGAACACACTCTACAGGGAGATAACTGAAGTGAGAATACGGCACCCGACCTTTCCATTCCCACGACGCACTCACGCTAATAAGAAAACTTGAGACCGACACAGTCTTCCGCATTATTTTTGTTGGTAGCGTTTTAAAGCCGCTCTCTGATAGGTTTTCGGCGATAGGAGTTGTGGTAGTAAATACTGTTTTAAGAGGAAGTACAACGGGGCAACCACCCTCTATTAACATTAATCAGAGGGAAAACATGGAAGGGCAAAAATGAAAAATGAAGGTATCGGCCAAACAAAGACAAGGTCCACGAAGGGCGTGAAAATAAAATACCATTGGGATCGGGAAAAGAACAAGAATTGACCGAGGGAGGTGGGATATGATAGATGAATGTGAGGAGTCTGACACAAGTAAGAGCAATCAATGACAGTGCCCAGCCAAGGACCCGTGGTTGCTAACCCACGGCCCTGGGGACCATCTTTTTCACCTCTTACGACAGGAGGGGCGTACCTTGGGTGTTGTTCTACCACCCGCACCCATGTGGGGAAGGCGGGATACGGCAGAGTGAGGACTGGGAAAGAAATGACCGAGACCTTCATTCTGGACGCCAGAGGCAAACTATCGTGAGTGACATTTCACTATTTTTTTTAAATTCTCGTTGTTCGTGGCGTCGACCTCTAGAGATCTTTTGCCACTAAAATTGGAATTGAGCCAACGGGACGTGGTGTTCCCAAACGGTCACCCAATCAAGTAATGAGCACGCCCATGTTGGTTAACTGCGGTGATCGGACGAGAACAGGTGTATTCAACATGGTATGGCCGCTGGCGACATTCCACTAACTTTACAGGAGAGCAGAAAGAAGCCGCTGAGGCGAATAACGTGTTGCCTTTAAGGCAGGTCTAGTAGACAGTTCTGACCACAGCAAGCCATCGTTAGAGCCAATACAGTACGGTGTGCGGCGGACGGCATGTGGTTGAACTGTTGTGTGATCACTTACCATTGTTATTTTCCTGGCGTAGAAATGGGAAATCAGGAATCATCTTCAGGTGTCCCGGGAATGGGGTTCGAATCCACCATCTTCCGAATACAAGCTCACAGCCGCAACGCAGCCTAACTCGCTCGGTAAAGCCAACTTGTGGGGAGAACCCTCACTTCCAGATGTGGATAAGATTTATGTTATGATTTAGTACTAGTTGAGTTCTGTGTCTGATTTCTATTCTCAAACAATCGTTAAAATACACACAGCCGTAGAGCGAGAGGACAAGTGTTTAATCTGGCTTCTTGTGGTGAGATCCCGGCAAGATAGTGGACCACCTTACAAGAACACGGCAGCTTATTATCTTTATTGGGAATTAGTGTCTTCCTCGACGAAGCCACGGATTAAATCCTTGCTCTGAGAAGCCAGCTGAAGCCGAAGGGACAGACACATGTTTACTTACGACAAGGATACCTTCATGTTCATGTTCTATCACTCGTAGGTCCAAGATAATTCAATATTTAAAAAGAAATCTGCTTTAACTTTGATTTAAGACAGATAGGTTTCAGCGCCGCTGGAGTTAGACCAAGGCGTCTCGTCAAGGCGTCCGCCGTACGATTTCCAGCCAATGCAAGCGGATTTGTGAAATGGAAAGTCACTTCTTGTTCTTTCGAATTCAGTGCAAAAAGTGGGAGGCCTGTGATGATGATCGCGATATGAACAGTCACTTAAAACTATAAGCTTACATTCAAAGTTAGGAAGGACTGGTCATGACCTTAGTTAAGGACAACCTTGGTATTTTCAGGTGTAAAACGGGAAAACCACGAAATAACTCGTCTAAAGCTGTCACCTGTGGAGTTCAAACATGCCATCTCTCGAATGAAAACCTACAGGAACACCATTCGCCAATTTGCTCGATGAATTTCATTTCTTTGGGAGGTCACATCCAGTATCGTGTACAGTAAACGTACAAGCTTACATAGCCGTGCGTTCGAATAGACGTAAACTGACGACCCTAGGAGACTTTCACATTGTGTCTGCTGTCTCCTGAATACGTCTAAGTTTCAAAAAAAATCCATGCCTTGCCATTCTGTTGCAAAATTCGATTCGAAATTTGCCCAAAATATGTGAGAGCAAGGAACTTAAGCAAATGATCAAACATACTGTTAGTTTACATGACTCTTGACATAGCCATGGGATCTCCAATTGTGCGTGGAAACTGAACCTAAGGGGCACGAATTTTTTATAAATCCCGTATGTGTTGGCTTGGTTTCGAATCACGATCACCTTGGTGAGAAGCCTGTGACGACATCACTCGTCTATCACGTTCCAGCGAGGAACTCGTGAAGAGGGCTGAACCTGGCTCAGTTAGCGTGTCGTTAGGTTTTACTCCAAATTATTCAGGGCCCAAACACTCCAGAAATCGGCAATAGTAGTCACTGTCGACGGTTTGTTCCTCAGACACAGCATCCGTAAGAATAACACCCTGATAGTCGTATGCTACTATTAGCATAAGCTTCATCTCTCTGGATTCCTGTCAACATTTTTGTGGACGTGACGGACCTGGGTGACGCCGTTCATTCGATTGACGCTTTAATTCAGGCTAGTCGGCTTGTGCCCATGATAAGAGGGCTGAACCTTGCACATTTCGAGTTTCATTAGGTTTTACTCCAAATGATCCAGAGCCTCAACGGTTACTGTGAATTTCCAAAGCATTTGAACAGAAAGAAGCCATAATCCAGAATTAGTACAGGATCTTGTTCATAACATCGTAACCAAGATCATAACACAATAGTCCGCTGGTTGTGGTCATTAGTGTTTCGAGGGAGATAAAGAAAACAGAACTATCACCTCCCAAACCCCCACTAGCACTGAATTATAAAATATGGAAGAGGTCTAGCGCGTTGACACAGACCAGAGCGAAATGTAACTTCCATGGAAGACTGCGTCTCATTTATGGACGTGGCCCGTTGGAAGTTGCTGAAGTATGGATGGTGTTGAGTAACGATATTCAGAGCACAAGGTGTGCTTCTAAGTGTTATGCAAGGTGTTACTGTTCTTAAAATGCCTCGTTCACCTCTTTAGGGAAACGCCATCGTTTTTGCAGTTTCCCTATAACAATACAATGTTTGGTTATGTTATTTGAAGATCCAACCAATCTCCAGGCTGAAGACTTAGCAGACACATGTACGTCATTAAAAATATATATACAGAACTCAATTATGTTGTCGCTGGAGCTGCTACCAAACCGAAATGACATGTACAGGAAGGCTGAAGAACTGAACTCATACTAATCTAAAATTTATGGCTGGGATGAGAAGCGTATTTGAGTATAATGACCTTCAATCGTAATCTCTTCACTAGGCCAAGCTGATAGACGAAGTAAAGATATGTGTTTAGATTAAGATTAGCATGAGATAATGATTTTTTATAAAGATTAAGGAATTAGAGAATTAGTCACTGCTGAGTTATTTTAAGATCTCCATAATCACAATAGCGTAATATGGCATTGTTAACGTGTATAAAATATGTATACAGAGCATCTTTCCTATATAAAAACAAAACGCACTCTCTCTCTTCAATCAGCAGTACTGAGCAAACATCATTACATTTAACAACATTCCGTGACATCATTAGTTTCACTAAATTACTTTGTCCGCATGAAAGGCCAATTTGCGAAGAGCTTATGCTGTCTCCCACGATCAGTGGGCAAGGCCAAATGCCTTTTTACAAAAACATGTAACGAGGTGGTATTTTAGCTATTTAGGTTCACTCTCACTCCCTCTGTGTGTGTTCATTTCCGAACGCATGCTCCAATTTAAATGAAACTTACTACCGCATACTCAGTCTGATTACGTCTCACTAATTACTATTACGGTTTACGGTGACGCCGAGGTGTCGGAATTTTGTCCCGCAGTAATCCTTTTTTAATTCTTATTATTAATAATTAGAGGACTCGTGCTGCTCCACAGTATTCGTTTAAAATAGGTCAGATGACTCGTCTTGATTTGTTTGTCGTAGTCATATTGTATTGCCTGCCCTTTAATAAGAAGCGCGTTATCTCACTCAGTACTGATCTGCATTTAGGGCAGTCGCCCAGGTGGCAGATTCCCTATCTGTTGTTTTGCTAGCCTTTTCCTAAATGATTTCAAATAAATTGGAAATTTATTGAACATCTCCCTTAGTAAGTTATTCCAATCATTAACTCCCCTTCCTATAAATGAATATTTGCCCCAGTTTGTCCTCTTGAATTCCAACTTTATCTTTATATTGTGATCTTTCCTACTTTTATAAACGCCACTCAAACTTATTCGTCTACTAATGTCATTCCACGCCATCTCTCCACTGACAGCTCGGAACATATCACTTAGTCGAGCAGCTCTCCTTCTTTCTCTCAATTCTACCCAGCCCAAACTTTGCAACATTTTTGTAACGCTACTCTTTTGTCGGAAATCACCCAGAACAAATCGACCTGCTTTAGTTCGTAGCCAGAATTCATCCATTCTGACGCCATCCATTCTGACGTCATCATGTCGTCTGTTTTGTGAAAATCTATCCATGTATTCGCTTTTTTATCCTGCAGTTCTCGACGTAAAGCTTGGTATTGTGTCGTAGAAGACAATGGTATTTTTAATCGCAGTTCTTCTGTATAGAACGGTTGTCTTGTGAGCTCATAGGTAGAGCCTTGCACGGATGCGAATATTCGCGGATTTATCCGCGGATATCCGCGAAGTTAGTGTCTTGGCGGATACAAAATGTATGGCAGTGTGGATAATTTGGCTGATAATGACGTTTACACTCTTGTTTTTGCTCCTGGTGAGGCGACCCTTGACATTGATATGGGAGAACAGTGATATATTACGAGCCTTGTGCCCATAAAGCCGCTCCTAACTGGCCCTTGTCAGCAATTAATGGAAGGAAGGAACAAAGATCAGTACGTCGAAAGTTATCGCCAGAGAAATTCCCTCATAAACCTATGACTGCAGGGGTTCTGCTACCAGGTGTATCTATCCGTTTCAATACCTTGGGTGCAATATACTGCAGTTAAGTATTTAAATTATCCGCTCATAACTATTTTGCGGATGCGGATATCATTTTGAACATCCGCGCAGGGCTCTACTGACAGGTTAGTCTCAAAGATGCCAGGCAGAGGACTTTTTAAGTTACATGACCTTCACTCTTTCTACTGTACTTAGATTCTCCTTCGTTAGCAGTTCCCAGATATTTTCTAAGGCGTATGTGATGATGGGATCTGTTTGTACGTAGACTGATTTTTTCTCAGCAGCATTTTTTGTAAGTTGTTGGGAACGCTCTGCCATCTGTTGAATATATTTGGAAACGGGGAAGGCTAGAGAATCAAACAGTAACTAGTAGGGAATAGTATCAGAGGGAGTGTATACTCTCCGGTTTGAGAGGTAGTATTCAAGCATGGCTGCATGCAGTGGTATTACTAAGGATGATAATCACATAGTCTGTATATCAGAATATCAATTAAAGTGTTAGCCGCTTAGCAACCTGCTAAGTACAGAATGTATTGCTGATTAGGGTGAGCCTTCGCCTGCAATTGTTGGATCATTAATGATTTGATTTTGTGATCACTCAAAGTTGGCTGAACTTAGAGGTCTATCAATGTCTCACGACTCACCGCCAGGTAATTTCGGAGAGAATAAAATAAAAATGAAGCCAATCGGTCCAGTAGAACGGACGGACGGACGGATTTGCCAAATCTGTTTTTAGCAAACTCTTTTAATGTATAGATAATGCTATTGGCTTTACGTCTCACTACCAACTTTTACGGTTTTCGGAGACGACGAGATGTCAGAATTTAGTCCCGCAGGAGTTGTTTTACGTGCCAGTGAATCTACCGACACGTGGCACCTTCAAATACCACCGGATTGAGCCAGGAATGTGTATTATTATTATTATTATTATTATTATTATTATTATTATTATTATTATTATTATTATTATTATTATTATTATTATCATTATTATTATTATTATTCCTGGTACTCTCTACATAGGTATTGTATCTTCGTTGTTTTACGAAGCAGTATGTCATTTTATTTTTTAATCATGTTATGATTTTTACATTCCACGAACGACTCTTTACGGCTTTTGGAGACGCCGAGGTGCCGAAATTTCTACCCGCAGGAGTTATTTTACTTGCGAGTAATTCTGTCGACGCGAAGCGGACATATTTGGGCACCTTCAAATAGCACCGGACTGAGCCAAGATCGAACCTGCCAAGTTGAGGTGATGGTGGTGATTATTGTTTTAAGAGGATGTACAACTAGGCAGCCATCCTCTATATAATATTAATCAGAGAGAAAAAATTGAAGGGATCCGGCACTTCTAAAAATGAAGATATCGGCCAAAGAAAGACAAGGGTCACAAGGGCCGTGAACATGAAGCACTCTCTAGGTCTCGGAAACCTGATACCATCGGGGTCGGAAAAGAACAAGAGTTGACCAAGGGAGGTCGGATAGGATAGATGAACGTGAGGAGACTGGGACAAGTAACTTTAAAAAGAGCCAGGACTCAGCTCAAGGCGCCGTGATCGCCAACCCCCCCCCCGCAAGTTGAGAACCCCTTGATTCCCTTTTAGTCGCCTCTTACGATAGACAGGGGATACCGTGGGTGTTATTCTACCGCCCGCACCCACAGGGGGACAAGAGTGGAACAGCGTAGCTCCGACTCAATGGCGGGCATTGTTCAATTATAAGAATCTTCCAGCTGGCTTTGATTTACCCCGCAAGACATGGGTAGCCCTCAACAGAGTCCGTACTAACCACGGGAGATGTGGTTCAATGATGTTTAAATGGGGTATGAGATCTTCCCCAGCCTGTGACTGTGGTGCATTTAAACAGACTATCGACCATATCGTCACCAAATGCATTGGAAGGGCGTTCGCTGGATCTAGCCAGGACTTTGTGGTGGCTTCTGCTGAGGCCATACAATGGCTAGAGAATTTGGATCTAAATCTTTGAACCCTTTTGTTTGCATGATTGTTTTCAATATTATGTGTATATCTTATAATTATGTATATAATGGTTTGTGCTTACTGTTCATTTATATTTAATCTTTGTATTGTTTTGTGTACGTTACCATACGCTAATAATAATAATAATAGTGTGTCAGTGCTCTCTCTACCATCTGAGGTACTTAGCCTGGCTTTATTTTTGTATGTAGTATATTAGATGTTTAATGTGTAGACGAATTAGTTCAGTATAGTACGGTAGGAATTGGGTTTATATTTTATGTTGCTAGTGTATTAACAGTAGACTACCGGTTGTTAGTAAGAGAGGGGTAAGTGTCCTTCACATTGTTAGGTAAAATAAATCATCTTCTCTAATCTATCTATCTATCTATCTATCTATCTATCTATCTATCTATCTATCTATCTATCTATCTATCTATCTATCTATCTATCTTTTACGTGCCTGTAAATCTACTGACATGAGGCTGGCGTATGTGAGCACGTTCTAATGTCACTGAACTGTACCAGGATCGAACCTGCCAACTTCTACAACCTCTCTAGAATCTGAGGCTCTTAGACTGGCTTTGTACACAAGCAACAAGATGCATTTGTCTTCCTAGTTTTCACAAGAACGACAGCGTTCCTTTCAGGACCTTACTGTCCGTCTCCTCGCCTTCGAGCTGAAACAATATAATAGCCTCTACAAAGTTTTGTCGTATCGTGAAGACTATGGTGTGGAAAATCTGATGGATAGTTGTAGAGTATTATGTTGCATGAAAGACTGTGAGAGTGAGACCAGTTTCTGAAGCATTTTCTAAATCTTGATAACCATGTAAATGGTCTAATTTACTCGCTTTTAGTTTATACTTTATTCGCGGAGAGCGAACACACATATATATAAGTATGGCTTGAAATTTTTTACCTTCTATTCTTCAATTTTGTCATAATTTTCGGAAAATACAAAATAACATTAAGCAATTAATATCTTAAGTGCCGTGCAAGGGGCATTTCAAACTATTTCCTTTCATAAGCATACCCAAGATGGAGACTTCGTATGTCATCTCTATTCAGGGGATGCTGGATTCTCGGTCTGTCAAAGCTCTCACTCATTTGGAGACAAATCCATAACTGTGTCATAGTGAAAATACGACTAGTCTTTTAAGAACATGTTGCTCTGATATAAGGAAAAACGCTAATGAAAGCCTGAACCATCTCATCCGCCAACGAGTCCCAAAAAGCGTAGGTTGAAACACTTAAGGTAGGATAGCTGACATTCAATGACGAGGTCATGAGCAGTTCTTCAAGAATCTGAACTGTATTACAGAACTATTGACGAGTGGCCCTACTATGCCAGTCGAGCTGCAGTGGGAATGACAAAAGATTGTAGCACAGCCAGAAGACTTCACAAGAATAAACAGGAGCAGGAGTTTGAGATTTCAAAGGACCATTGCTCTGGAATGTAATAAGGTTAGAGTGTAACTGTTTATGTACCTTTATGTACCTCTTCCTTGAACACTAAACACCGAATCTTCCTGAAAATGGCTTCCTATTAAACAACGTACACTTGCAGCTGTGAAAGTACGTTTCTTGAAATATCCTCTTTTCTAATGGTGACCAGCTTGAAAGAAACTAAGAATATAAAGACAGTTTGAGGACTGAGGTAAGTATTTATAAAGTAAGATAAAAATAAAAGTCTCTTTTCAACTTCTAAATATAACGGAATTGTACTTCAGTAGCCCACATAACATTTTACCAATAGACGTACAAAGTTTCTTTATTTCAAGTAGTTAATCAGAAAGAGCTTCGTGAAGTAATTTTTAAGAGTCCTTCTTAGGAATGTAGTATATTCGAGAACACCGCAAGAGTTTTTTCAAACATGTGCATATACTGCTGTGCGTATTATATATTTTGGAGAAATATGTCAAGAGAATATCTCTAATACTTTGAGATATCCTGTTAATTACAGTAAGAAACTCATTTCTGTTGATTAAGACTCCCTGGTCGTCTGAAGTCCCACTCCAGTCCGTAGAGGGTGCCGAAACCTTTCTGTGTAAGGGGATTATTGATTGTGCTTGTAAATCTAACCACAGGTGACTCTAGTATTCAGTAAACTTCTACTGGACCATGATTCGTCCCCATGACATTCAACCAAGTTGGCGAATACCTAATAAAATTCATTACACAGTCGGACGAGCATGAAGTGACTACAAAGTCAAAATTATTTTCGGTTATCTTCATAATTATTGTTCTCCCTGTCATGTCCACAGTTACTCCACTGTTACGTGAGGGTATAACTTCATCGCTAATCCTAAGAACATATCTTAAATTCATTTCTCAACAAGTAGAACATACTTATCGTTGAGATGCCGATAGTTGGTGATGTCAATGACCTGGGTTTGTACTCATCGTTGATGTGTAAGCTTTCTTTTTTTAAAGTCGCAGATAACGAAGTGACTTCAGTTAAATACTCTGTGAATTAGTTCCCAAATCTCTCTTTGTACACTATATTAGCGGTCAATTCATCTGGAACAAGAGCAAAGAAATCGCTTTTTTTTTTTTTTTTTTACTCACCCTTAACATAGCTACATTAAAGTGCTAAATCGTTGGTTTCAAACTACAGCAACCTCCGAACACTTTGATATCCAGTCTTTGAACAACCGGGACCTGACCAGAAACGACAGGAACACTTGGGTGAGTGCTTTAACACGCCAGAACTTAATCTCTTGGGGAACTACCAGAGTTACAAAGAAACAAAATTCGTAGGAAACTGAATTGAAGTCACACGCTAGGATTAATTTTGAATAGTACTAACCATATGCCTATTATTTTGGTATTTGGCGTATGAAATTTGCACAAGTTCAGTAAACATGTACGTTTTAATGGCTACCATTTAAAAGCTGTTTTTACAAAAATAATAATATCATTGTGTTAGAACTGAATATCTCAGATATATCCATAACAAATATCAACTCAATTGGTCCTGTAGTTTAGATGTCATTCAGCGAGAAACAAAGAAACACTATCCACAGGGACATTGTTTTATCTATGCATGAGATTCTCACTTGCCCAGTCGCCAGCGCTGCGAGCCTGTCTCCCGCCAAGCATTTTGCCATAATGCACTTCTCGGCGCCACAAATTTCCCTCCTTTGCAGTCTGCTGAGACCTTCATCAGCGCAAGGTTCAGTTTAGTCAAGTGTTCACGTGTTTAGTGTTCACTGTGTTGTTTCAATGCCATTTTCATTACGTGAGAGTGTGTATATACATAATACCTTCATAAAGTACAGGAAATCTTGTGCAAAAACACACTATGACTCAGTGCCGGGCGAGCACTGGCCGCATTACGGCAAAGTGCTTGGAGGGAGACAGACTCGCAGTGCAGGCGACCGAGCGAGCCACAATCCCCTGTATAGATAAAATAATGTCCCTATATTGTAATCCATTACGCAATTTTCTGCAAGTAATTTCGCAAGAAATATATTTTAATATCAATACATGAAATAAAATATAGTTATCCATTGTGCAAAATATCTTACAATTATTCTTCCCAGCCATTAAGACATGATGTCGTTTCGAAGATAGACAGACAGACGGCCGTCATTTCATTTTGGTATCTACAGACGAATATTTCGGATTCAAGATAAAAAATATTGCTAATTATCAAACTGTGATCTGTTACTAATCAAGCTCCCCTGCTGTTACAGTTACAATAAAGATCATGAGGTTGGCTAGCAGCTCTGTTTAAAAAATGGTTAAATAATAACAGAAGGACAATAAGTTCATATAATGTAACGTACCAAAAAAAGATTTCTCGGTCCTTGAACCCTATCAAGCAATTGTCCGGCTCCATGGCTAAATGGTTAGCGTGCTGGCCTTTGGTCCAGAGGGTCCCGGGTTCGATTTTTTGCCCGATCGAGGATTTTAACTTTCATTGGTTCATTCCAATGGCTCGGAGGCTGGGTGTGTGTGCCGTATTCAGCATTAGAAATCATTGTAGGTAGGGCCCTCATCTTCACAGACATGCAGGTCGCCAAACAGGCCGTCTACGAGAAAAAGACCCGCACCAGGCCCTTCCGGAGGCCATTAGCCATTATTATTATTACCAAGCAATCTATAAATGTTAAATGTGCAAATGTGTCTTTAAACACTCTTCATGCAGCTAATCTGAGAAGATACGACCAAGCTAACGTCAAAGTATGGGATAGTGGTGACTACAGTGGCCTGTTCTTCATCTCCACAAGAGTGACAAATAAATTATTATGGGAATTTTTAAAAAAGATAGATTTGCAGGGAAAACAGTGATTCTCGAGGAAGCACTTAAATGTGCAAATGTGTCTTTAAACAATCTTCATGCACCTAATCTGATTATAAACAAGTGTCAGCTGAGAAGATACGACCCAGCTAACGTCAAAGTATGGGATAGTGGTGACTATAGTGGCCTGTTCTTCATCTCCACAAGAGTGACAAATATATTATTATCGGAATTTTTTTAAAATTTAGATTTGCAGGGAAAACAGTGATTCTTGAGGAAGCACTTCGTCGAGTGCACGTTCTTTACATATTTACCTACATTAGATGCCGAGATGTAGCGATGAAATGTTAATTTCTTACCATTACATCTACGGAGTGACCTTTGGAAGGCAAGGGGATTACAAATAGATCAAGAATGTTTATTTATCTAGTATAAAAAGGTCATCTCCATACAGACCATTAAGGCCCTAGAAGCAGAGGAAGGTAAAGCCTTCCACCATCCGTAAGCTAGGCACTAGGTGGGGTAGAGTGGTTAACTCCATGCCCGGCCGCCTTGGCCCCCAGGAATTAATCTAATACTCATTTTTGGTGATTTATCTAGTATGGTTGTGCTGTAAATAAAAGTGATTTTTGTAAATATCAAGCTATCTGTAATCCGGAATTACTACTTTGTCCAGTTAACGTCCAGTAATTTGCGACATTGGTTTTTTCTCCATTAATAAAACGTTAACTAGCCCTTGGCAATAATAAATTCTCAACTCCATTCACATATGTTCAAGGATCCAGGGTTCGTTACCCGGTAAGGTCTGTGATTTTAGGCACGTCATTAATTCCTATGACTCGGGGACTGGACATTTATATTTCTTCCACGGGCGAGTTGGCCGTGTGGTTAGGGGCGCGTAGCGTAAGCTTCCATCCGGGAGAAAGTGGGTTCTAACCCCACTGTCGGCAGCCCTGAAGATGGTTTTCCATGGTTTCCCATTTTCACACCAGGCAAATGCTGGGGATGTACCTTAATTAAGGCCACGGCCGCTTCCTTCCCACTCCCAGCCCTTTCCTATCCCATCATCGCCATAAGATCTATCTATGTCGGTGCGACGTAAAGCAACTAGCAAAAAAAGATATGTTTCTCCCAATACACCTCGCTATCATCCACCACAGAAATATATGACAGTGAATACATTCCTTCACATAGGTTTGAAGTCAGGAAGGGAATCCAGCCATGAAACAGGGTGAAGTTCAAATGTGAGACAAAGTTTTCACTGCGGTAAGTGAGAAGTAGCTGAGTGGGTGGGGGGACCGGCTCCATGGCTAAATGGTTAGCGTGCTGGCCTTTGGTCACAGGGGTCCCGGGTTCGATTCCCGACAGCGTCGGGAATTTTAATAATAATTGGTTAATTTCGCGGACACGGGGGCTGGTTGCAGGCATGTGCGTTGTCTTCATCATCATTCCATCCTCATCACGACGCGCACGTTGCCTACGGATGTCAATTCGAAAGACCTCCATCTGGCGAGCCGAACTTGTCCTCGGACACTCCCGGCACTAAAAGCCATACGCCATTTTATTTCATTTTAGCTTAGGGGGGAAGGGGAAGAAGAAGAAGAAGAAGACGATGATTGTTCCGGGGTATTTGTGGAACAGCAGAGGTGAAAGAAGGTGCTGGGATGAATAGGTCTCAAGTTACGAAATTAAAGTTAATTTAAAACTTTAACAAAGGTTATATTTTCTTTTCAAGATAAATAAATCACAGAATATAACAGGTTCCACATAGCAGATCGATAAATTAAGAAGGTACAATTACAGTTGTTACAAGATTTGGGCTTCGAGCCCAATAGTCATGAACCTTGAGCTATAAGCTCAACTTCACCTATCTACAGTGTTCAACAAAGGGGCAGAAAACCCCAGTCAAGCCAAGGAGCACTCGCTCCCAATTACCCAGTAAGGCCTCCTCGAGGCACACAGAAAATCAACTTTAAGAAAGAGCAACCCGCTCTCCAAATTCAAGCCTATTCAAAGGCCACACCAAACTCCACCTTTAAGCTGCCCTCCAGGCACACAAGATCAGGGGTAAAAATACCCAACCTACTGAGGCCTATTCAGTAAAGAAACAGGACAATTATATGGCCCCAAAATACCAACTTGAGTGGAGGCGTACCTTCCACTCCTAATACACCTTTTTAAAACCTATTTGGCTCTTAGGCCGCTTATGCAAGGGCTAATCCCATACTACGGAGGTGACACGATAGGAAAACTTTATTACATTATGAAGCGAAGAAAAACGGTTATGAAAACGTAGTCACCTCAAAACAATATGAGAGGGAGCTCGAGAGGGTTAGGCACTCTCTATCCCGATTTGTGGTTAAAGAGACGGAATTTATACCAAGTGTCTTTTACATTTTAAAGGAAGGTTACATGATAAAAGTTTCGAACCTGCCCCGAGGGTTAAACTGCTGAGCTAGCAAGAAATGAAGTTATTAAAAGGCCATTACCTTATGGAAGAACTGCTGCCCGAAGGAAGAGGCGCTTCCCGCCCCCTGCTACATAATCACACTAGGAAAGATGTTACTGAAGTGGCCCGGAGACCAGAAAATCAGCAGTTTAAATACCCTCGTGCAACATTCGAGACCTTTCAAGAATGAGAACCCACACCCCCCTCAATTTTATTGGCTAGGATCAAGCAACATATCTATATCGGAGAAGACATACGTTATTGGTCAAAAATTAATTAGAGAAATTCGGGATTGGCTAAATTCAAAACAAGCGGAAAGAGAAGGGTTATACTGCCAACCCAAAAAATGACTGAAAGAAATTTAACAAAGAACAAACTTATGAACACAAAATTTCTCAAAAAACAGTTCCTTCACTTCGCACTAGGGTGCACAATTGTAGTTCTTCAGTAGTACCATCTAGAAGAGAATGTTCACACTTCTTACTACAGAGCAAACAAATATAAATCGAAAAAGACACAGTTCAGAACTCTTCAAAATTTACAATAGCGACATCTTCAGAGAAACTTTAGAATTAACATGGTTGTTAAAGTTCAGGCTTCCTCCAGTAGAGGAAAGGGTGATAAAAGGAAACCAGTGAACTACAGACCAATCAGCCTGACCAGTATAGTTTGTTAAATACTGGAGAGTTTAATAGCAAAGTACATCAGAGGGATATGTGATGATAAAAATTGGTTCATGAGGAGCCAGTATGGATTTAGAAAGAAATTTTCTTGTGAGGCACAACTGGTGGGATTTCAGCAGGACATATCAGATTCTGTTTATTTATTTTCTAGTGGTTTGACGTCGCGACATAAAGAGGGGGAGGGGCTAGGATTGTGATGATAGCGGCCGTGGCCTTAACTATGGTACAGCTCCAGCATTTGCCTGGTGTAAGAATGAGAAACCACAGAAAATCTTCTTCAGAGCTGTGGGACTCGAACCCAGAATCTCCCGAATGCAAAGTACGTGGCCCGAGCTGCGCGACCAACTAACCAGGTGAACATTGTTTATCTCAGAGTATTCGTGAATATCGATATTCCCTAAGACTGGTGTGGTAGCAGCCGTTGTAGCTAATTACAAAGCTTTATATACATCCAAAACATTGAACTCTGAATTGATGAATATTTCCAGAAATATATTTCTAATGCTTATTCCTTACTTTTGGAATGAATAATAGTTGAAAGAAAGAAATTTCGCATTTAATGGTTAACATGTAAATATATAGGCACATTCCCAGGCTCCGTTCTAAGATAAATAATCTCAGAGTTAATTTTGTAACCTACTGCTGTTCTGTCAATTGAAAGAAATGCGGAAGAAATTCGTTTTGCCAACATCAGAAAATACTATTGAATATGGAAAATGAACGTTTTGTTAGGTTTATCAACATCTGACTCCCTTAAAAACTGTCTTCATGGAACAATGTATTCGATTACCAGTCCTCCATCCTTCAACATTACCGGGATGTCACTTACTGAGCTAGGTCTGTTTCTCTCTCTCTCTCTCTCTCGTATCCACTTTCCGATACATTAAGCCTCGGATGCATGAATGTTACAATGTTAAAGAATTGAAAAAATATCGCAAAAGAATTATGGTAATTTTCATGGCCATTAGCAATAATAACCGTTGATAAAGTACATAGTTATATCTCCCTATGCACTACGGACATACATTACAATAACGGGCACAAGCTGCGTGGGACATATTTCGGCCACCATTCTAGTGTAAAGTGAATGAAATGTTCAGCGCCAAGTTTCAACATTAATACCAATAATTATCTACGAGAGTTACAGTTTATTATAAAATATTCCCCACTCAGAACATATGGAAACGATAAATACTATTTTAAAATGTTAATAAATCAATTGCTGGTGGAAATAATAAAATCAACAAATACAGTGGTAGATAAATAATTGTATCATAAAGCATGTGTCTCGTGTATGAAAACATAAATGGATAATTAAAAACGTAACAATATGAATTACATATATTTCAGGATTGTAATGATTGTAAGTGGAATATGAAAATAGAGTTCATCAATCAAAAACAAATGCAAATTAAATATAAAATTTTAATTAATCTGTCAAATGCATTAAAATGCATTTTAATATTTCCGGCACGAGGATGACATGAAAAAACAACGCCTATGCAGGCACCAGGCTATGCCTTTGTGTGCGGCAATACAAGCGAAGATGGCTGTGCATACATCAATACGTGATTGTGTCAAACCAGGGAATATAAAAAAACAGAAATGGCTCGGCGGCAGGGCGTTTCCAGAGAGAGAGGACGTCATGGTTCATACACGGGAAAAATCCCGATTTATTTAAATTGTGTAATTGAAACTACATAGTGGGCCGAGGAGAACGAGTGAAAAGAGTCCTGGTAATGCTTGAGTTATGTAAATCTTTCTCGTCGGGGAAGAGTTCATAATGTTATCTGATTTATTATCTGATTATGTCGAAGCGCACGCACCCTTCTAATAACCTGTAATTAGCGATATATATAAAATGGCTTCTTTGATCTAAGACCTCCCGGGTGGTAACGGTGAACTCAAAACCAGGTCAAGTTTTGTCTTTAATACGAAACTAATCTGTGGCAGCCAGCACACATGCTCGCAGGTATATCTTTTGGAGTTAAACTGTCTTTCCCTTATAAAATAAGCTCTCAAATGAAATAATCAAAGATATCAAACACTCAACATGCAGGCAGTAAGCCTCCGCATGTCACACTGCCGCTGCGAGTACCTCATTTGTGTCCCTTGAACTGCACCTGTACAATTTTCTTTCGTCTGATTGCCGAGCTGTATACACAAATCAATAATAATAATAATCTCCATAGCTAAATGGTTAGCGTGTTGGCCTTTGGTCACAGGGGTCCCGGGTTCGATTTCCGGCAGGGTCGGGAATTTTTAACCTTAATTGGTTAATTTCGCTGGCTCTGGGGCTGGGTGTGTGTGTCGTCTTCATCATCATTTCATCCTCATCAAGACGCGCAGGTCGCCTACGGGAGTCAAATCAAAAGACCTGCACCTGGCGAGCCGAACTTGTCCTCGGACACTCCCGGCACTAAAAGCCATATGCCGTTTCATTTCATTTCAATAATAATAATAATAATAATAATAATAATAATAATAATAATAATAATAATAATAATAATAATAATAATTGTTCCGGGTTTACAGGTGGAGCAGAAAGAGGTTAAAGAAGGTGCCGGGGTGAATGGGTCTATCTGCAATATCAAAGTTGAGTTAAAACTTTAAAAGGTTATATTTCTTTTCCGAAAACAAACTTAACAAAATTTCACTGAATGAACAATGCGCATCAGGTACAAAAGCAATCTTGAAACAAGATTAAGAAAATTCAAGACCAGTCAACCTTACAGATTCTGGGCTTCGAGCCCGTAATTTTACAATTCCAGACATACCAATTAAAAAAACCAAGGAACCATTAAGTCAAGGGCAGAAATCCCCTAAATCAAGAGCACCTGCTCCCTCAATTACAATGTTAAGCCTTCCAGAGGCACCCTTCACAATTACAAAACTTGAAAAGAGGAATCAGGCTCTCCATTTCCTCCAATTTTAACTACCCGCTCAAGGCAACATTACACACAACTCTTACACTCTCTGGCCTTTCTAGGCACAATTTACAATTTATATTACTTTTACCGGGATATTCATAACCCAACCTACTGGGCTAGAGGTTAGATAACTGGCCCAAACACAAAATGAATGGAGGCGTACACTTGCACTTCTAGATAATAAAGAATAAAAGCCTAACGGGGCTCTTGGCCCAGAGATCAAAGATTGAATTAATGCATTACGGAAGGAAGAAAACAGTTACAAAACGTAGTCACCTCAAACCAAGATGAAGGGGAGCTCGAGAGGGTAATTCACTCTCTATCCCCGATTTACAGTTAAAGCTTTATGGAGTTTTACATTAGCCAAAAGAAAATTTACATTTTAGAAAAGTAGGTTACATAGTTAAAGATTCGGACCTTTCCCCTTGGGTTAAGCTGCGGAGGTAGCTACAACAAGAAGATATAATTTATGTGGGCATTACCTTATAGATGTTCTAGCTGCCGACGAAAGAAGCCGCCCGCCTCCTCCTTAAACACACACATTCAGAAAGACGACGGACAATTGGCCAAGAAACGTGAAAAACCGCAGTTTATAAACCCTCAGGGAAGGTTCGAGATCATTCAATACTAAACCAGCGATGCCCTCTCAATTTAATTGGTTAATCTCAAAGTTACACTCAGAATCGAACAAGAAGCCTGTGATAGGTTGAATATTAATTACAGAAATTAGTGATTGGCTAGATTCAAAACTGGCGGAAAGAAAAGGAAGTGTTGCCAATCCAAAAGTAAATGAACATAGATCAGTTATGGAAAACCTAGAAAAACCAAACTGCTTAAATTATAAGTTCTTTCACCTTGCACCAGGGTGCATGATCATAGTTTTTATGGTAGTGTCATCTGTGGAAGAATGTCCAAACTTCTTGATGAATATCAAAACAAAACAAGGAGAAATTCACTCGGTTTAGGAAACTGCACAATAACCAAATTACTTAATATTTCGGTGGTGACATCTTCAGATTAAAGTTCTAAGTTCCTGTTGTAGTAGTTTCCACTTTTGTTCAATAGAGGAGTTCATTAAGGCGCTTATTTGAAAGCGCGGCGTTGAAATGCACCTCCCGGTACGATAATAATAATAATAATAGTAATAATAACAATAATAATAATAATAATAATAATAATTACCGAGCTGAGTAGCTTGGACGGAAGAGGGGTGGCTTTATGACTCCAACTTTATGACTCCGGTGGTATTTGAAGGTGTTCAACGTTAGCCTCGTGACGGTAGATTTAATGGCACGTTAAAGAACTCCTGCGGGACTAAATTCTGGCACCTCGGCATCTCCAAAAACCGCAAAAGTAGTTAGTGGGGCGTAAAAACTAAAACATTAAATACGACTACTACTACTACTACTACTAATAACAATAATAATAATAGTAGGGGAAATTAGGTAGAGGAGCTGCTTCTGGTTTCGTCCAAGACAGACATATTTTAAAGTGCGTCAAGCCTTTTCATAGCTTGCCCTTACAACACGGAATGTCTCATTTGTACTCTAGAAGACACCGCAGTTTTCGGACTCGAGTCTCAATGGTTGATAAAGGGAAGTATTGATCGGTTTATCGATAATAATGGTATGCTGGGAATATTAGGCAGTACTATAATTTATTACAAGTTGACGCGTTTCGGTAACAATGAAACCTGTCACTGGCAATTCGCATTCCACATATTCAAGATAAATATAGACCCTGTCAGAAGTCAGATGCAGGGGATCCAGAGTCAAGGGAAGAAGATGCCGAAGAACTATAGAGGGCAGTCAGTATATAGTCCTCGCCCTTGTTGAAATTATTGTGTTTTTTTTTTTTTTTTTTTTTTTTTTTTTTTTTTTTTTTTTTTTTTTTAGCAATTTCTATTGCCTGCCGAATTATTCTTGGTGTAAAACCTTTCTCCTTACAAATGGTGGATGTTACATCAAAAATAATTTGAAAGTCATTGCGTATGGCATGCTCTGCCACAACGGACTTCTCTGGCTGGCAAAGACGACAATACCTGCGATGTTCTTTAACCATCGTTGTTACCTGCCTACGTGTTTGGCTAACATAAACAGATCCACTAGAAAAAGGAATCTTGTGCAGTACGTTCCAGCAGAGTTTGTACCAATAGGATCGTTGACAGATCGCAGACAATGCTTATGTCTATACTTGGCTTAAAGACGATTTTGATATTGTGCCTTCTGAGAATATTACTAAATATCCGTGACAAACTGTAGTGACGATGTAGCACTTCGATACTCTCTTTCATTGAATATTGTTCTGAATAGGAATTCAAGTTCACCGTTTAACTAGGCCTAATCCTCCTCACAAACCTCCCTTGCTCGGCTGAAAAGAATGTGAAGTGCAGCAAGCTATTGGCACAGATGATGAACCAGAGGATCCATGGTGATATCTGTTAGGAAGGGTGAGTACACGATAAACCGAATGACCAAAACTTCCATCATATCCAACATATCCAAGAACGACAAACATTATCCACGTTTAGTCTCCATGGTAAATTTAATGTTTGTATATAAGCTATTTCAGGGATCCAAAAATGTGGATAATTCATGTTCACCATGGGGCCAGATGACAAATGTTTCATCGAAACATCTCAGCCAGATTGAAGGCTTGACCGTGCAGGACTGATTTAGTGATGAGTTAGTGATGTCTTGTGCTAATGGCTGATGATGCAGTCCTTGATGCAATACAATATTTGAAAATCAAACATGTACATCAAACAACAGTGTTTAAAAATACTGTACTATTAATTCTGGATGCTAATTATATCTGCAACGTAAAGCCAAACATAACGAATGAAAAAGCACTCTCATATACGAAATTAATAGTGTAGAATGAAGCTTCAATGACGCACCTGCATGAATTCATAGCAGTAGACAGATTTCTCAAGGACCTAAATAAATGTGCGGGAACACACGGTGGTAACATTGTCCAATTGGTTAGTGGTATGCCTCTCAGATCCTGCGCATAATAACAGGAAGTTCAAGTTCTCTGTATGTTGCCAGCTGTTTGAAACACCATAAACTTTGAAATAATTTTGATATACTGACATTCACCCTGAATATGGATGTACAGTATGTCTGAGAGGGAATTTTGAACATCGCCTTTAAGTGACGGCTGGTTCTATCTGAAGCTGGGTGTTGCACTAAATTTTTCAATATGAGAAGCTTACGCACATAACAGAAAACTTTATTATCGTTAAGTAATGAACTATATTTCTATTAAAACTGAAATATGGTTAATTTAAACATATTTTATAATATGTGTTAGGTTTACTAAACTAAGAAATTATAAGAAAAGACGACAAATGAAGTGTACAATAATTATTGTTAATTGTGCAACACTGCAACGAACCGGGCGAGTTGGCCGTGCGCGTAGAGGCGCGCGGCTGTGAGCTTGCATCCGGGAGATAGTAGGTTCGAATCCCACTATCGGCAGCCCTGAAGATGGTTTTCCGTGGTTTCCCATTTTCACACCAGGCAAATGCTGGGGCTGTACCTTAATTAAGGCCACGGCCGCTTCCTTCCAACTCCTAGGCCTTTCCTATCCCATCGTCGCCATAAGACCTATCTGTGTCGGTGCGACGTAAAGCCCCTAGAAAAAAAACACTGCAACAATACCGTACACCGCCCTTGGGAGAAGGTACGACTGGTACGAATATTACGATACATTCGAAATGCTAGCCTCCAACGCAAGATCCACTTGAACAAATACATCATGATATTGACTTTACTACTGTCATCGTACAGTACATTGAAGGAAGATTGATTCCTACTCTTGCTAATGAATAATCAATTTAAATCAACAAACATGTACGGAAAACTTTACCTGCGGATGTGGTAATCTACAGAAGTGTAGACAGTATTCCTAGTTTCCTTGGAGAAGATCATTGTGTTTACCCTGTCATTCTAATCTTAATCGCAATGCCCCTTCTTAAAACCGATCGGGGTTCACCGCATCTCTTAAGAAGCCCGGCAAACTATCTACCATCTCACCTCCAAAGAATACGGAAACGGTGGGCAACAGTGAGAGGCCTCGTCGCCCTCTTGCTCGATCACGTTCTGGGGAACCTATTCATCCTTGCAGTGCTCCCGATCAGTGAGTTTACCATCTGCGGAGTGCTCAGCCCTCTGCTGAGGAGAACTTGAAGTCTGAACGATTCGCTATAGTAAATGTTGATGATGGAAACGACGGAAAATAGTGAATAGCTGGTCGAAGGAAGGAAAGGCCATTTTCCTAATTTAGTCATCCGTTTTATTCACACAAGGGGCACAATTATAATAGAACAGCAATAGTTATGAACGTCGCCTAGCTGGGTTGCATGAACTGATATACTTTATGCGGCCTCCATAGTTTGTCTACAGACCTGGACACGACAGTGATAAGATAACATATTTATTCAAAAGACCGAGTAATTGTGGGTCAGTCAGTCACTACTGATCTGCATTTACGGTAGTCGCCCAGGTGGCAGGTTCCCTATCTGTTGTTTTCCTAACATTTTCTTAAATGATTGCAAAGAAATTGGAAATTTATTGAACATCTTCCTTGGTAAGTTATTCCAATCCCTAAAACCCCTTCCTATAAACGAATATTTGCCCCAATTTGTCCTCTTGAATTCCAACTTTATCTTCATATTGTGATCTTTCATACTTTTAAAGACACCACGCAAACTTATTCGTCTACTGATGTCCTCCAACGCCATCTCTCCACTGAGAGCTCGGAACATACCACTTAGTTGAGCAGCTCGTCTCCTTTCTCCCAAGTCTTCCCAGCCCAAACTTTGCCACATTTCTGTAACGCTACTCTTTTGTCGGAAATCGCCCAGAACAAATCGAGCTGCTTTCCTTTGGATTTTTTGCAGTTCCTGAATCAAGTAATCCTGCTGAGGGTCCCATACACTGGAACCATACTCTGGTTGGGGTCTCTCCTTTACATCCTTACTACAACCCCTAGATACCCTCATAACCATGTGCAGAGATCTGTACCCTTTATTTACAATCATATTTATGTGATTACCCCAATGAATCTTTCCTTATACTGTATTAATACCTAGGTATTTACAATGATCTCCAAAGGGAACCTTCACCCCATCAACGCAGTAATTAAAACTGAGGGGGCTTTTCCTATTTGTGAAACTCACAACCTGACTTTTATCCCCGTTTATCATCATATCATTGCCTACTGTCCATCTCACAACATTATCGAGGTCATTTTGCAGTTGCTCACAATCTTGGATGGTGGGGGAGCTGGAGGCGTTTGTACCTTAGTCCGTTCTAACGTGCTCAATGTTGAAGTACCGTTACATACTCAGGTGAACGCAGTTGCAGTTCACACTCCGTCGCCAGTAATTACAGTGTAACAGTATAAAACGTGTACTATCTATCAAATTGCCATCTTCACATGTGAGCTACAAGATATGGACACTCAACTGCCCCCTCCTTTCCTCTTCCTGGGAGACGTTAATGCCAATAACATCCTCTGTGATTCTCCGTCTTCTGTGTTAGAGGAAGGATTATTGAGCGAATGATCAACCAGTTCGAACTTTGTGTGCTTAACAAGAACTTACTCACTTCTGTAGCGCACATGGGAAATTTTCGTACCTGAATATCACTTTGTGTAACCATGCACTTGTTCTTTTAAAGTGGCAAGTACACAATGACCTCTGTGATAGTGTCCATTGTCCAATACTCCTTAAGCTCTTGAATCAAAGACAGTCCGAAGTAGCAAAGGGTTGGCTATTTCGTCGAGCAAGTTGGCTGGAATTTTCGAAACGCGCCGTGATTGTCGATGAGTTGCTAAGGTATGTTGACGGTTGCCACGTTTGTTCCATTATTAGTGGAATTCTGACAGCCGCAGAGGAAACAATACCTTTCATGGCCGAAATTGCTCGCCTGAAACAGGTCCTGTGGAGGACGGAGGAAGTTGCTGCAGCCATGCATGATCGCCGAGGGGCTTTTAAGCATTATTGTTGGTATCTTACGATGGCCAATCATATTACTTTTAAGAGTCTGCGCGCTATGTCCCATGTTTTGATTATAGAAAGTAAAATAAAGCTTACAATAACTATGTATCTTTCACGATGGTACATACTCCGTCATCTAAACCGTGGAAAAACTCCGTCGTATCGCCGGAGTCTGTCATTCACCGACAGTACTTGGAATCTTCATTGGTGGGGATGTATTTATGATTTCATCCGTATTTGCAGTTGTCGATCGCGGTTGATGACCACAACTTCAATTCATCGGATTAATCGATACAGTGTAGGAGATATATTTCTGTCGAACAAGAGGTAACTGAATGGTCAGAAAATTTAAAAGAATGACATTAAAATTACTGTATATGGAACATTGCTTTAGTTATATTGGCATTCATGACTTATACTTGACTTAACTACCACTCAAATACCACGAGAGTCGGGTGATCCAGCTGTAGGCCTTGAGGAATTTCAATAGCCTCCAAATGGGCGTCACCTCAATTTGTCTATATAATTTCTGGGAGAGAGATCAAATTTTTACGGCGGCCTTGACTGGGTGGTGTTCAGTGTAGTTAAGTATCCTTTGAGATGCCTCGCATTCGATTCCCGATTCCACCATCACCTTAGGGGTAGATTAAGAGTACAGAGAAATGCAATCTCTACGATTAATTGAAAATATATCTCATGTGTAAAGCAAGCGCCTCTAGACGCGAAACGTGCAATTACTGACCACAGATACGTCCGGCTCCATGGCTAAACGGTTAGCGTGCTGCCCTTTGGCCTCAGGGGTCCCGGGTACGATTCCCGGCAGGGTCGGGAATTTTAACCATCATTGGTTAATTTCGCTGGCACGGGGGCTGGGATATGCGTCGTCTTCATCATCATTTCATCCTCATCACGACGCACAGGTCGCCTACGGGAGTCACATCAAAAGACCTGCACCTGGCGAGCCGAACATGTCCTCGGACACTCCCGGCATGAAAAGCCATACGCCATTTCATTTGACTGACCACAGAATTCGTTGTTCATATTTAACACTAGAATGTGCCCGCGGCTTTGCCCGCGTTTAATAATTTAACCGTTAGATGTTTCTAAACTCTTTATTTAAAAGCACATTAAAGCACTTCATTTATTAACTCACACCCTTTTGACGTAAATTGCAATATAATATAATATATTTTTATTATATTGTTACTTTCAATGCTTAAGATACCGGGTTGATGGATGGTACAAATAATATTAAAACCATGTAAAAGACCATGTTATATAATACAAAATATATTGTTTTGCCGCTTCTGTGGTGTAGTGGTTAGCGTGATTAGCTGCCACCCCCGGAGGTGCGGGTTCGATTCCCGGCTCTGCCACGAAATTTGAAAAGTGGTACGAGGGCTGGAACGGGGTCCACTCAGCCTCGGGAGGTCAACTGAGTAGAGGTGGGTTCGATTCCCACCTCAGCCATCCTGGAAGTGGTTTTCCGTGGTTTCCCACTTCTCCTCCAGGCGAATGCCGGGATGGTACCTAACTTAAGGCCACGGCCGCTTCCTTCCCTCTTCCTTGTCTATCCCTTCCAGTCTTCCCATCCCTCCACAAGGCCCCTGTTCAGCATAGCAGGTGAGGCCGCCTGGGCGAGGTACTGGTCATACTCCCCAGTTGTATCCCCGACCAAGAGTCTGAAGCTCCAGGACACTGCCCTTGAGGCGGTAGAGGTGGGATCCCTCGCTCAGTCCGAGGGAAAAACCGAGCCTGGAGGGTAAACAGATGATGATGATGATGATATATTGTTTCCTTAGAGTTTCGGAATAAACTATATTAATGTCCTTCCATTTGGAGGTAAGATGTACCTGTATACTGTATTGTGTTTGCCTTTCGAACTCTTGAATAATCCACGTACAGTTGACAATGGCAAAAGCACCGTTTTCGAAGATGGAGTCTTACAACTTTAAGCGATTGTCCTATGTCAAAATTTCATATCTCTGTGTGTCGTAGATTTGACTGGGCTTCGCATACATACACACGAACACTTCCGAATATTACGGGCTGATAGCTCCTCGTGTCGCGGGTCGAAAATAGTTCCTACTCAATGGACTTACAGTCCGAGGAATACTACTTCGCCCACGGCATGCTCAGTCATGATGGTGGCTTCAATAACATCCGTCATCAGCTTCAGAGCCTTGTTTATTGCAGAGGGAAGGATTCATATTCCTGAGAAGGATAATCGGTGCCACAATCGTCCACCCCAAGGTGTTCGATGGTACTCCAGGTGACTCCATATTGTTCAAAATCTCTTTCGTGTCGATAGACTTTTCAATTTATAGGAAACCGGATAATTCTTGTGAGTGTTGCTTGTGGATGACGTTGACAGCTTCATGTCTTGGTGCAAGAATTGCTCTCAGACACAGCCATACGTCTTAGGTAAAAACCTATGCACACCTATGACAAACATTTTAGATCTTTGTTTGCCGTGGATTTGGTTGGGCATCGCACACATGAACACAGACAGACAGACAGACAGACAGACAGACAGACAGACAGACAGACAGACAGACAGACAGACAGACAGACAGACAGACAGACAGACATCATGGATTGAAGTAAAATTGCTTCCTGTTCCACGGACTTACAATGGCATCCTGACTGATTTATGTATTATTCCTTGTTTATTATTATCGTCTGTCTTGTGTCATATGTTTCCTCTAAATGCATTCTAAATGTATAAATGTCCAACCCTTGTCCCCCTTTCTCTACGGGGTTTGGATATGAAGTGAGATGAATCTTCGTAGCGAATTTTTACGACCGGATGTCTTTCATGACGTCAACCTAATCAGATAAGTTAATGAGATGAAATGAATGACATTATATATGATAGTAAGAATGAAGAGGATGAAACCCGGCGCCGGCACATAGCCCACTCCTCTCGAATAGCTCGAGACTTCACGTCCCGATCAGACGGACGCATCACCATCAACAGCGTCATATGCCCTCACACCATATAAGACCAAAAACGTCCGACTCGTTGGCTGAATGGTCAGCGTCCTGGCCTTCGGTTCAGAGGGTCCCGGGTTCGATTCCCGGCCGGGTCGGGGATTTTAACCTTAATTGGTTAATTCCAATGGCCGGGGGCTGGGTGTTTGTGCTGTCCCCAACATCCCTGCAACTTACACACCACACACAACACTATCCTCCACCACAATAACACGCAGTTACCTACAAATGGCAGATGCCGCCCACCCTCATCGGAGGGTCTGCCTTACAAGGGCTGCACTCGGCTAGAAATAGCCACACGAAATTATAATTATTATAGACCAACAACGGCTTCCTACGTACTGGACGTAAAATGGCTCCTTGAATATGGTGTTCTCTACCTATCTTATGTTAGTTGCCTAGTGACAGCGACTCTATGCGTTTAATCTTGGTGACAGCACGTTGGATTGTCATATCCCAGTGCACGTTTTCCGATAGTTTTTCGTTCATAACTCAGCAGCGAAAGCGAAAATGAAAATTCCGGCTTCGAGGTGCATTCGGACCCCTTTCCATCTACCTATGCTCAAAATTTCAGATCTCTGCGTGCTGTAGATTTTGCTGGGCATCGCGCACAGACATTCAGACAGACAAACACTTCCTTTTATAATTATAAGATTTCCTGGCACATGAACTGAGTGATCTCTTCTATGGAGAATCGGAGTACTCAGAAACTTTGCACACCTCGTCCCGTGTTACAGTCCTTAGGCGTTACTCTGTAATATGTGTTAATCCACTAAATATTTTGTTATATAACTTATAGTTTTATTATGTTAAGAAAGTGATGATCAGCATTTAGGACAATTTATGGGGTAAGTTGTCATTTGATTTCAATGTAAAAGCACAAAATTGACCCTGTTCATTGGCACTGTGTACATAAATCTCGTGTATTAACTAGATAATAAATCTCTAAGTTAATGTATTTTTCCCTTTCGGTTGTACTCGGCGACATAGATTTTCATCAATTCCTTTATACGTCGGGCAGTGAACTAAGTGAAATCCGTTATTTCTCCAAGTAAAAATCCCAAAAGCTTCATTCAACCTTCGGAATGGGTGGACGAAGAATACTGCGTGTTTTTAGCTTCCGTTCTTCTTTCACAGCAAAAAATATAATCTTCATCAAGCTTATTTGTACATTTCTGAGCAATTCTGGGTCTCAATGAAAACCAAATACCGAAATAGTCTCACGTTAGTCACAAATTCTACTGCAAACAGTGATGCAAATTCAGGACTAGCCGCAGAAAATACTTAATGACTGTATCCATGAACATATCTCACCTGATATTACCGTACATTAATGGTACAATGGGCAGTAGTTACTACTCAACCTGTAACGTATGTTCCTATATGTGTGCTGCCTAGCCTCCGAATTTGTCACGCTATTAGTAACACCTCAACAAAATAACCCTTTTAATGGAGTACATCTGGTGCACTGATAAACCCTGCTACTTGCATGAAACTCACGAATTAGAAAATATTCTCTCTACCATTCAGAACTTGCTGTGAGATTTACTGTCTACTTAGGCTGTAATAATAATAATAATAATAATAATAATAATAATAATAATAATAATAATAATAATAATAATAATAATAAAATTAATAATAATAATTTTGTTTATTTATTTACAGAGTTTTCGCCCACATTGGAGCACTTAAATCAGACTACAACAAATTTGTCTTCCTTTTCTTCTCCCAAAAAGTCTTGAGTCTGGTTGACCTGGCTGCCCTCTCCGCATCCGTTATAACATATTGTTTCCTCTGTACAGTGGTCAGAGGAAGCCTGATGCATTTATTCTTCAAAATACTTTTCTCGTCTCTGCTTTCTATGGTTTACATGGTAATATTCAACTCCTCCAAATCACTTGGACTTCTTTAAACTAATTGTTTTTTGATTTATTATTCCAAAAGTAATTAAATAATTGTTTTAAAACTCTGTTATCACTTAGTCGAAATATATGACAAAAAAATGAAATTCTTCTTTTTCTCATCGTGTCTGTGATGGACTCACTTTTCCGATAGATAACCTCATTCGGCAACAATCTCCACTGTCCATCCACCTGATGTTTCTTGTTTATGATCGTCCTGAGTATCCTTCGATCAACTCGTTGTAAGCGTTCTGTTGTTGATCTAGTATTGAGTTTAAATAATGATTCACAAGCATACGTTGCTTCTGGTTTAATAACAGAGTTATAATGCCTAAATTTAGTATTAACCGAAAGACATTTCTTTTTGTATGTAGGCCAAGTTATCCGTTGTGCCTGCTTCAGTTTACTGTATATATTCTCCTCTCTATTGATGGTTTTTCATTGCAATTCCAAGTGAGATTTTCACCCAAATATTTAAATGTACTTACAATTTCAATTCGTTTATTATTATTTAATAATAGCTCTGAATTTAAAGTTCTGAAAGTAGCCATTATTTTTGTTTTATCATACGAAATTTGCAATCCAACTTTTTTCGCTACATTTGCAAGTTCTTCCAATTGAACTTTAGCCTCTTCGAAATCATTTGCCAGTATCGCAAGATCATCCGCGAATGCCAAGCAATTTAGCTTAATATTTTTTCCAATTTTGACTTTTGGAGGACATACCTTAGTCCACTCTCGCATGACCTTTTCCAATACACAATTTAACAATAATGGCGAAAGTCCATCTCCCTGGCGGAGGCCTGTTGTAATTGCAAATGATTTAGATAGCTCATTTCTGAATCTAACTTTAGATTGAGTATTCTTAAGAGTCATACCAATCAGGCTAATAAGTTTGGAATGTAGACCAAATTCCTGAAGGACATTCAACAGTGATTCACGATGTATACTATCATACGCCTTTTGAAAATTAACAAACGTAATAACTAAATTTTTGTTTCTAGATCTATGATGTTTCATAATCCATTTTAAACTGATGATTTGGTCAGGGCAGCTTCTTCCTGGACGAAATCCACCTTGATATTCCCCTAGTTCACAGTCAAGATGTCCCTGTATTCTGTTATAGATAATCTTAGATAAAATCTTATATGTAATATCCAATAATGATACTCCCCGATAATTATTTGGATCAGATCTATCGCCCTTTTTATGCAATGGTTGAATTATTGCCATATTCCACTCTTCAGGCATTGTAGCAGTATTCCAAATATCTATAAGATGTTTATGTAGATTCTGAACGGTTTGGTCATTAGCATTCTTCCATACCTCTGCGACGATTTGGTTCTTTCCCGGTCCTTTATAATTTTTAAGGGAATCAATTGCTGCTCGTACTTCATTATAAACGGGCGGTGTAACCTTTTCTAAAGGTATCCTATTTTTTGGATGTGTGTCATATTGCAGATATTCTGAAGGTTCCTCACTGTTAAGTAAGTTCTCAAAGTATCTAGCTAAAATTTCCGCATTATCTTGATTAGTATGTGCCTGTTTTCCATTAGTATCTCTCATTAGGAGTGTTGGGGGAGTATAATTAGTTTGGTATTGCCGAAATGTTTTATAGTAATCTCTTGTCTTATGTTGAGTAAATGCTTCGTCAATAGAGTGTAACATCTCCGTGTGATAATTTCTCTTAACCATTCGGATGATTTTAGCCGTATGTCGTCCAGCAGTAACAAGTTCTTCGCGTGACTGTTCTGTTTTCCGTTGTTGATCAATCAACCATGCCTTGTGTCGGTGTTGAATCGCTGCATCGCACTCCTCATTCCACCAAGCATGTTTTTTCCTCTTTTTAACGGGAGCGTTTTCCTTAGCAATGGTTTTTAGCTTGTTAATTACCGTTCTCAAATCATCACTTAGATAGGTTTTAGATTGCTCATAATATAATTTATTATTAATGAGATAGCTAGGGTCATATGTTTTCTTCCTATTACATTTGGAGAGAATGCGTTTCTTTTTTGGAGTTAATTTTATTTTAATTTTGGACAAATAATGATCTGAATCTATGTCCACTCCACGGAGGACCCTCACATTGTAATAATAATAATAATGATAATAATAATAATAATAATAATAATAATAATAATAATAATAATAATAATAATAATAATAATAATGACCGGACGGTTAAGTCGCTGACCTCCTGACCCAAACTTACAGGTTTGATCCTGGCTCATTCCGCTGGTATTTGAAGGTGCTCAAATACGCCGTCCTCGTGTCAGTAGATTTATTGGCACGCAAAAGAAATCCTGCGGGACAAAATTCCGGCACCTCGGCATCTCCGAAAACCAAAAACGTTGTTAGTGGGACGCAAATCAAATAACATTGTTAAAACAATAATAATAATAATAATAATAATAATAATAATTGTACCGGGTGGTACACCTCCACGCCGCTAATTTAAATGCGCGCCAGTTAAAACTCCTCTGCTGGAGGAAGTCTGAACTTTATTGACGGTATTAATTTTCTACCTTCTCAGAAGATGTCACTGCCTGTAAATTTTGGAGTTTTAGAACTGTGTCACTTTTGATGTGTTTTTGTTTCGCTTGAAGTAAGAAGTGTGAACTTTCTCTTCTAGAGGACACTACTGAAGATCTACAATAGTGCAACCTAGTGCGGAGTCAAAGAACTATTTTGTTGGAGAAATTTTTATTTCAAATGTTTGTTTCTTGTTAAATTTCCTTCTGTTATTGTTTAAGTTGGCTGTATACCCCTCTTTTTCCCCTTGTTTTAGGTTTATCCAATCCCGAATTTCTTTTAGTAATTTCCGACCAATCCGATGTATTTTCCCCCAACTTGGATATGTTTCTGTACCCTAGCCAATAAAATTATTGTGGGCGGGTGTTTTCATTCCCCTAACGCCTAGAACCTTCCGCGAGAGGATATAAACTGCTGATTTTTGGGTCTCTGCGCCACTTCTGTTCCATCTTTCAGTGTGTTAAGTACATAGCAGGGGGCGGGAAGCGCCTCTTTCTTCGGCAGCGGTCAACAACAAGGTAATGGCCGATTAATAACTTCTTTCTTTGCTAGCTCAGCAGTTTAACTTTCGGGGCGGGTTCTAAGCGTTCAACCATGTAACCTTTTCCTAAAATGTAACTACTCTTTTCATATATTCTCTTTTAAAACGACATATCGGGATAGAGAGTGCTTAACCCTCTCGAGCTCCCACTCACATCGTCTTGAGGTGAACTTATTTTTCTCAACCAATTCTTCCGTAATGTAATGTAAATTGCTATTAAGTCACCTCTGTAGTATGGGATTAGCCCTTGTATTAACGGCCTAGTGCCAAGTAGGTCTTAAGCAAATGTATTAGGAGTGCAAATTCGCCTCCTCTCAAATTGTATTTTAGAGGTCATGTATTAACCTTCTTGTCATTTAACAGACCTCAGTAGGTTGGGTATTTTACCCCTGTGTATATGGCCTTTGAGGACAGCTTAAAGGTGGAGTTCGGAGTGGCCTATGATAGGCTTGTATTTTAAGGGGAAGTTGCCCTTTATTGAAAATTGTGTCTCTGCCTCAAGGAGGCTTTTGGGTGTAATTGGAAGCAAATGTTTCTGGCATGTTTGGGAGTTTTCGGCCCCTTTGTTGTATGGTGTTCATTGTAAGGTTGGGCTCTTTGCTCAAGAATTATGTTTCTGACTTTTGAAGCCCCAAATGGGGTACCTATGTAAATGTATTTTTCAATCGTGTTTCGGCTACTAAGTACCTGTTCTATTTGTTGTTACCTAATTTTGCAAAGAAAATATAACCTTGTTAAATTTTAAAATTAATTTCACTTTAGTAGCTTGAGACCTATTCACCACCCAGCACCTTCTTTCATGCATAACTACCACCAAAACACGGTAACAATAATAATAATAATAATAATAATAATAATAATAATAATAATAATAATAATAATAATAATAATAATAATAATAATATCTACTGAACCACGCCATGTGACGAAGACCCAAATATTGCCAAGGTGATATGAATGTGCTAGCTGGTGAAAACACTTCGTGGTGGTACGAAATACGTAAGAAGTATTACTGGAATTAAATTGTCAAGGGAAACAGAAAGTTTGATTTTTAAAGTCCACGCCAGTTCGTCTGAAATTACGATTAGAGAAAGATTTTATCTTTAAATTTTCCGGTAAACTACGAATATGTGGCCAAATGTCTTTATCACGTTGACCTCGACATTGGAGTGCCGAATGACCTTTTCTTTTACAACTTGCTTTACATCATCGAACCGACACAGATAGGTTTTATAGGGACGACCGAATGAAATTATTCAGCTTTCAAAAATCCGACTAACCCTGCCGGGTTTGAACCCGCGATCTGAGATCTGGAAGCCGATATTCTACCACTGATCCAGGCCGATAGCAGTCTGTGTACTTTCTTACGGAACTTATTTTCTGAAGCAGTTAAGGGGACTTGCAGTTTTACGTGGTTGCTGACGTAGTGAGCATAGCCACGAAACCTCCAGTTACTTGGATTCCGTGTCACAGGGATGTGACTTTTCATAAATTGGCCGGAATTCGAACCGCAGCCACCTTGATGAGAATGTAGTAACTAGGTCACTCGGCTATAACGCTCCCATTTTCAGATGAATAGACACTCAAGTGAAAGATTGAATAAACCAGTGATTTTCAGTAACTTATACTGCTTGTCTCCGGAGAGGCCTAGTGGAAGTCTTTCAAGTTGACTCCCATGGGTGACCTGCGTGTCTATGGAGATGCGGCCCTACCTAGGACGAAATATAATGTTGATGATGGCACACACACACACACACACACACACACACACACACAAACACACACACAAACAAAGACACACACACCAACGTCCAAGCGAGAGCAATTAACCAATAAACGTTAATACCCCAACCCGGCCATAAAAAGTTCGGGACCCCTTGGACCCTTGCTAACTAATTAGCCAAGGAGCTGGACGAATTATTCGTGAAACCTGAAGACAAGAATGCAATGCAAACGTCCACTCGTGAGAGAATGGGAGGGGTTTACTCTGGTTGGGAATGTGTTGGGCGATGTTTCAAGACAGGTAGTGAATTGAGAAGATGTTATCAGGTAGGCATTTTCATTTAGCCTGTTAATTTTGTTTTTCTTATCAGTTTGTAGGATTGTTTTTTGGAGCCTAGCTATACGTTAATGAACTACTACAAGGTGAACATTATACAGGTTATCTGACAGTGGCATGCACTGTAGATATAGCATGACGTGTGTGTGAAGCATGTAGGATAAAATATGAGATGAAGTTTTATGATACACCACTTCTTTAAGATCTGCCTTGTAGATAGAACGTAGAGACCAATTATTTTTGATGAGAGATAAAGTGTGGACTTTATAATAATGCTTGCGGCGTGACACCTTAATGGCCTCTTGACTGCCCTCTATAATAGCTTACTGAAATTATGATAAAGAATGAAAAAAGGGATAGCAGAAAATGGCTGATTTCTTATCGTATGCTGACTAACATTATAAAAATTATGTTGTTAACTATTACAAGTTTAGTTATTAAAGTTACATCCACACCAAAGTGCTATTCAGACGATGTTCAGGGCAACGATGTCATTCGTTTATATTTCCTATTAATCAAAACATAATTGTTTTATTACATCGTTAATGTTATTACTTCAATTTAATGACCTGGTCTGAGATTCTGTAATCCAAAGAAATGGAATTAAATGGCGTATGGCTTTTAGTGCTGGGAGTGTCAGAGGACAAGTTTGGCTCGTCAGATGCAGGTCTTTTGATTTGACGCCGGTAGGCGACCTGCGCGTCGTGATGAGAATGAAATGATGATGAAGACGACACCTACACCCAGCCCTCGTGCCAGCGAAATTAACCAATTATGGTTAAAATTCCAGAGCCTACCGGGAATCGAACCCGGGACCCCTGTGATCAAAGGCTATCACGCTAACCATTTAGCCATGGAGCCGGACTGTAATCCAATATCCTGGAGATTCAAAACAAATGCAGCGGGTATGGCGTAAAAATTATCATTTCCTAGACAAAAACTGGGAAGAAATGTAAGTGGTTTGAAAGCCAAGTAGGAAATATAAAACTCGAACAGGTAGATCATTTGAAGCACATGGGAGCCATAGTATCTGTTAGGTCATCAGCCCAGAGGCTGGTTGGATCCTCAAATAGCACGACCAAAGGTTATGCAGTTACGGGAAAACCGCAAAAACCTGTAGCGACGCAAAAATGTAGGCGTACGAGGTAATATGAGGAGTGAAATAGTTTACTATTGCTTTCCTCACTGACCCAGAAAGTGGTATTGCAGCACAAACTGATTCTATGAGCAACAACTTTGATAACAATCAGACGCATTGTTAGTGCTTTGAATATCTTTACTCAGCACTATCCATACCTCAGCAGCATCCATATTGTCACAACCATGTATGAGACTGAGACTTCGGTGGAAGCTACACATTTTTTTACGAGTTGTTTTACGTCGCACCGACACAGATAGGCATTTTGGCGACGATGGGACAGGAAAGGGCTGGGGAGTGGGAAGGAAGCGGTCGTGGCCTTAATTAAGGTACAGCCCCAGCATTTATCAGGTGTGAAAATGGGAAACCATGGAAAACCATCTTCAAGGCTGCCGACAGTAGGGTTCGAACCCACTATCTCCCGAATACTGGATAATGGACGCACTTAAGCGACTGCAGCTATCGAACTCGGTAAAGAAATTACACTTTACTCTGGCCTGTGCCAAGAGACAGGTGCACAAGTACTGCATCCGTCAAGAAACGACAATAAACATACGATATTCTAAAAGAAACAAGTGATCTCTCTCGATAATGTTCTGCTTTTAGACCGACATTGCTGCATCGAGTTGAAAGCTGGACGGACTCAGGATATCTGTTTTATAAGTTGCAAATCTGTCTGTTAGTCTGTTTGAAGCAAGAAACATGAGACAGCGATAATGATAGATAGTAGAAGCAGATGGAACATTGGCAGAAGTGTAGTCAGAATTAGGAGATAAAGGTTAAATTGGGAATGAATTCGATGGATGAAGCTGTACGATTAAAGTGGCTTCGGTCATGTGGGCATGTGAGGCGAATGGAGAGGAATAGATCACGGAGGAGAATAATGGACTCGACCATAAAGAGGAAGCGAAGCAGAGCGAGGCCAAAGCGACGGTTTGTTAGACTCAATTTAAAGAAGAGGTGAGGAACTAAACGAGGCCACAGAGCTCGAAATCTGTCCAAATAATAATAATAATAATAATAATAATAATAATAATAATAAATACAAACATCAAACTGGCGCCAAGTGAGCTAGAAGCGACTCACGGAAAAGTCAAGCGAGTTGAAAAATTTAAGTATCTTGGTGAATGGATAGAACCTAACTTGTCCAAAAAAGAAGCCTTTTCTTCACGCATGAATAAAATGGAAATGGCTTACCATCTGTCTAAAAATGTCTATAACAAAAGAGCTATATCTCTGATTGCAAAAAACAAACACTACTGCACTGTTATCCGGCCAGAGGCTCTATATGAAGCGGAATGTCTCGCCATGAACAAAAAAGGCATGATGGAGAAATTGGAGGCCAAGGAAAGAAAGATTTTGAGAAAAATCTTAGGTCCAGTCAAAGACAACGGCGAGTTTAGGAGACGGCACAACCAGGAGTTGTACTCGCATGTGGAGAATATAACTGATGTGATGCGAAAAAGGAGGATTACTTTTTATGGACACATGGCCCGAATGAATTCAACACGGTTAACCAACCGCATTTTCACTTTCCTCCAAGAGAAAAAGGCAAAGGGGGCATGGTTCAGTGAGGTACAGAAAGATCTGCAGGAGATTGGGATCTCATTTGAAGATGTCCAGGAGCGTGTCCCACTTAAGAAAAAACTCCAAGAACATCAGAGTTTCTTACCAAAGCCGAAGATGAAACCTGGAAAGGCATGGACGGAAGAGCGAAAAGAGCAACACCGTATACGAATGAAGGAGTACTGGACCAACATTAAAGCTCAAGGAAAACAGTTGAAATGACGTGGTCCTTAGTTGGCCGAAACGAAACAAGAAGAATAAATAACCATTTCAATATGATTAAAATAATCAAATATGAATAAAATAAAATAAAATAAAATAAAATAAAATAAAATAAAATAAAATAAAATAAAATAAAATACTTAATCGCCTCAAGCTTGGGCGTCAATTGTAATCTAATTCAAAATATATGAATAAATTACTAAAATAAATTAAGTTAATACAAATAATTAATAGAAATGTCCGTAGTATGAGCGTCAGAGTTCACCAGAAAGGGTCCGTCGAATTTTGATAAAGCATGATAATTCTCACTCCCAGGGCGTGTACACACAACTGCGTACTGGTACATCTGCTTCACGCCTTACCTAACCTTCCGAACACGACTGAGTAGGTAGGAACTGCACCTAGGTTCATCAATAACTCCTCTGATTCTAAAATAATTATATTCTAAATAATATTCGTGCATGAGCACCTCATCAACTCACCAAAATATACATCAATTACACTCACAAAGTACTGCTGGACGACTCCAAATTTACAACAACAACAACAACAAAACCAGTGGGAAACCAAAAGCAACGACAGAGCTACCATTTGCAGTCAGTCCGTTGAACAAAGCACATACACTGTATATGTAGATAAAGACCTTTCACTGGTTACAGGGGTAATATATTTGATTAAGCTTGGCTATTCGGAGGTTAAGTTTGTAACAGACCTCAGAATCGAAGCCTGGACAACCGGCCGGGAATTTCCGTGCTCCCCTCATTAATTTCCTCGTTGAAACGAATGCCATGAGTAACTATCTCCCCATGCAGCGAAAGATAGCATATGACTTTAATCCAGGGCCTCTCAGGGTGCATGCGCGTGGTGCATGCACTGTGCACGGTGCAAAAGACGACTTGGCTTGGTTGACCAGAGTGCAGACCCCCCCACTCCTCGATTTGGAGCAATAGCGCTGTCTCTCTCTTTCCTCACGCCTGTCTCGCTCGCTCCGCCTGTCTCCCTCTCCCCCACTTGCGCCGTAGCGCTCCAAATCCGGGCTGAGTTGAGCCGAGTATAGCCGAGTAGAGCCGAGCATAGCCGAGTAGCCCAGAGACGAAGCGTTGATCCGAGCCATACCGAGCGGCACCGATGCACAGTGCACGGAGCTCTTACGCCTCGCTCTGCACGCGTGAGATTTTGGGCGTTTGAGAGGCCCTGATGTAATCCCTAATTTGAAATCCGGCTGTGTAGAGATGATGGCTAGAATTATATATCCCATGTTCTGTGATATCACTCGGTCAACGTGAAGTGGGAGGGACTTGTGTCAGTAAATTTATTTACACATCGTAGAAATTATTTCTAGGAAGTCTTCCCTGCTGAAAGAGATTAATCGTTGCTGTGTAGGATAGAGACAGTGTATAGGTGCAAAATAATGGTGAATAAACTGCAATTTCCCCATGTATTGAAAAATATCGTTACAATTAATCTTAAGAAATTTCACCTTTAACATACACTGTCTTGTTTCTGACATAACGAGTGAGTTGGCAGAGCGATTCAAGGCTTGTAGCAGTTAGCTTGCCTTCTGGAGATAGTGAGTTTGAATCCCCCACCCCTCTCGGCAGCCAGATAGTGGTTTTCCATGGTTTCTTATTTTCACACTAGAAAAATTCTGGGTAGATCACTTCCTTCCTAGTTCCAGACCAGACCTATCCCATCGTCACCATAAGACATGTCTGAGTCGGTATGACCTAAAACAAATAACAAATAACAAAAACAGGAAATGTTTCTAACATAGCAAGAATAGAACTGTGACCATTCTGGCTACGGAGTTGTGCATGAAAAGATGTTATTTCATGTTGACACACATCATCGCACTTAGTACAACACAAACAAAGAAACAAGTTGGAAAAGAAACAATGTTTGTAAGTAAGGAAAGCAGGGACGATATTGGCATCCATGACTTATAAACTTTAAAGCTTTTCACTACGTCATAAACACTAATTTTATCTCGCATAACTTAAATACCTGTAAAAAGAACACACTATAAAATAAAGAACGGCATATTTCGTTATACAAGAACGTCCTCAAATTCTATCAAACCACTTTAAATCACGCATATATAAATACAATACTGTTTACGTTATGCAAACTTGTCAATAGTTGTGAATTGGTGATGTTATGAACAAGTGAGACAAGTTATACTTGTCCTAGTCCTCTACTGTCACCTTAGTAACTGTGAGAGAGTCTATTTATCTAAGCTGCTAATTGTACGTTTCCTTCCGCGACTGTGTTTGGACTGAGGCCAGTTCCCTTGATCCTATTCTGGTAGCTATATAAGGGGATGAGGTCAATGACTGTGTTCAGTTGGGAGAGGAGGGGAATTAGGGGCTGATCGGAATATTGCATGAATTAACTCCACCCAATGTAGAGCGGAGGAGAAATGCTGCTTCGTCATCTTGCAATTTTTTTGTGTTAGAAAGTAAATATATGCTATAGATTTTGATGGATTAATTCAGTACAATGTTTGTAAGTAAGGAAAGCAGTACAACATTTCACTTTTATTGCATTAGCACTTAATGAATCCCACAAGAGGTTACTCTGACGCTATACATCTGAAATATGGGTTAGGATATTCTTATCTGGAGTAAATTCTCTGAAATTACACTGCGTTCTCGCCACTCGAGCCGTTTTAGTAGGTTATTATTCATTACTAAATATGTCTCAGAACATATTTTCTAATTCATTTCCACTCCGCTCAACAGTGCCATTGCCCTCATACCCCTAAATAGCTTAGCGGGACCGTAGCACGTGTTCCGGCTTCAGTTCAAACGCAGTCGCGGAAGGTGACGGACGATTAGCGGCTTAGAAAAGTAAACTCTCTCAGAGATACTAAGGTGAGAGTGGAGGAGCAAATCAGTCATAATGTGTCTCACTTGTTCATAATATGATGGTTATAGCGTCCGCCATGCCAAGTCGCTACGCGCCGGGGGCGTCATCGTTTCGGCCCCACCCCCCTTACGCTCGAGCGCGCCCATCACGAGCAACACTTGGTGCTAGGACGGCCCTCTCGCCTCCGTCCGCGGTCCCACAGCAGAGGACGACGGAAATTACTCGACTATTAGTCTGGAGTCTTCTATCTCGCGAGGTTCCTGGATACATCTAGCATCCGGACTGCTCTGGAAGGCTCAAAGCGGGTATATAAGGAGAGGAGTAACTTGGAGTGATAGTCAGTGAGAGTCAGTTAGTGAGTGAGCGAGAGCGAGATTGAGTTCGCTGGTGTGGGTTAGCGAAGAGCGCAGTCAGTGATAGCCTGGGCTGAGATGTCAGGCTGATGGAGTATCTGCCTGTTGGAGCCGAGGACTCGTTCCTGTTTCCCTGATGTCGTGTGTGTGTGTCCCTTGAGGCTGGCTACTGGAGGAGAACCTGGAGTGTTCTGGAGCAGCGCGAAGGGAACACTGGGTGCCGACGTGTGCAGACTGCGAACGGGGTTCGACGGATTGAGTGAACAGCGGATACTATCCCGACCTGCGAGACTGACGTGTAGGCTGCTGACCGTGACAGCGCTAACGAGTGTGACTGAGTGGCTGAGTGAGTGTAGTGTAAATAATCGATGACTCTGTATGTGTGAATCATTGTAGATGGGACACGAGAAACTAAGAGATAGAGCGCGAACCGTGTAAGTGTGTAACCGTGTGCTTGTGTAAGTTGTGGCTCGGCTATCGTCTGTGAGTGTGTAAATCTGTAATTGTAGTGCTTAGTTAAAATATCTTAGTATAGGACGCTACCAGGTTCTGTACTCATTTATATACTTATTTACCCCGCCAACACGTTACAATAACATCACCAATTCACAATCATAGACAAGTTTACGCAACGTAAACCGTATTGTATATACTGTAGACTATATGCGCATGATTTAAAGTGATTCTATAAAGTCTGAGGATGTTCTTGTAGAACGTAACATGTCATTCAATCTTTGATTAATAGTGTGCACTTTTTTGCAGGTATGTGATTAGTTTATGTTATTTACAATGTGTATTTTCGACAGAATGAAAAGCTTTTAGGCTACATAAATTAAATGACTTGTGAGTCAACGCTGAATTGTATGGCTTCCTGAAGATAACATGTTGCCAAATTATTTTCTTAACGTCCCACTAACTCATGTATATTTTCTGTGACAATGGGATCTGGAAGGCTTAGAACTGATAAGGTAGCAGGCATGGTATTAATTACGACACAGCAATGCCATTTAGCTGGAAGGGAAGTGGGGAAACGACGGATGGCCATCTTCAGCACTGATCACGATGGGTTTCGATTTCACCAGCTCCTGAAGCAAGCTTACATATGTACGGTCCAATTCACTCTGTTTGTACCGTTTAAGTGAAATATCTATTAATTTATTTATCACTGATGACAATGCTGTGCCGATGTTAAATCTTCTCTGCGCTGATGTTAAGAACTACTTTTATGAAGTCCTTTTCAATCAGCGTCATGATTCTTGCGACGTCCTCTGCATTGCGCGATATGATCACCCACATACCCAAGAAGCTCGTGATGTCCATTAAAAACACCATGGTTTAGATGATTTTATTAAAGATATTTAATTGCTATTAGTGTTTAACTAAGGATCATTTTAGTAGACATTGTCAGAACGTGACAGCCCTTCATGGATTAAGAACACTTTTATTCCCAATGTACGATGAAGTAAATATGTACCATTTTTATTTATGTTTATTCATTCTTGCCCCAATTGTTCCATAGGAGTCAATTTTATAAAGTAAAATATTTATATTTTAATAAATCAACAGTACTGGCACGATAGCAAATCCTATGTGATTTACAGGAAGTAAATGTCAATTCATACAGTAAATATTAATTTAACCCTTAATGCAGTGCTACGTTGCAGATAAAAATGTTGATTTCATATACATAGACTTTTAGTTAGAGGCAGTGGTTATTCATTCGCATGACTCTGCTCGTCAACCAATATTCTCCTAAGGACGACAGTATCACACGTAATGAACCAGTCTCATGCTCTTGTCACATTCACAAAACATGTAACAAGCCACTGTACAGCGACGGATCTCAACGCCGCGTAGTTTATCACAGCGATGAATAACTTTCCAGACTCCTAATTTGTCAGAGAATATGTTACGGAAACTAAGAAACCCATCCAAAGTACATTCCATGAAATAGATGTACAACATGTTATATGCTTTACGTCCCACTAATTACTTTTACGGTTTTGGGGGACGCCGAGTTTCCAGAATTTAGTCCCGCAGTTCTTTTATGTGCCAGTAGATCTACCTAGACAAAGCTGACGTATTTGAGCACTTTCAAATACCAGCGGACTGAGTCAGGATTGAACCTGAACAGTCTAAGCCACGTCACCATACGCCAATAATAATAATAATAATAATAATAATAATAATAATAATAATAATAATAATAATAATAATAATAATAATAATAATAATAATAATAATATCCCGGCAATGTACAATATCTATTTAAATAAAATAATAAGGATCGTGTGCCCATATATTTTTTATTTCAGCAAAATTTCCCGATGATTATTCGTTTCATCATCATCATCATCATCATCTGTTTACCCTCCAGGTTCGGCTTTTCCCTCGGACTCAGCGAGGGATCCCACCTCTACCGCCTCAAGGGCAGCTTCAGACTCTTGGTCGGGGGATACAACTGGGGAGTATGACCAGTACCTCGCCCAGGCGGCCTCACCTGCTATGGTGAACAGGGGCCTTATAGGGGGATGGGAAGATTGGAAGGGATAGGCAAGGATGAGGGAAGGAAGCGGCCGTGGCCTTAAGTTAGGTACCATCCCGGCATTCGCCTGGAGGTGAAGTGGGAAACCACGGAAAACCACTTCGAGGATGGCTGAGATGGGAATCGAACCCACCTCTACTCAGTTGACCTCCCGAGGCTGAGTGGACCCCGTTCCAGCCCTCGTACCACTTTTTAAATTTCGTGGCAGAGCCGGGAATCGAACCCGGACCTCCGGGGGTGGCAGCTAATCACGCTAACCACTACACCACAGAGGCGACTATTCGTTTCATACCTAATATTAATCATCTCAAGGTCCTTTTACTTTTAGTGTTTATCTCTGATTTATGTTCCTAAAACCGGAAAACGTGGACATTCATGAATTCAGTATTTGGAAAGTACCAATCCATGGTTACCAGATTCACAGAAATTCGACGTCGTCGCATTGAGTGGGGATTATAGAAAGACTAAAACGCTTATTATTAAATATCTTGATAAATATCTCCATTAATAGGACGTCTATCGAGAAATAAAATATAACAAAAGTTATAAATAATGTAATATTCGATCGTTTATGATGTATACATATTTATCTTGCTAGAAATAATAACGGAGATATTGAATAAAATTGGAAAATCAAGTCCCATGAGACACTCGGTGCATATCACTTGAGAGTCAATTCAAGGTGGGTTTACAGGTAAAACGAAACAGTCATTTTGCATTTTTCGATTTAACAGATAATAGAGGAAATATGATGAACAACCCGCCTGTTGCCATTTCTTGATGGATGTAGTATTTTTGTATTAGTCTCTTGGCACAGGCCAGAGCAAAGTGTAACTTCCACCTAAGTCCCAGTCTCATCCATGGCTGTGACAACATGGAAGCTGCTGGAGTACGTATGAGTAGTGCTGAGTAATGACATTCAGAGCACAGAGTGTCATGAAAGGTGTTGCTCATAGATTCAGTCGTGCTGCAGTGGCACCTTCTGGTCCAGTGAGGAAAGCAACTAGCTCACTCCTTATTTTGCCTAGTACGCCTCATTTGGGCTCTGCCAATGGTTTTTGCTGTTTCCCTATAACTGCATGGCCTTTGGTGATGTTATTTGAGGATTCAATGAGCCTCTGGGTTGATGACCTAACAGACACATGATGAACAATAGGTTTCGTGAGTCTTCAGTCGCAGCGCCACGCCAGTGGTCCGAGGAAGTACGGTATGAAACGTGGAAGGAGGGCTAATCTATATATATATATAAAATAACTTGTCCTGACTGACTGACTGATTCATGATCGCCGAGCCAAAACTACTGGACGTAAAGAAATGAAATTTTGGGGATATATTCATATTAAGATGTAGGTGCTCGCTAAGAGAGGATTTTTTGATATTCCGTCGCTAAGGGGGTGAAAAGGGGGGTGAAATTTTAAAAAGAGTGTATCTATATCTCAAAACTTTAAAAGTTTACAGATGTAAAAATTGGTATTTAGAATCTTCTTTTAAAATAAGGATACACATATTTTTTTGTTTTCTGAAAAACCCCAATAGGAGGGGTGAAAAAGGGTGAAAATGGGGAAAAATGGGTTGAATGCCTTCAATCAGGATACCGGTACTTATATCTCAGAAACTGAAGATATTACAGACCTGAAAATTGGTACTTTTGATCTCTTTTAAAAATAAAGAAACACGTATTTTTTTGTTTTTGGAAAATCCAATTAATGGGAGGGTGAAAAGGGGGTGAATTTATAAAATGAGTGAATCTATATCTCCAAACTTTTAAAGTTTGCAGATGTAAAAATTGGTATTTAGAATCTTCATTAAAAATAAAGAAACACGTATTTTTTTGTTTTCGGAAAATCGCAATAGGAGGAGTGAAAAGGGGTGGAAAAAGGGTTGAATGCCTTTAATGAGGCTACTTATATCTCAGAAACTAAAGATATTACAGACTTGAAAATTGGTATTTGGGATCTACTTTAAAAGTAAGGAAACACGTATTTTGTCGTTTTTGGAAAATCCAAATATTGTGGGTGAAAAGGGGGGGTGAATTTTTTAAAATGAGTGTGTCTACATCTTAAAACTTTAAAATTTACAGATGTAAAAATTGGTAGTTAGAATCTCCTCTAAAAATAAAGGAACACATATTTTTTTTGTTTCCTGTAAATCCCAATAGGAGGTGTGTAAAAGGGGGAAAAATGGGTTGAATGCCTTTAATGAGGATACATATATCTCAGAAACGAAAGATATTACAGAACTGAAAATTTGTATATGGGATCTCCTTTAAAAATAAAGGAACACGTATTTTTTAGTTTTTGGAAAATCCAATTAATGGCGGTTAAACAGGAGTGACAAATTGGGGTGAATTTTTTGAAGGACTATATCTACAGAATATCTTGGAATCGTAAAATGTTACAGACGTAAAAAGTGGGTGTTTGGAATCTCCTGTAAATGTAAAGTAACATAGGTGATTTGTTTTTGGAAACTCCACTTAAGGGGAACTCAAAAGGGGTGAAATTTTGAAATGAGAATTTTTACAGTATATATAAAAAACTTAACATGTTACAGAAGTGAAAAATGGTATTTTTTATCTCTATTAAACATAAAGAAACGTGTATTTTTAGTTTTCGGAAATATCACCTGAGTGGAGGGGGGAGGGGTAAAAGTGACTGAAAATGGTGTTGAATTCTTTTAATTAGGCTACTGATATATCAAAAATGCAGATTTTACAGACGTGAAATTTGATATTTTCAATCTGCTTTAAAAGTAAAAATACACGTATTCTCTAAAAATCCAATGAATCGGGGGGGGGGGGTGAAAGAATTGAAAAATTAATTGGCTTAATTGTATGAGAATACATACATCTAATAAAAACTAAAGTTTTTACAGATGTGAAAATTCGTATTTGGATCTCCTTTAAAAACAAAGAAAAACGCGTTTTGGGCGGGAAACCATCTTGGAGGGCGGGAGTGTAAAGGAGTTGAATTCCTTTCATGAGTACACATAAATCAAAAACTGAAGAAGTTAGAGTCGTGATAATTGGTATTTAGAAGATCCTTTACTATTAAAGAAACAAGTATTTTTTTCGGGAAAGTTCACTTAGGAGGGGGGGGGGGGGTAGTGTGAAATGAAGTGAAAAAAGTAAATTACTTTTATGGGGATACTTATATCTCAAAACTGAAGGTAATAGACGTGAACATTGGTGTTTGAAATCTTCTTTAAACATAAGAAACAAGCCTTCTTTTAATTTTTTTTTTTGGGGGGGTGGGGTGAGTGAGCCGGTAAATAAACTTAACGGCGGTGGGGTGTAGAAGGAGGTGAGACCAATTGATTTTACTGTTCTTAATGTACTTATAAGGATCCTCGGCAGCGCGCCGGCCTCTCACAGCTGGGTTCCGCGGTTCAAATCCCGTTCACTCCATGTGACATTCGTGCTGGACAAAACGGAGGCGGGACAGGTTTTTCTCCGGATACTCCGGTTTTCCTGTCATCATCAATTCCAGCAACACATAATAATAATAATAATAATAATAATAATAATAATAATAATAATAATAATAATAATAATAATAATGTTCCGGACCGTCGTCAAATGTGCGGACCGCGCTGGAAACGGCTCCTGGACGGGTAATGACTAAGAATGCAGTCCGGCCGCGGGTTCAGTGCCTTCTAGGCACCCAATATGACACCGCGCCGGATCTCCTGAAGGATTTTATCCATATTAAAAATGATTATAGGAAAAGATGGCAAAGATTTACGGACCCAACTGACCGGGAGGAATACCTGAGCCTAGCCCGGGAAGTACGAAATCGATTGCTGGAAAAGAAGATTGAAAAATGGGAGGAAACATGCCGTAATCTAATAGAAAACGAGTCAGATCGGGAATTTTGGTGGGTTCTCGCAGAAAACGAGTCAGACCGCGAATTTCGGCGGATTATATATCTAAAACAATAAGCATTCAATGATAAATTTCAGTATAATACCGTAGCGAAGCACGGGTATCTTGCTAGTTTCACATAATTTTAGACAAGGTACTTCGAAATTCGTCCTCATTGTGTCTCAATTTTGTTCAGCTTTCTCGTACTTCAAATTAATGCCAGATACTTCCAGATAAAAATATAAGTTCAACATGCCGTAATTAACGTGAAAATTCAGCTACGGAACTTTGCATACATTCATGGGAAAAATAGAATATACTCCATTGCAAAATACCGTTCGAAGAGCAGGTAAATAATGTAAGAATACAATGTGCTTGTATGTCACTAATGGTAACTGCGTTACAAAGAATTTCATGAATTAGAATCCAGATATGGAAGTCTCGTTCCATTTATTATATATTTCTATTTTCTAGCGTCGTAATGCCGCCAACTCTTAAGACAAGTTATTGTACTTTTACCAGTTTTAAAGTAGCTGAACTTTTCCTATTGACTCTTTGTGCTCTCTTTGTTTGGATATTTCGAAGAATCTCTGAGAGGCTAGCGTGCAGTTCAAGCAACCCCACAAGTCCTGTAGCACACAGAGCCGTAGCCGGCAAAGACGACTGCTTCTTAGCCTGATATTGGAGTGTTAAATGGTCACCATATTTACATCCGGGGTTAGTACTCTAGGCGAACGATCCTTCCTCTCACGAGGAGGCTCCGGGTTCGATTTCCAGGCAGGTCAGGATTCTTACCTGGTCCTGAACGTTCGTTCGAGCTTCACTTACCTAAAGAATTACTTAACGATGGGATGGCGGCTCCGGTCTAGGAAACTAAGAATAGCAGGCGAAAGGAATTGTCGCACTGACCACGAGTCACCTCGTAATGTGCACACTCTCAGGCTGAGCAGCGGTCACTTGGTAGTCCAAGGCCAATCAGGGCCTAGCACTATGGGGTTTGTTTGGTTTGACTTGTTTGTTTGTTTGTTTGTTTGTTTGTTTGTTTGTTTGTTTGTTTGTTTGTTTGTTTGTTTGTTTGTTTGTTTGTTAGGTTTAGTAGGATACGTGCTATTTTTCCATGCCAAAGTTACGGAATCGAATCCCTACGAAATTGGTAGGCCTAAGTACTCGTATATTTAATGCCATGTGAAAGGACCCTTCTTTGAGGAGGAGGAGGAGTAAAGTTACAGCACTATGACGTACCTTGAAATCTATAGAAATTGAAGGGGTGTTAAAAGTGGGATGTAGAGTTAATGACTGCATTGTATGCTGTATAACAACACTTTACGGACTTCAAGACGATATTACACCATACACTTGCCGATAAAAGAGATACGCTCTCCCCCTGAAGAGTGATTTAAATGCCGTATGGTAAAGGGGGTACGTTGGCATGGAATTAATTTGCCAATGATGCTATTTGACCATCAGAAGATATTAGTTTCACCACCAGATTGCTTAGGGCACGTCTGTCCGCTATGTAGTGGAATTAAGGTGCATTTATGGTGTACATCGCTCAGAAGGAATGGCGACGATCAAAATACAATTCTTTACAGTCGAGTTGTATTTACTTTTCACTCTTTGTTATTTTGTCGTTCATTTCTCCCATGGTCACTCAAATTTATGAAATTTTCAAAACTAAAAAAAAAAAGTGTGTTAAGATGTAAATCGAGGAGAACAAGAGAAAAATAAAGTGTGTTTAGAGTTAAGTACATGTTCTTATTTGTGTGGAACTTGATGGAAGACCATAATATTGTATTTATTATGGATATTATAGTAACCTTAACTCCCTCTATGGATTAGAGGTAGAGCGTTGGCTTCCTGATCCCAAGATTGAGGGTTCAAACCCAGCTGAGGTAGTCGGATTTTTGAACGATGGAAAGCACACCATAAGACACTCAACGTCATACGATGTGTCTGGTGACTCATTTGGTGCTTAGCCGACAAAATTATAGTTGATGAACTCAGCCATGGATCGCCAACAGAGATATGGCTTAATATGCTATCAGGTAGAGTAAAACGGATTATCGAAATCGACGTGAAGGCAGTCTGGGTGCCTTCCAATTGAAATGTCTGCACACGGTATCCAAGGCAATGTGATTATTACTTTTTTATTATTATTGTAATTTTATTATTATTAATGAGATAAACAAATCAGCAGACACCCCACACCTCCGCTAGTTATCAGACAAAATTCATTATACTGAGATGTTGATCTGAAATAATGAACAAATATAACAATTTGTAAAACTTCCTTGATTCCACAGTTGCCTTGCGAAGCAAAGTTTACCAAAAATATGTGAGGAGATATATGGAGACGAGAAAAGAACAGTCTAGGCTTGATATCACATTCTAAGGAATGTAAAGACAGTTCCATAAAATGGTGATTGACAATTTAAGGGCAGCCATGGAAATATTCTTTAGCACGGCGATAGGGATTTCGAAAACCACGGCAGATGTGAGCGAATATTGACATTATTGTGCCACGTCTATTGATCATCAGCCCGATTACCTCTATTTCTTCCAACTCGTACATTTCCCTATAAAAAGTTGTATTTTGGTTCGTTGTTCTTATCGAATGTTATGCCTTGATGGTAGTCTGTGCTAACACTGTGCTTTTACAAACATGTATTTTCATCAGTTAGATTATTATTCCTCTAGGCTAAACCCGTAGTGCAACAGTACTGTGCACTGTACCTGCCTCTTACCCAAAAGGACTTGGATTCGACTCGCAACCAGTCCAGGGATTTTAATTCGGGGCTGTGGGCTGGATCGAGGTGAGGCCTAATGGGATGTTTTACCACGGCTTTACTTTTGTTATTCCACAGCAACTAATACTATCTTCCCTTCCAGAATTTTACTGCCAAGATCTCAAATACAAGAGGAAACAAATACTCGTGAGTTGTCTCCGAAAATCGAAACGTAGTTAGTGGGACGTAAAATCAATAACATTATTATTATTATTATTATTATTATTATTATTATTATTATTATTATTATTATTTCCGGCTCTATGATCAAATTGTTAGCGTGCTTGTCCTTGGTCCAAGGGGTCCTGAGTTCGATTCCCGGCCAGGTCGCGGATTTTAACCTTAATTGGTTAATTCCGATAGCTCGGGAGCTGGATGTGTGTGCCGCCTTCGGCATTAGAATTCATCATAGGTAGGACTCCATTCTGACAGACGCGCAGGTCGCCTAACAGGCAACAACACGAACGATTAAATTATTATTATTATTATTATTATTATTATTATTATTATTATTATTATTATTATTATTATCATTATTATTATTATTATTATTATTATTTCATTTCGGCCAACTAAGGACCACGTAATTTCAACTGTTTCCTTTCAGCTTTAATGTTGGTCCCGTATTCCATTATTATTATTATTATTATTATTATTATTATTATTATTATTATTATTATTATTATTATTATTATTCAGAGAATTTCTTGGAACGCAGAGGTATAAGAATGTGCCGGGGTTAATGGGGTGGACCAGAGCATAAATAAAAGCACTAAATTTTGAAATTTTATATCTTTCCTTGTTTTTATTTTATTTTAAAATTTGATAGATAATCTGAACAATAACAATACAATTTTGAGATCGTCAGCTCCCGCAACAACAATGACTTAATGTCAAAAATCAGGTACAAGAACTGGATAGAATTATCAACAAGGTAATATGTAAGGGATGAGCATTGTATCTCCGAAGGTACACTATTTCACATGAACATATTTGCTCCACTTATTTACATTCTAGGAGACTTAGCTCCGAAAGATTACTCTAGTCCAGCCTCTAAGAGGCGCGAGCTTCTTACAAAATTATGCCTTACAAATTTCAAAATACTGTGTTAACAGTCACTTCTGCTCGACAGTCGGTTACACACACGTCTATAACTTAAACTATTACCAAATAAACAGGGGCAATGAGAGCGCATTCTAAATGGCCTTAAACTAAAAAATAAAAGGTTTAATGTGAACGGCCATGGACAAAAGGATAGGAGGCAAAACACTTGCACTCCTTTTAGAAAAACGCTTAAAACCCTAAATGGGCTTATGACCCGAGTTGCAGAGGCTAAGCCTATACTAGAGAGAGGTGACTAGATGCGAAATATTAAGTACCAAAGCAGTGTGAATAATTAAGAGGTTTAAAAAATCTTAGTCACCCGATACCTAGTTGAATGTGAATTAACAGAGGGTGAACACTCTTTGTTTCCCTTAATTTACATATTTCCCAGCAAGATTTAAAACGGAGCCCTCAGACTTGCCGAAAATGTACATTTAAACAATGACTTTAGAACTTTACATTAAAGAAAAGGAGTTTGAAACTTTCCCCACAAGTTATCTGTCTGGAGCTATCACATGTTAAGAAATGTCTGCCCTTACCTTGAGCAGCAGGGCCTTCCGAAAGACAGCAGGCAGCCCGGAGCCATGAAGATGACAATACGGCCTTAAAAGCACCGAACTTTTATAGCATCTCAGAGGGGAAGATTCCAGAACTCTCTTGAGACAGGCAGCATGCCTGTACACACCCCCAATTTTGATTGGCTAGAGAAATATATGCAAAATTACTGATTGTTTAATAACTTAAGGAACAAGGAAGCCGTAAGAGTGTTGACAACATACATACATTAAAAACACAATCTACAAAAACTTAAGGTTTGCCACCTTAAAAAATGAAATTCCCTTCAGAAATAATTGTCCCTACTCCCGCCAGAGGGGCACATAGGCCGATGGTAGAGACATCTAATGGTTAAAGGTCCAAGTATCTTGAGTTACATTACTTCGAGATTCCTAGCACACATGGCCTTCTAGAAGGCGCGCAATTGAACAAGACGGGGAAGGTATACCCCGGTATTATTATTATTATTATTATTATTATTATTATTATTATTATTATTATTATTATTATTATTATTATTATTATTATTATTATTATTATTATTATTATTGTTACGGGGCCACCCGTGGAACGCAGAGGTGAGAAAAAAAGGTGCGGGCTTGAATGGATCTAACTACAAAATCAAAATTTATTTAAAACTTAAACTGAAGGTTATATTTTCAGAATTTCAAACTTATCAATTTTTCAACATAATAATGAAACATCAGGTACAGTGATAATCATAAAACAAGTCTAGGAAAAGACAAGATTAGTGGTCTTAACAGATCCTCGGCTTCAAGCCCTCGCTTTATATTTCCTGAGCTCCTAACACAAATTTACAAAAGAGCACAAATTATTCAAGGGCAGAAATCCCCTAATTCAAGAGTACTTGCTTTCCAAAATATAAAAATCTAGCCTTCCAGATGCACTATTTACAATTGCAAAAATTTTGAAAAGAGCTAACAGGCTGTCAGTTTCTCAAGCCTACTCGAGGCACATCAATTCACAATCTCTGGCCTCTCAAGGCATAACTTACAATTTGAAAATAATTTATACAGGGGTATTTAATATCCAACCTGCGGGGCCTTAATGGGGAAGGACAGGTTGAATAACTGGCCCAAACACAAAAGGAATGGTGGCGTACCCTGCACTCCAAGATAATAAACTCTAAAAAAACCTGAAGGGCACTAGGCCATTGAAACAGGGGCTATTCCCAAACTACTGAGGTGACTCGTATAGGAATTAAATTAACCAATTATACTAGGAAAAATAGTTAGAAAACGTAGTCACCTCAAACCAAGATGAAGGGGAGCTCGAGAGGGTACATCACTCTCTATCCCCGATTTAAAGTCAAAGCTTTATGAAATTTTTACATTAGCCGAAGAAGGTTTACATTTTAGAAAGGTTTGTTATATAACAAAAGAGTCGGACCTTTCCCTCGGGTTAAACTGCGGAGGTAGCAAAAAAGAAAGAAGTTATGTGGCCATTACCTGGTAGATGTTCTGCTGACCAAAGAAAGAGGCCGCCCGCCTTCTGCTTTGACCCACACACTCGGTAAGATGACGATCAATTGGCCTAGAAATGTGAAAAGCCGCAGTTTATAATCCCTCAGGGAAGATTCGAGATTATTCAAGACTAAACTAGCCACACCCTCTCGATTTTATTGGTAGATTTCAAAAGTAACACTCAGAACCGAACAAGAAGCCTGTGATAGGTGGAAAATTAATTACAGAAATTAGGGATTGGCTAGATTCAAAACTGGCGGAAAGAAAAGGGAAATATTGCCAACCCAAAAATAAATGAACATCATTCAGTTACAAAAACCTAGAAACACAAAACTTCTTTAAATTATAACTTCTTACACCTCGCATCAGGGTGTACGATCATAGTTTTTAGTAGTGTCATCCGTGGCAGAATGTCCAAACTTCTTGATGAATGGCAAAGAAAACAAGGAGAAATTCACTCAGTTTAGGCAACTGCACAATAACAAAATTACATCATATTTCTGTGGTGACATCTTCTGAGTAAAGTTCTAAGTTGATGTAGTTACAGTTTCACTGTTTTACCAACAGATGGATTCGTTTAGGCGCTGAACTTGAATGCGCGACGTTGGGGTGTACCTCCCGGTACAGTTATTATTATTATTATTATTATTATTATTATTATTATTATTCCTGAGAGGGTACCGTAAGCACAAATATTCGAACTTCGGATGGCTGGAATGTTTTACTCTTCAACAACTTTTTTCAAGTTATTCTGCTTACTTGAGGAGCTATATCTGTAGAGACAAAACTGCCTTGGTCGGGGTTTTAAGGCCAGTTGTCTTCCTGACACTAGGATTGCGTGATCGTTTGAGGTCCACGGGAGATTAGAACTTCGGCCGTTTGGAAGAAAAAACGGCGTCAGTTACTCCGTTGTGAGAAAATTTCATTGTATGAACTAAGTTAGTGAGTAAGAGTACCATGTTTCACGAGCTTGATACCTATTTATATGCAACATTGGTTCTACTCTTTCCTTTGTTCGTGAAACCCAAAGCCAATTATTTAATTTTGGCAACGTACGTGTGGACGTCGTTCGTGTGATACAGTGAATAGCGGCCACGAAATTATGGTTATTATAGTCAGGAAGACAAATTGACTGGATAGACGAATTTATAAAATGCTTTATTTTATAAATTCGAGAGAATTTGCCGCGTTAGAAATATGCAGCGCAAACATTATAGTAAAAAAATCCTTTGAAATATGTATTGGAATTTCAAAAATGGATTGATGTATGGGTTTGATAATAACGTCGAAAGAGAAATATGTAAAATATATAAGCCTGGAGCACTGCCATATTACTTTCATTAAGCTCTGCAGAACATTATGTGTGTGTGGGTTGGCTTCGGTTTTTCATAAACCCTTCTCCCACTCTCCCCCGTACGCCGTACCTTGCCCTCCTACCTCGCATACCAATGTGCTGTCGTTTCCAACAAACTGAAGCATTAATCGTGTTTCCTGTTCATCGGATTGTTCTTGCCGAGTTATCCAGACATGCAGTGCTCTGCATTGAATACCGCTGTTCAATTAAAGGAGTCAGTTTACTCAGTAAATAATGAAAAATACGTTTCCTGTAATATCCCTACCTGAATTGTGTGCATCATAGCATTGCAATACTATATTAATGGAATTGTTATTGTCATTGTATGGAGAAGTTCGATAATGAATTTTGCGATGATAATGAAAGCTATGATTACATGGTGTGGTCATATTTTTCATCAGCCTCGAGTTCTTTTAAGTGTGTAAACTGTTTCATTATTCCCTACAGTTTGTGCTTCTGCATCTAATTTATTTGGGTTTTGGGATTTGAAGTACAGTGACATCTTCATCAACCGAAACGCCATTTATCAGAAATGCCGTTTGACAGATATCAAGAGTTTCTTTTTACAGTACACTCCGGTCCAATATTGCAATTTCAACCTCATTTTCTAACAGATTTGCCTTGGTACCACCGTTTTCGTGCTATCAGTTCATTTCCTATGAAGTTAAGACACTCTTCAAGTGGTATTTGTTATTAAAAGCTCAGTTTTGATGGGTTAATTGGAGTAATGTGAATGAAGAACAACGTGATAAGATTTATCTTGATATTGGCCGTATTCAAAGTTGCCAGTTTCCGAGGCACATTAAAATACGGCGCCTAGGAGATATTACAATATTTGGTGTCAAGATGGCACGCACATGCCTGAAGTTCACTAAATTCCCGCCTTATACCTCTAGATGTACTTCCGTCTGACTTCCTATCAGTTGTTCTTCAGTAAGGTGAATTTGTAAAAAGAGAAACCAATCTGGTCCTCGGACACCTTCAGAAAATAGGATGTCGTTATCTTATGGAATACTGTCGAAAGAGGCTACTAAAAGGGATACCTGACTTGAAAGAGCAAGTGTTAGCGAACTAGGGGTCATTAGCTGAGCCTAGGTATGATGTATGCTAAGCTGTTGTGTATAACCTCCCTTGGACAACTCCTGTAGGTCACTTTGATCAGAGTAAAGCTCCTCCAGGGGCACCGAGCAACCTGTGCTGTTGTTGTGTCTGCAATGGCGAACTTAGGTTTTTTTACCTGAGTCTAGCTATGATGTGTGCTAAGCTGTCGTCTATTTAACCTCCTTGGCCAACTCTTGTAGGACACTTCATTCTGATGTGGTAAGGTTCTAGCAGAGTAAAGCTCCTCCAGGGGCACCCTTGCCTTAGGTAGGAGCCGAGCAACCTGTGATGTTGTGCCTGCATTAGCGAACTCGGGTATTTTAGAGAGCTATTGTTCTGTTTCTCAATAGATAGAATTGTGTTCCCATAGCTTACTGGATTTTGAGAGAAGACTGGTTATTTATTTTTTAGGTTATGGGGAGGAAAAAAGACCTATCTCCAAGGAAGCATGGCATGATTCTTGCATTCAGTTCCCAAGGAATATCCAACAGGGAAATTGCTAGGAGGTTATTCATTGACCATAAAACAGTGGGTAATACTTTAAAGAAACAAAAGGAGACAGGGATGACAAGTTTGAGGCATAAATGTGGTCGCAAGAAGAATGCCACCCCAAGGTTGTGCAGGGTGCTGAAAGCAATGGTGAAACAATGATGACTATTGAGTTCGAGGCAGCTTTCGTGCAAGTAGCAACATGATCTAGGTCATTCCATTTCACATCAAACAGTGTTAAGACGTCTCTCAGATATGAACATTAAAAAATAAAAAGCCTGCAAAGAAGCCACTCCTGACAAGAAAGCATATCCAAGACAGAAAAATTTGTTGAGATGTATGAAAATTGGACAACTGAGGATTGGTGGAGGGTGATTTTTTCAGATAAAAAGAAAGTAATGTGTTCGGTTATGATGGTGGTGTAAAACTGTGGATGGAGCCCGGAGAGAAGTTAAAGAAGGAATGTGTTGTGGAAACTAAGAAATTTAGTGAAAGTGTTGTGCTGGGGGAAGCAATAAGTTCCAAACGGGTGGGAAGAATTAAAGTTTGTACGGGTTCAATCAATGGAACGGCATACTGTGACATCATTAAGAAGGAAGTTTTGAATACTGCCAGGGACCATTTTAGTGGTGCAAACCTAGGACCGTTCATTTTCCAAAACGACAATGCCAGTTTTCACCGATCCAGGGTTGTACAGCAATGTGTCTCAGATCTCGCATTCAGCGATTATGGTGGGCCCCAAATTCACCCGATATGAACCCCATTGAGAATTTATGGGCTATTATGTCTGCAAAATTCAGGAAACATTGTTACACTAACAGAAAAAAATTAATTGAAAAATTATTGAAGTGTGGTATCATGAAATTGAGCCTGCTACTTGCGTAAAACTTGTTCAGTCCATGCCACAAAGAGTACAAGCCTTCAAAGAGGCTAAAGGTGGTCACAAAAAGTACTGAAGCATATCACATATATTACAGAAATCCTGTATATTGCTATTCTGAAACAAAACATTCAAATTCTTCCTCAATACTCTCTTAAAACATGCAGGTGGGGATATTTTTTGGACCAGAGTGTAGAACAGAAATTAAAAAAGAAAAAGACAATGAACACGAGTAACTGAGTACTTTAAGTCGCTAGCTGTCCAGTGTCTGATCACGTAGACGTGTCAGTGCTCGCTAGGCTCTTAATAAAGGTTTATTGTGATGTTGTTCGAATTAATCTGTTAACTGTTTTGTGTTTTATGTTCTCATGGAATATTGTGTTTCTGAGTGTATTCTATTTATCACCTTACCATTATATCATTGAAAGGGAAGCGGATTGTTATAGCCCTTGAACTGTAACTATAGCTTGAGTAATTTACCTAAAACTTGGGGCTATTTTAAAAGAAATGTTCTTATTGTTCATTTCTTCAAATAGCGTTACGCTTTGTGGAACGAAGTAATTAAGTTAAGCCAAGAAATCTTTTCTAGCATATTTATTTGACATATTGACCCTGTAAATTAGTGTTTTATTTTAAATGCAAGCAATGTAAACTACATTTTATACATTTTGACGACAAAATTACTATTTACCTACTGTCCGAAAATTTAATTATCTGAAATCGGGCAACAGCACTTCATTTCGGTTAAGGGAGGGTTTTGTATCTGTCGCAATTCGTACCTAGGAGTAAGGGAGTTACTGTGGGTGATTATTTCGGTCTTCATATATAAAGTAAGTCCTATCTTAGTACTTTATTGGAGTGATGTAATTATTAAGATTAATTAATGGAAGCTTCGGGTACGAATAAGATAATATTTCCTCGGAATGACTGTGAGAATTAGATTTAGGATAACTGTCGACAACGGGTAGATTTGAATTTCAGATCCTTGAAATGTGAAGCACACGGTTAGCTACGGAAGAGAAGTCGTAATTTTATGTAATAGGTAAATACATTACGCAATAAATGTTAACAATAACGCTATTTGTTTATTGCCCTTGTTTCCTCTTACTCGTATCCTACACATTCTCCCTAGGTTAAAGTTTGTTCTCTGGCAACCTGGATATATTAGGTTTGCGAAGCATATAATGTCTTTCACTGTTCACGATCTCCGTGATCCTCTTTTCTTCGCCTGTACCTTACTCTTGGAGATGTAGTGCGGGTGCTATAGCTAGCTCAACTTGCTGCTGAAGCTGGGTAAATTTCCATCAGTTCCAGTCCCTTTAGACAGGAAAGTTCTTAAATTACCTTCATTATTATAGTTTTCTTTTGGAATATTTTTGTACATATTTTGTACATATATTGCATTCAGACATTCTCCTTCGAGGATTTCGTACAGCAATCTTATCGCGTCCAGGTAGTAAGACTTTCTTGCTCAGGCACCGTCATCAGTCTGACAGTCCGACTCGTTGGCTGAACGGTCAGCGTACTGGCCTTCGGTTCAGAGGGTTCCAGGTTCGATTCCCGTCTGGGTCGGGGATTTTAACCTTAATTGGTTAATTCCACTGGCACGGGGGCTGGGTGTATGTGTGTCTTCATCCTCATCACGACGCGCAGGTCACCTACAGGCGTCAAATAGAAAAGAACTGCACCTGGCGAGCCGAACCCGTCCAGGGATATCCCGGCACTGAAAGCCATACGACATTTCATTTCATTTCATCAGTCTGACAAAGCCAGCCCCAAGCACAGTACACGCTACTCGGCAGAAGTTGTACTTTGTGTCGTCTTTATCTGTACTGAATAAAATTTTCAAATGAACGTTATTAACGTCGATTTAACATCTTAAGGTTTTCAGCAACGCATCGGTAATGTAATGTTTTTGTGATATGAAAGAAATTTTGTTATTACCTAATTGGTACTGTAACTAAAACCAGATCGTTATATACTGCTTTATAATCGCTTATCCTATGAAATACTGGACTATCATTTCCTAATAATAAATAGAATCGGTCGATGGAGAAAGGTACTAAGTCACTCTTTCTCACTTTTCAGGGGAATAACGAAACTAGATTGGTGCCAAAATATCCAGTACCACCCTCATATCTTCCTTGTTTTGTTCAAGCCAAACACCTTCCACTGTCAAGATGAGAAGCAGTTTTAAATTAAATATTGTGGAACACGTTTATAGAAATAGTATTTTTAAAAAGTAATTCATTTCTTTACTCGCAAGCCGTTTTAAAGGAATAACTCGGTGCCTTTATTTTTCAAGTATAATAATCATATGCAGGTACGTTATTAATCCGTTTTAAGAGGGTATTTACTAATCGATCATTTATACAAATAATACGTAAATTAGCAACGTGTTACGAACTTGGCAACTATTTTGAGCAAAATTGACAAACCAATGAACACCATGCCTTAGCACCTCATCAACCAAGCAGACGTATAAAGTTCACTTTATTAATCGATATCTGCAAGTTTCATGGTTACTTCTTCCTTAGTATGAAGTGTAGCGTCCTCATATTTCCGCATAAGGAGCAGGCGAGCAGGTTTACTTCACCACAGCAGGGTGCACCTTGGTCAGTTTAGTAGAAGAAGTCGAGTTGCTGGTTACTTCCTGTGCCATGTCAAGGGCGGATAGGTGATGCAATAGCCATGTGACCCATATAGCTCATCCAGTCTCAGTCTGCGACAAGCTTCCGTACAGCTTATAGCGTGATTGCTTCTAATACAGTAGTAATTGATCTATTTTGAAGTAGTTTGGAAGATAGAGGATAAAAAAATATCCCCCGCCTCATTGATGAAAAAATGCAATTCACACCGAAATTTGAGGTTAATTGCAGAGAGTGAACAGGAATATCATCACATAGGCCTACTACAACACTTGTCCACAGGCAGGTTTATGGTGAAACAAATATACCCTAAAATAGGCTTACAAACCTTTCTCCTTCAACCGAGTCAGTATTCTCTGATAGCAATAACAATAAGCTCAACATTCACCACGGGAAGAGGACACTGAGAAAATGTCTCGTGCGCATTTCGGAGGCTTGCTGTATGTCCTTGCACTATTGCAATTTATCGCTAAGACACCTTGAATAGTTGCTCGGGTTAGCTCCTAATTTTCCATTTTCACACCAGGCAAATGCTGGGGCTGTACCTTAATTAAGGCCACGGCCGCTTCCTTTCAACTCCTAGGCCTTTCCTATCCCGTCGTCACCATAAGACCTATCTGTGTCGGTGCGACGTAAAGCCCCTAACAAGAAAAAGGTCCTAATTAGTAAAGAAAGACCAGTGCACTTTTCGTTCTATTGAACTGTTTGTACTCTGAGTTGTTTCTGTGCCAAGCTAAGTGCATATTAAATGGGCCGCACGCTATAGCGTGCTGCAGCTCACCACCCAGCGTGTTATGAGCGATACATGCCCTGATCTACTTCACGACAAACTTATAAATAATACATACCATACCAGTATAAAATATGTAATTAACATGTCACCTATACATCTTAGTCATCTAGGTACAAAAAAGGAGTTTTACTCCAGAATTAATTATTATGAGTCTAAATTGATAATTATCGTGGTATCGTGTGTACACAGGAAAACTTAAAGACAGATGAAATATATCGCTCGTAGGCTGCTATAGTGGCATAACTCAAAAATATATGAATTTGGAGTTAATGCACTCTCCGGAATTGCAGATTAGTCTTCCTTCCAGCAGCAACAGCGGCGTAGTTCATATTCCACCAACAAATGGCAGAAGTGCTGTTGTTGCATTCTCCGCTTTATTGCTTACACTGACTGCAACATTGGAGCGCGGCAGTCGCGCAGTGCATTTTGTTCATCATTTGTGACACATTGTAAGTTGTGTCTGTGTTGCAGAAGATTTGCATTATTGTCTGCGGTACGTCAGAAACTTTAAACTCATTTACCTTAGAACTTATTTTCTTGAGTTGTGCCGCTATTGTAGCCAACGTGAGATGAATTTAACAAGGTCAGATCGTGCAAGACAAACATAACATAATGGAAGCCAAAATACGTTCAAAAATACAGTGTACTATTGAGGGAATCTGCCTAATAATAATAATAATAATAATAATAATAATAATAATAATAATAACATGCATTTCATTATAGACCGTTAAGCCTTACAGCGTTCAGTCTGCAAGCATCTGTGAATTTACTAAACGTCGCCACAATCCTCTATTTGCAACTAGTACTGTAGCATCATTTTGTTCTATACCCCTTATCTTTAAAACGTTAGAAACCGAGTCTAACCATCGTCGTATTGGTCTCCCTCTACTTCTCTTAACCTCCGTAACAGAGTCCATTATTCTCCTAGGTAACCTGTCCTCCATTCGTCCCATATGACCCCAACACTGAAGCCGGTTTATGCATACAGCTTAATCCATCGAGTTCATTCCTAACTTAGCCTTTATCCCTTCATTCTTAGTACCCTCCTGTCACTGTTCCCATCTGTTTGTACCAGCAATAATTCTTGCTACTTTCATGTCTGTTACTTATAACTTATGGATAAGATATCCTGAGTCCACCCAGCTTTCTCTCCCGTAAAGCAAAGTTGGTCTGAAAACAGACCGATGTAAGGATAGTTTCGTCCGGGAGCTGACTTCCTTCTTACAGAATACTGGTGATCGCAACTGCAAGCTCACTGCATTAGCTTCACTACACCTTAATTCAGTCTCACTATATTACCATCCTGGGAGAACATACAACATAAATACTTCAAATTATCTAAGTGTTCTAGCTTTTTATCACGAATATGACATGAATTTCTTACCTACTGATCTCAATTTAGTCTTCGAAAAGCTAATTTTCATACCATACTGATTGCATATATTAGACTGCAGGCTTTCGGCACAATTAGCCATTAAGACCAAATCAGGCGCGGCTCCATAATACGATCTGCAGAGCTGCAGAACCACCAATATGAAAGATATACAGTAATATATAGCGATTAGCGATCCCATCCCTCATAGTGAGTGTTTATATCGAGATAAAGATCGATACCATACAGTTGCTGGTGATCTGGCAACCCTGCTTAGAACTGTGAACGACAGAACATCAGGAGAGCACACTTAATCACAGCTCTCTTCCGATAGGTGGCTAAGGGTCGCCCATAAGGTTCTGTATGAACTGCACGCCTTGCAGTACGTCTGACCTATGCCCGTGACCATAGAATTAGTAAATAATACACTAGACAGCGCCACCGACCGTGAGAGAATCGCTGCAGCGATATAATTTCAGCTGTTTGGGAAAAGCTCCCTCCATTGTACTCATCAGCGTAAATAAAGAACTTATAAAACTGTGTGGATATTGATATGGTTTAAAATTCTTACATGTCAACATTGTCAGATACTACAGTATAGTTGTAATGCTTCTGTTCAGTAGAAAGAAAGCCTAATGCGTGATAAAAGAGGATGGTTGTGATTAAGTAACACAAAATCAATGTACTATCCGTGTTAAGTCTTCAAACAACGTGCCTTATGAGTGGGGTATGCATATTTTTCTGTCTTTGATGTAAATGACCAGGACTTCAGCAAAATTCTATCCAACGAACGAAAACATTCTCCCGTACGAAGCGAATGAGCGAGTTCTTAGGACTACAAGTATATACAGTAATAATGACTATGTTTCTCCGTAATGGTAGTGAATTCTTCCGAGTTAGGTAGTCATGAAAATGAAAACAGAAACGCTAGTACCATCAGATGATGTTCCCCTTCCATTAAGAAAGCCGGCTGCCAAAGATGTATGCAGGTCTCGGAATGTTTGTAAATATGAATGTGTCGATAGATCAACATTTTTTTCGATAAGCGGAAGACGGGCTTTATTTTTTGTAACTTGTAATTGTTGTTTTTTGTACAAGTCAGTTATTTATATTGTCGATGTCCCTTGAAATTGAGGTCTTACAAATTGAGATGAACGTCTACCGGTATTATTTCGGTACATTTTCGAGAACTTCACACTGATAAGATATGGAGTAAAGTGTTTCCGCGGGGTTGGAGGACGGATTCACACAAGCTCACCTGACAATTTCCGCATGCAATATTAATTTAGATTTGTCTATCACACTTACTGCAATGGACTGGGCGTCACAGAGCAGAACCACCAACATTATTCAGCACGAGCCGCCACTGGACCAAGTCGTCAGCATAGGCCAGACTACTTACTACATTTCCACCTAACTGAATCCCTCCCTACCATTTTTACCTTACAGCAGATGATCCACTAAAACTACGAACAGCAAAGGTGAAAGATTACAGTCTTGTCTAAACAAAGTAAGTGCCGTAAACCAAGAACTCATTCTACCATCAATTCTCACTGCAGCCCAATTGTCAACATAAATGCCTTTGATTGATTTTAATAATCTACTATTAATTCTCCCAGTATGACCAACATCTTTTCCCTCGGTACCCTGTCATATGCTTTCTCTAGATACTGGCGCTTACTGAAAATCTGATCCTGACAGCCCCTCTGAGGTCTGAAACCACACTGGTTTTCATCCAACTTCCTCTTAACTACTGATCGCACCCTCCTTTCCAAGATGCCAGTGAATACTTTGCCTGGTATACTAATCAATGAGATACCTCGATAGTTGGTGCAATCCTTCCTGTGCTTATAGATAGGCGCAATTACTGCTTTTGTCCAATCTGAAGGTACCTTTCCAACACTCCACGCTAATCTTACTACTCTACGACGCCATTTTATCCCTGCTTTCCCACTACACTTCACAATTTCAGGTCAAATTTCATCTATTCCTGCTGCTTTATGAAAATTGAGTTTATTTACCACCCTTTCCCATTCCTCAAGCGTCTTCTCCATCACAATTTTCTTCCTCCCCATGAGCTCGGTTGTTCGCGTCACCACCAGGAAGATTTACTTTTACATTGAGAAGATTTTCAAAATATTCCTTCCACCTGTCCAGTGATTCCCTGGGATCTATTATGAGTTCACCTGAATCACCCAAAACATTGTTCATTTCCTTTTTCCCTCCCTTCTTAAGATTCTTTATTACTGTCCAGAAAGGTTTCCCTGCTGCTTGACCTAGCATTTCAAGGTTATTAACAAATTCTTCCCAGGACTTCCTTTCGGATTCAACAACTATTTGTTTCGCTCTGTTTCTTTCATCTACATACACTTCCCTCTCTGCATCAGCCCTTATTTGGAGCCATTTCTGATAAGCCTTTTTTAGGTCTACAAGCTGTTCCTAATCCATCATTCCGCCAAAATGTTCGCCTTTTCCCATCTTTACATACAGTCGTTCCTAGGCATTCCCTTGCTGTTTCTACTACAGCATCCCTGTATGACACGCATTCTCTTTCTATATCCTGAACCTGCTCACTGTCTACTGTTCGAAACTTCTCACTAATCATATCCATGTACTTCTGTCTAATTTCCTCGTCCTGGAGATTTCCTACCCTGATTCGTTTGCAGACAGATTTCACTTCCTCTACACTAGGCCTAAAGATACTTAGTTCACTACAGATCAGATAGTGGTTTGTGTAATCGAAAAATCCCCGAAAAACCCGTACATTTCTAACAGACTTCCTGAATTCGAAGTCGGTTTAGATATAGTCTATTATGGATCTAGTACCCCTAGCCTCCCACGTGTAGCGGTGAATAGTCTTATGCTTAAAGAATGTATTCGTAACGGCCAAACCCGTACTAGCACAGAGTTCCAGCAAACGCTTCCCATTCCCATTAGCTTCCATACCTTCCCCATCTTTACCAATCAACCTTTCGTATCCTTCAATTCTGTTTCCAACTCTCGCATTGAAATCGCCCATTAGCACTACCCTATCCTTGCTGTTGACCCTGACTACGATGTCACTTAAAGCTGAATAAAACTTGTCAATTTCATCCTCATCTGTACCCTCACACGGCGAATACACTGGGTCAATTCTAGTCCTAATTCCTCCAACTGCCAAATCTACCCACATCATTCGCTCATTTACGTGCCTAACAGAAACTGAGAAACAGCCCTACTCCACATTCTGTCCTTCCCTTTTTAGCACTCATCAAGTACACTTTACAATCTCCTATCTATCCCTCGTTATCTCCCTTTACCCGAATATCACTTACTCCTAGCACATCCAAATGCATCCTCTTTGCTGACTCAGCCAGTTCTACCTTCTTTCTTCGATAAGCCCCATTAATATTGATAGCTCCCCATCGAATTCCATTTCGCTCGCCAAGTTGTTTCCAAGGAGTCCCTCGCCTGTCAAATGAGAGTGGGACTCCGTTACTCCTATAGGTCCAAGGCTTGCTTAAAATATTCTGAGCTCGACAAATGCATGAAGCAGTTGCTACCCTACTTACACATAGTCCAAGTAATGATCTCTCCTCTAACGGGTTAGGGACCTTCGGTGGATTGTACAGTCCTAGCCGCCTGAGCACAAGGAGGCCCATGACTCAGAATATGTCCGAGATGCCCACTCCCATTCCATAGCAACTGGTATCCCGACTCTCAGGACCACTTACTAGGCCAATCTGCCGTGCCCATGGTTCACGAACTAGGACGTGACTACAGTAACCCACGCCCTGAACTATTAATACTTGTAATAATAATAATAAAGATAATGATAGTAATAATATTCATGTTAATCGCCTTACGGCCGACTAACTACTTTTTACAGTTTTTCGGAGACGCTGAGGTGCCGGAATTTAGTCCCACAGGAGTTTTTACGTGCCAGTAAATCTACCGACACGAGGCTGACGTATTTGAACACCTTCAAATATCACCGGACTGAGCCAGGATCGAACCTGCCAAGTTGGGGTCAGAAGGCCAGCGCCTCAACCGTTTGAGCCACTCATCCCGGCAGACTGATAACGAGCGATAGTGTTTACTGCGAGAATGATCACTGCTACAAACAGGGGGGAATAACGGCAGGAGGTTTTGCGGGATAAGGCGATACAGGCTAAGTTAGGAATGAACTCGATTGATGAAGATGCGAGCATTAACCAGTTTCGGTTGTGTGGGGTCATATTATTCGGAGAATAATGGACTCGGCCATGGATGGTGAGAGAAGTAGAGAGTTACCATGACGACGATGATTATACTCAGTTTCTAATGATTTAAAATATTTATTGTTTTAATTAGTAAATGTGGCCACAGAACTAGTTATAAATAGATGATTGTTGTGGCATTTAGACGCTGAAAGACCTAGCGATACATGGACACCCTAGTGCTGAATAGGTCGACCTCGGGTATCTTCGAGATTCGTATTGGCAACCTTTGAAACACAAACTAGGACTCGCTTATGCATCGCTGTGTGACATCTGGCGTACACTTTATGTACTAGTACTGTTGTTGTTTACACAGCAAAGCCAAACTATAGAAATCGTTCTGGGAACAAGATTCGCATCGAGAAATGTTATATAATGTTATATAATGTGTGTATGACACAGTTGTTGGCTTAAGATAATAAAATAGAAAATTCATATCGATCGATCATATTATCGATTCAATTCAGATTTCATTTCCATTCAGTTGGCAGCACTACCGGAACCGGGACAACTCCCTCCTTATTCCTCCAACCGTACAAAGAAATATCGCTAAAAGGTGCGCGGACTATATGTATGTATGTATGTATGTATGTATGTATGTATGTATGTATGTATGTGTGAAGAAAGAGATTGGTGGCACGTAGAAAATTTTAAGGAAAATTAAGTGAAGGGAGGTTTCAAAGAACATGTTGCAACAGGACTAAATGAAAAGGTTAAAATAATAGATTAAGAATGGAGAGTCGTGAAGAATAATGTCAGTAAGGTTGCTGGAGATATGATAGAAAGGAAAGATCAAGTAAGGACCAATGGGTAACAAAGGATTGATGAACGACGAAAGTACAAGAAAGCTGAAATGAGAAAGGCGGGAAAGAATACAGTCGAATGTGGAATGAAGAAGACAGAAAGTGCAAAACAGCTAAGGAAAAAATGGCTGAAAGGAAAATGTTAAGGATGTTGAGGGTTGTGTGGCTGCAGAAAAATCGATACTGCATGTAGGAAAAACAAATAAGCTTCTAGGAAAGGGAGACTTAGGTGCATGAATATAAAGTGCTCAGATATAGGAACACATTTAGAGGAAGAAGATAAGGCAGAAAAATGACAAGAATATATTCGACGATTGCATCAAGGAAAGAACGTAGATGTTAATTTCCCGGGTAAAGAAGTTGCTATTGACATTGACGAAGCCGAAGACCCAATTTTGAGCTTGAAATTCAACAGAGCTTTGAGAGACCGAAAAAAAAAAAAAGAAAAAAAGAAAAGAAAAAAAAAGAAAAATTTTGGAAGATCTGAGGAAAAACCTGCATGACGAGGCTATTCCATTTAGTGTATGAGTTGTATGATACAGGAGAAGTGCCATTCTACATAAAGAATAATATTGTTATATATTTTCCCAGGATAGGAAGCGCTAACAAGTGTGAAAACTTCCGTACTATTAGTTTAGTGTCCCACGCTTGTAAAATATTAACATGTAATGTTTACGGAAAATGGAGAGAAATGTTGAAGCTGAGTTGAAAGAAGATCCGCTTGGCTTCAAACGAAATGTAGGAACACGCGAAGCAATCTTGACTTTACATTTGATTTTAAAGGATCAAATTAAGAAGGACACGCCCACGTACATGATATTTATAGATCTAGAAAATACATTAGATAAGGTTGATTGGACAAAGCTATCTGAGATTCTGAAGATGTTGGAGATCAGATATCTGGAAAATAGGATTATCTGCAATGCAAACTGTAAAAGAATCAGTTTGCAGGGATAAGAATCGAGGGCTATGAAAAGGAAGCATCAATCCAGAAAGGAGTGAGGCAGTGCTGCAGTTTTCACATCTCCTTTCAGTATGTATATAGAACAGGCGTGAAAGGAAATCAAAGAAGTATTTGGAAAAGGAATCAGAATACAAGGAGAGATTTGTTGATGATATTGTTATTTTTATCTGGGTCTGCATAAAATCTGGATAAATTACCGAATGGTATGGACGCAGTATTTTAGACGGAGTACAACATAAAAATAAATCCAAAACAAAAGCTATGGAATGCAGTCGAACATGGCAAGGTTATGCTGGAAATATTATGTTACGAAATGACGTCTTAAGTGAAGTAGATGAATATTGTTACTTGGGTAGAAGAATGACTAACAACGACAGAAATAAGGAGGACATAAAATGCAGACTAGCACACGCAAGGAAGATTTTTCTTATGGAATGAAATTTGTTCGCTTCAAACACTGATATCGTCGGCTTACTTCTAAAACCTCGTATGTCCCAATGCACTTCCTACGCATTTTTTCCTTATGGCTGGCCACGCCTCGCGGCCACATATGGATATGCAGTCCATCAGAACAATTTTCATTGTGATCAATTTCCTATGCTGATGTGTAAAGGAAAATGGACCTTACCATACTGTATAGTAGGGATGTTGTTTTCATCACGTATTTACGCACTCCTACAGTATAATGCATTTAAGGTTCATTTTCCTTTACACATTGGCACAGGAAAGTGAACACAACGAAAATTTTTCTGATGGGCTGCATATCAATATGTGGCTGGGAGGCGTGACCAGTCTTAAGGAAAATAATGGGTGGAAAAAGCATTGTGAGATACGAGGTTTTAGAAGTAAGCCGTCGATATACAAATTAAAAAGATGTTTTTGAAGTCTTTCATCTGGAGTGTGACATTATAAGGAAGTGAAAAGTGGACAATATATAGCTCAGAAATAAAGATAATGGAAGCATTTCAAATGTAGTGTTACGGCATATCTGGTGGTTATACCGGCTCACAAACGAAGAGAGAATGAATCGAGTTGGTGAAAAGAGAACGATTTGGTGAAATATGAACAAAATAAATTAAATTATAGAATGATAGGACACGTCTTGAGACAATCTGGACTTGTTCAGTTAACTTAAGAGTGAAGTGTAGGCAGTAAGAACGGTAAGGGTAGAAAAAGCCTGAATATGAGAAACAGATCAGATTACTGTAGATGTAGCAGCACAGGACAGGGTGGCATGAAGTGATGCATCAAATCAGCCTGTGGACTGATGAGTCAAATGAAGCGGAAGGGCCTTATCCGTTATGAAACACTCATAAACGTAAAATAATACACTGGTTTATTAGACTGCAGTTGCCTGAGCTTCCAGTTCCTATTTATAATTTCAGCATCCCCATGTTATTTATACATAACCTTTGTTGCTATGTTCATAGAGTTACGGCCAAAGAACCTCCACCGAGCTCGATAGCTGCAGTCGCTTAAGTGCGGCCAGTATCCTGTATTCGGGAGATAGTTGGTTCGAGTCCCACTGTCGGCAGCCCTGAAAATGGTTTTCCGTGGTTTCCAATTTTCACACCAGGCAAATGCTGGGGCTGTACCTTAATTAAGACCACGGCCGCTTCCTTCCCAGTCCTAGCCCTTTTCTGTCCCATCTTTGCCATTTTGTTAGTCGGTGCGACGTAAAGCCAATAGCAACAAAAAAAAAAAAAGAATGTCCGTTTTGCAAAGTCTTTGTCCAAAGAACAGTTCCGTTACCTAGGTGTGGTCTTGTGATAACTTACTACCCTAAGGGCCGTATTCACAATGCGAGTGAAAGCTTTTATCTTAGTATACAGTAAAGCTACATAATGAGCGGAGCTCTTAAAAAGACAAAATAAGATAAAGTTGGAATAAATTATCGTGAGAAAAGTTTGATTAATGTCCAAGTTCTTCGAAAATGTGTTGGAAAACGCTAGGTAAACAATTGATAGGGATCTGTCACCCGGGTGACAGCCCTAAATACAGATCACTGATTGATTGATTGATTGATTGATTGATTGATTGATTGATTGATTGATTGATTGATTGATTGATTGATTGATTGATTGATTGATTGATTGATTGATTGATTGATTGATTGATTGATTGATTGATTGATTGATTGATTGATTGATTGATAAACCAAGATAAGAGTTACGTTTATATTCATCAACAACATTATCTCGGATCTCTGTTTAAAATTTTAGCGGAGATTGGTTGGACGATAAAATGAAGATGATAGCTCGTAGACGACTGGAAAATATAATTCAAAGAGAAAATTACAGCGACGAGTAATATGATCTATATTATAGAATTATTAAAAGTTCTATGTGGATAAAATAACGTGCGACATGTTTCGAGGACTACCACGACACTAATTTTCTGACAATTTTTTTTATGTTATCTACAGCTTTGACGCAGCCAGTGTTATCCATGATCTAACATAACCTGGAATTTCCAACACATAGCTGGCCTAAGACGAATTCTCAATGAAACGAAATGGCGTATGGCTTTTAGTGCCCGGATGTGTCAGAGGACTTCGGCTCACGAGGTGCAGGTCTTCTGATTTGATTCCCGTAGGCGACCTGCGCGTCGTGATGAGGATGAAAAAATGATGATGAAGACGACACATACACCCAGCCCCGTGGCAGGGGAATTAACCAATTATGGTTAAAATTCCCGACCATGCTGGGAAACGAACCCGGGATCCCTGTGACCAAAGGCCACCACGCTAACCATTTAGCCATGGATCCGGACAATTCTCGATTATAGCTTATATCTTGTATGGTACAAGACTGGGTGACTCTTCAATGAATAATTAAGGAATACTGTCTTACATTTTGAGTGAAATATACAACGTGCAGGCTATGATTTGTTTCCTTACTCTCTAAGCTGTTAATACTTTCTGCCACCAAATTCAATAACAAGACATGGAAAGTCATATTAGGCTTCTTTCTTCGTTTCTGGTCAATAGCGGACATAATTTATGCAAATTATTTGCAAACCCCGAATGGAATCAAAAACTGGTTTACAATTCGATAGTGGCGGCAGCACGTAGTCTTTTGTTTCCCGTGCGTCAGTATGAAACATTTGCGGTCAAACTCAGATTGAAACGAAAACTTAGTTTTGGTAAACAGAGATAATAAATTCTGTGGTGAATACAGAAGTGAGCGTTATCCGAGATAATGATATTATCCGACTTTTGGAATTCTAAGATAACAGCGAAAGTAGCCGATGTTGGTGAATACGGACCTAAGAGTGCTGCCCTCTGAAGAAAGGTATCTGAGTGCATCCTACAGAGAGAACAGCAGCTAACTATGAATATGCTCCCTGATCAGCTGCATCGGAAGAATCAGAGTATCATATGGGATGAAGGCGGACAGTGACGACAACTGGAGAGGAAGAAAATGAAAGCCCAAATACCATGTGGATGAATTGGAAAAATGAGATGCTCCTCACTTAATTTCGATCATATGAGTCACGAGTCTTGAGATAGTGTTTGATGACAGCGGACTAAGATTCGGCAATCCAAATAAGTACAGAATTTTGTTTTTCATTATGTTAATACGGTGTTGGTTGAGTACGTATAAAATCATAATTTGTTAATACTTGTTAATACTTGTTCATATTATCACCTAACTCTCTGTCATGAGTGAAAACTATTCTGTATTTATTACGCTGCCAACACTTATAGCGACGATGGGATAGGAAAGGTCTAGGAAGTGGAAGGAAGCGGCCATGGCCTTAATTAATGTACAGCCCCAGTATTTGCCTAATGTGAAAATGGGAAACCACGGAAAACCATTTTCAGAGCTGCCGACAGTGGGGTTCGAACCCACTATCTCCCGATTACTGGATATTGGCCGCACTTAAGCGACTGCAGCTATCGAGCTCGGTTGCCAACACATCCTAAAGTGTTTACTCAATATTCGTTTTTTAAATAAAGGTATATGAACACCATCATCGATAAAATTTTCTTGCTATTTGCTTTACGTCGCTCCGACACAGATAGGTCTTATGGCGACGATGGGACAGGAAAGGGCTAGGACTGGGAATGAAGCGGCCGTGGTCTTAATTAAGGTACAGTCTCAGCATTTGCTTGGTGTGAAGATGGGAAACCACGGAAAACCATCTTCAGGGCTGCCGACAGTGGGGATCGAACCTACTATCCCCCGAATACTGGATACTGGCCGCACTTCAGCGACTGCAGCTATCGAGCTCGGTCGATAAAATATTAGAACATAGTCGGTATATTATTTGAAGTGTCTGACTCGTTGGCTGAACGGTCAGCGTACTGGCCTTCGGTTCAGTGGGTCCCGGGTTCGATTCCCGGCCGGGTCGGGGATTTTAACCTTAATTGGTTAATTCCAATGGCACGGAGGCTTGGTGTATGTGTTGTCTTCATCATCATTTCATCCTCATCACGACGCGCAGGTCGCCTACGGGAGTCAAATAGAAAGACCTGCACCTGGCGAGCCGAACCCGTCCTGGGATATCCCGGCACTAAAAGCCATACGACGTTTCATTTCATTTGAAGTTATGTGAACAGGGAGTACGTGACTTGAAGGGCATAAACAGTTATCCGTACGGTGAAAACTGACACATGATAATTCTTGATATGAAAAAAATGGATAAACAGATGCTACAGGTTCCCTGTGCATTCATATGAAGTTTAGTTCTGACCTATCAGCGAAGTCGTTGTCGCATATTCGCCATGAGGAGGTAGGTGCACAGGTATATCTATCTGCGTGATGTAAAACTGCGTACATCCTGGCTTCTGTTGCCTTCCGCAGTATATTTCGGAGACTTATGTTGGTACCAGTCATAGGTTACAAGAACAACGTAATAATGACCATCATACTTGTAACTATTCAGTGAAAAAGTGGTCAAGGTCGTTAACACGTCAATACTACATGGTTTGACATCGTGGACAGCCGGTTAGAGTCCCATTCGTTAAGATATTTTTACCATCAAAATGTTGGCCGGCAGGGTTAGAGGAGGTGGTGTTATAGAATTTCTAATCAAAAGCCTGGATTAAATTTCAAACCTCTCATCAGTGCTCGCATCGAGTGAGGGCATATGTCACTGATGATGTGATTCGTTTTGGACAGTTGTATGTAGCTTTCTCAACAGTACGTAGACCCATAGACGTCAAAGTACAACTCCAAGCTACAACTGCATTCAATATGGTTTCTAAGGAGATACTACAATAACTGTTTTGATTCCATTCGAATGTCGTATAAGACCTGGAAAGTCTCATAAATATATTAACATAAAATATTAATAATACATTAACAGTTCATTACAATTTCCAGTTACTTTATAGATAGTAATTCCGTCGCAGACAGGCTTGTGTATTAGTCCCTTAGAAAATCTGTCCTACTGTAGATTTGTATCTAACAGTTCCCTTTTTCCACTTTCCATTAACTTAAATGTTGATGGTTCAGTTTTCAGTGTATCCAGGACCGTTCTTCTGGGCTGGAAGGTGATGGTTGTGGGTACCTATTCAAAAACTGGTGTGGCCCTTTTTCCCATTGCTCCTCATTTGATGGGTACATGCACGCAGTCAACAGCAGAAAAGTGAATCGCACCGGAAAAGACAATAATACTGTTGGAAAAGGAGAAAAGTCAACGAAAATGCTTTGAATAAAAACATGTGTTATAGAAAAATAAAAGAACATAAAAATAATAAGCACTGGTGTAAATAGTGAAGAATAGATTTCATGCTTGTCGTAGAATATTATTTGTTAAGATGGAAGCCATACTTGCCAGTGTCGACTTAGTCAAATAGGACATAAAAGCATCCCAGCCTGACAAACACACAAGATTTCAATAAAAATTATAGCACTATAAACATTCATTTAGAAAATACACACTATTACACAAAGAATGACATGCTTCATTCCACAGGAACATCCTCAGATTCTATCAAATCACTTAAATCATGAGTAAATATGTACATTATTGTTTGCATTGCGTAAACTTGTCAATGATAGAGAGTTAGGCGATAATATGAACAGGTATTAACAAATTATGACTTTATACGTACTCAACCAACACCTTAGTAACATAATGAAAAACAAAATTCTGTACTTAAGCTTAGTTCGCTGTCATCAAACACTATCTCAAAACTCGTAACTCATATGATCGAAATTTAGTGAGGGACATCTGATTTTTCCAATTCATCCATATGGTATTTAGGTCTTCATTCACTGAGCTCGATAGCTGCAGTCGCTTAAGTGCGGCCAGTATCCAGTATTCAGGACATAGTAGGTTCGAACCCCACTGTCGGCAGCCCTGAAAAGGGTTTTCCGTGGTTACCCATTTTCACACCAGGCAAATGCTAGGGCTGTACCATTATTAAGGCCACGGCCGCTTCCTTCCCAATTCTGGCCCTTTCCTGTCCCATCGTCGCCTTAAGACATATGTGTCGGTGCGACGTAAAGCAACTAGCAAAAAAAAAAGTCTTCATTTTCTTCCTCTCCGGCTGTCCTGAAAATGGAGGGACAGAGGAGTAATATACATTTTTTGAGTCCCCCTAACTACATGTATATGATTTTCCGAGATTCTGAATGCCCTTGAAAACTAGAACAAAACAACTGGACTCCATGTACTGTAATACTAAATGTAAGATCCACGCGTCACTCGACATTTTTCATCCCCCTGTGGGTGGGGGCGGTAGAATAACACCCACGGTATCCTCTGCCTGTCGTAAGAGGCGACTAAAAGAGGCCCCAGAAGCTCTGAACTTTGGAGCATGGGTTGGCGACCACGGGGCTCTTAGCTGAGTCCTGGCATTGCTTCCACTTACTTGTGTCAGGCTCCTCACTTTCATTTATCCTTTCTGACCTCCCTTGGTCAACTCTTGTTCTTTTCCGACCCCGACGCTATTAGGTTTGCGAGGGCTAGGGAGTCTTTCATTTTCACGCTCTTCGTGGCCCTTGTCTTTCTTTGGCCGATATCTTCATTTTTAGAAGTGTCGGATCCCTTCCATTTTTCTCTCTGATTAGTGTTATATAGAGGATGGTTGCCTAGTTGTACTTCCTCTTAAAACAATAATCACCACCACCACCACCATCGACATTTTTCACCACCCTTCCACTGCAATTCGTAAAGTTCTTCTCAAGGATGGAACGTGATAATTTTGTAAATTATGTGAATAATCTGTATAAAACATGTGAAGATTTATATCTGCTTGTATATATATGTATATTTGTATGTATATTATTTAATTTATTATTTAATTTAATTATTTTCTTTTATTCGTTATTTAATTTTCTATTACATCATCTGTAATTGGGACATCCTGTAGGTGATAAATAAATAAATATAATATAATCAAACCTTCATCACCCCTCCGCACGTATACTCCTCTTCATTTCAATAATTGAAAATGCCACGTCATGCTATCGTAAATACATCTGAAAGTGTAAACAAATAGACAGGGTTCACAACTGAAATGTAACACTTCTAGGATAGCCGAAAGTGGGGTCCTAACCCACTTCTCAGTTATGTCTGAGACTGAGTGAACGTTAGTTCAAAACCATAAAGTTCATAACATACATTATTATCGTAACCCCTACCCACGGCGCTGGGATTTAATTTCGTATCCTCCCTCTTTATGCAGGAATAATGATTTCAGTTATGAAATACGATTTGAAAATGAACGAACTCTAATTATCACACCCATTTCAAAAGCACTTATAAAATTGGTCGGTTTAATTATTGATATTTGTTTGAAACATAATTGTCCCCACAAATGAACAAAAGCGATAAGTATCATTAATATCGAATATTATCTCAAACCAGAAACAATAATGGCACCAAAATACATTCGCAAACAAATTGAGCATAGGTCAGTTTTCACCGTACGGATAACTGTTTATGCCCTTCAAGTCATGTACTCCCTGTTCACATAACTTCAAATAATATACCAACTATGCTCTAATATTTGTTCGATGATGGTGTTCATATACATTTATTTAAAAAGAGAGTATTGAGTAGACACGTTAGGATGTGGTGGCAGCGCAATACATACAAAGTAGTTTTCACTCATCAGTTGTTTTAACTGTTGTGATTTGTTTGTTGTTATTGTCATTAAAAATAGAGGGGGAAATAAAAAACACGCATATTCCATCCCTGTCATCCTTCCACCCTCTCTGCTGTTGTGCCTTTTCCCTCCCCTACCCCATCCCCCCAGTCACTCTTTTCAGCGAGTATCCAGTGTTAACTCAACTGATCAGCGTGTACGGGTGATTACCCCCATGCATAATCATTAGACTATTAGTATACCCTAGTGCATCTGATGGTACATCACGGCGCAAAACAAAAACACACACACAGAAAAGGAAAAAAAAAGATAAAAACAAAAATATGGCTGTCAGTGGGAGTGAGAGAGAAACAATATTTTACATTCCATGATGCGGAAAAATCCATCACGCACGTACACTGAACAATTCATGTGACTTATTATCATTCATGGATGATGATTGTAATGGAATTGATGCATGCAATGCACTGTAATAACACGAAACTAGCAAGCCCTCGTCCCACCATCTCCCCCAACCCCCAACATCCAACATGAAATAATGTTCTCTCCGGCGGAATGGAGATGAACGAGCTATAGACATTTTTTCATTTGATTTACGATGCTAAAAAAACCGGAACAGAATCACATTCAAATATGTAACCTATTTACGATATACGGCACTCTGGTCTCGAAATTAATTTGCCTCTGAGTTTATTCATCTTTCATTATCACTCTAACAACAGGTGTTCCTGAACCTGTGATTTCATTCAACACGGCTGCTCTATCATTAGATGCGAAGTTATGAATTCTTCAGAGAGAAGAGCGGCGGTAGTCAAAATATTGATGCCTAAAATCTCGCCCCTTCCTGATGAAAAATGTTGATCCTTATTTTATCTATGCATTCATTGTTATGTTGGAGCGATTACTGTTTTCGAAGGGTAAATATGGAAGCAATCGCATTCAATGTTATAACAAGCTAACCCCTTTGGTACCGGGCGTGTTGGCCGTGCGGTTAGGGGCGCACAGCTGTGAGCGTGCATTCGGGAGAAAGTGGGTTCTAGCCCCATTGTCATCAGCCCTGAAAATGGTTTTCCGTGGTTTCCCATTTTCACACCAGGCAAATGCTGGGGCTGTACCTTAATTAAGGTCACGGCCGCTTCCTTCACACTCCTAGGCCTTTCCTATCCCATCGTGGCCATAAGACCGATTTGTGTCGGTGCGACGTAAAGCCAAATGTAAAAAACAAAAAACTCTTTGTCATAGTAGAATGCCCAGTGCACTTTTGCTCCAAAGTTAGTAGGTTCGATGAGACTAAAGTGAATGGCATTGAAGGTTGTCCAAATATGACACTTCACATATAAAATACAAGGCAGGAAATGTGTTTACAGTATATATCTGAACATCGTTAATAATTTCGTGTGGCTATTTCTAACCGAGTGCAGCCCTTGTAAGGCAGACCCTCCAATGATGGTGGGCGCCATCTGCCATGTGTAGGTAACTGCGTGTTATTGTGGTGGAGGTTAGTGTTATGTGTGGTGTGTGAGTTCCAGGGATGTTGGGGACAGCACAAACAACCAGCCCCCGGCCCATTGGAATTAACCAATGAAGGTTAAAATCCCCGACCCGGCCGGAAATCGAACCCGGGACCCTCTGAACCGAAGGCCAGTACGCTGACCATTCGGCCAATGAGTCGGACTGAACATTGTAAACTGTGAGAGTATAGTTATATGCAGATTTCCCTGGATTCACCAGCATAACGTCCAAACTTGTTACTGGATAGAGGATGATATGCCAGCGTCTAATATATGATACCATCTAAGAATAAGCTGGAAAATTCAAACCAATCGACATCACTTATTGATCAGTGGAATAATACTGATGAGGCCTAAAGTAAATCTTCGAGTATTGCGGACTGTTTAGTCTGTGATGGCTACAGACAAGGAAGACATATGATAAGTTCAGATGTATGACCTACTTTTCCTGGAAGACAGAGCACATGCTCTCAGTTACTGCATATGATGTTAAATACAAGTATTAACAGTGGTTACTGATGATGATGATGTTGTTGTTGTTGTTGATGATGATGATGCCGTTGTTGACACAATATTAATAACCAAATAAACAAACAGGTAAGAACAATTTACTTAAAAATAAGCCATAGTAATATACGTATTTTGAGTCCTCCGCTGAAAAGTTGATCGGATCACGAATAGTTCCAAGATCAGCCGCATTAATATAAAAAGCCTAAGGGTCGCTTAGCCAACCGCGTGGTGTAGGGATAGTGTGCCTGCATCTTGCCCGAAGGCCTCGGGTTCGATTATGGAAGGGTTAGGAACTTTTTCCTTGATGTGAGGGATGATTGGAGGTCCAGTCAGCCTACGTGATTAGAAATGAGGCGGTGAGATGGCTGCCCCGGTCTAGAAAGCCAAGAACAACGGCCGGGAGGATTCGTCCTGCCGACCACACGACACCACGTAATCTGAAGGCCTTCGGGCTGAACAGTGGTCACTTGGTAGGCCATAGCCTTTCGGGGCTGATGCGCCATGGGATTTGGTTTGGTTTGTAAGAGTCGCTGAAGTGCCATACATGAGAACGTGCGTTACCCGTAGCTTCCTTGCTACTACATATGAGTCTGCCAAGCCTACTGAAATGTATGTAAACACCAAGCGATCCTGCGAGGACTGTCACCAAAGGAATGGCAACTTATTACTAGCGTCACTTATACCTCTGCCACTTCCTTTTCTGTCAAAGATGAAACTGAGAACGACCAATAAAACGAACAAACTTGTTTTAGTGTATACCAGAAGGCTCCCCCACCTATTTCTGGCAAACTCTTAGTGATACATTCGATATTGTAATATCGATAGATGTCGGAGTGGTACATTTAGCACGACGATTCAAGCTCTCCCCGCGGGTATCTCGCGCTTTGAGCGCTCCATTACGCTCCTTAGGGGTACCATAGTGAATGAATGTGAGGACCAATTGAAAAGATGTTGGTCTCGTTCTGTTTGCAAATAGACAGAGGAACAAGGAAATGCCATTTGGTCCTTGTTTCAATGACGGTGAAATCCTGACATTCACCTCCCCGCGGTAGAGAGGGGGCAACAACTGCATATAAAAATAATATTTTATATGCAGGCGGCTAACGAATGAAGGGACCTATTATCTCCCGGTATAAGGAGATCCCCTATACCAAGTGCCAACAGTCTCTTCGAGAGTGGATGAGCGGGTATGGGTAAGGGCACTCTATTATCCTGGGGACAAGAAATTGTTCCCAAAGGCGGAGGAACCAGTTCGGTCAACGGCATTAGGATGCAGAAGGCAACGGGAAACCACTGCATTAAATATCCTGAGTGATATTCCAATAAATCCACATGGCATGGCTGCAACGTCAAGATCGGAGCTGGCCGTGTGGATCGTCTACCTCCGTTTGGAGACGACGGCTTAAGAAGAAGAAGACAGCATAATAATTTCAAGTGATATTGCACTTATTGCAATGAACTTGGAACATTTGCAACCAATGTTTAAAACATGCAACGATTTGATCGTCTAAATGTTAATTGAAATCTTTCATGTCTGCCACCATTAGAAATAGCTGTCTGTTCCCGAGATGATGGTATCATAACGGTTTCTTTACGGCCCTTAGAAACATGTTTATTCGGGCTCAGAAATGTGAGATTTTTAAAAATTTGCTTCATATTGACTTCCGAATGCAAATTACGACCTAACGTGTGCATCATTGAATATAAAATCATATGTCTCACATAAATCTACCATTAATGGTAGGCGTAGGAGAAAGAAATTTTGAAAATTACCTGTTGTATTGAAAATGTGCACGGGCTCTACAATTGGTCATTAAGCGATCAGCCAGATGAAAAATGAAATGGCGTATGGCTTTTAGTGCCGGGAGTGTCCGAGGACAAGTTCAGCTCACCAGATGCAGGTCATTCGATTTGACGCCCGTAGGCAATCTGCGCGTCATGATGAGGATGAAATGATGATGAAGATGACACATACACCCAGCCTCCGTACCAGAGAAACTAACCAATGGTGGTTAAAATTCCCGACCCTGCCAGGAATCGAACCCGGGACTCCTGTGACCAAAGACCAAGTCCGTAATAAACAATATCAACATTGAGGATTATTAACGATGAGGATGAGCGTATATTGTGTATAGGAAACTGCGTGTTAATCTATTGTGTGGTATGTGAGTTGTTAGAGGATAGCACAAACACCTAGTCCCCGAGCCGAGGGAATTAACCATTTAAGATTAAAATCGCCCACCCAGCTGGAAATCGAATCCGGGAACTTCCGAACCAAAGGCTGATCATCCAAAGAGCCCAGATATATCAACAACATAGGAATTGTATTCATAAAATCAGTGAATCGGTTTTTATTGACTTATTATGGTACCATTCGCCTCTTACTGGAGTTATATGGGTGACTTGTTAATAAAATATTGAATGTATTACTTAACAAGCGACTCGGAAAACCGTAAAACTAGTTTGTGGGACGTTAAGCCAATAACATTAATTAATTAACTTGAAATGAATCTATAATCTGTATACTGTATTATATTGCACAATTATAATAGAATAGATTTATATCGTCTGTCAAGATTAAGGTGATTTTGCTTCCTCTTCCATTTAACCAGAAAATACAATATTTACATGATATACTTTATAATAGACTACAAATGAAGACATCTTATAGCTACTAAACAATACAGTATTACGTCATTGAGAATAAAATTAACAAATTACTATGATGATGTACTCAATTATTACATGACTATAGTATTCACAACATGTTAACTTATCTAATTTCTAATTAAAACAAATCCCAACAATTATTCTTAATAATAATTTGTTTATTTACAGTGTATATTTTGAATAAAGGCTAATCTACAATATTAACACAACATACGAAGAAAAACAACTTCATCTATTGGTGATAACGTTGCCCTCTGACCGAGACAGATAGTATATTCCACTACCGTGTTGAAGAAATAACAAATGAGTTTGTGTACTTTGTGGTCCGGTGAGGTGGTATCAATAAGAGCGTACTAATTTTTTTAACGTGTAACGGAATTGTCATTGGATGACAGGTGGTGAAATTGATAATACATGTAGAGAGGTGAATGTGAGAAGAATATTTGATGAAGAAGCCATAAAGCATGAAGATTACGGCGCTGTTTGAGTTTTAGCCAACCAAGTTTATCGTAGGCTAGTATAAAGTGGTCATAATAACGTAGGTCACATACATAGCGAACACAGGCGTTTTTCGCGTATTGTAGTTTGTTGTTAAGAGCAGTCAGGTCGTTGTATACCGCGTCACAGTAGTTGAAATGATTTCTTTTTTACAAATTGTTTTACGTTGCGGCGACACTGATAGGTTTTATGGCGACGATGGGGCAGGAAAAGGCTTGGAGTGGGAAGGAAGCAGTCGTGGCCTTAATTAAGGTACATCCGAAGCATTTGCCTGGTGTGAAAATGAGAAACCACGGAAAAATATCTTCAAGGCTGCCGACAGTGAGGTAATACCAGAGTGCAAATGAGCCGTCGCTTTAATACTCGAGAAAATATGTTGTGGATCTTCTAAGTAAGTTCAGTGTCGCAAATACATTTTTATTCTTCTTCTTCTTCTTTATCTGTTTACCCTCCAGGGACGGTTTTTCCCTCGGACTCAGCGAGGGATCTCACCCCTACCGCCTTAAAGGCAGTGTCCTGTAGCTTCAGACTCTGGGTCGGGGGATACAACTTGGGAGATGACCAGTACCTCGCCCAGGCGGCCTCACCTGGTATGCTGAACAGGGGCCTTACGGGGGGATGGGAAGACAAGAAAAAGGGAAGGAAGCGGCCGTGGCCTTAAGTTAGGTACAATCCCGGCATTTGCCTGGAGGAGAAGTGGAAAACAACTTCCAGGATGGCTGAGGTGGGAATCGAACCCACCTCTACTCATTTCACTTCCCGAGGCTGAGTTGACCCCATTTCAGCCCTCGTACCACTTTTCAATTTTCGTGGCAGAGTCGTGAATCGAACCCGGGCCTCCGGAGGTGGCAGCTAATCACACTAACCACACCACAGAGGCGGACCATTTTTTTATAGTTGGCTTTATGTCGCACAGAGAGGTTTTATGGGATATGAGTGAGAAGGAAGCGGCTTTAATTTAAGGTACAGCCCATGCATTTGCCTGGCATGATAATAGGAAACCATCTTCAGGGCTCGAACCCACTCTCTCCTGAATGCGAGCTCGCAGCTGCGCCCCTAACCGCACGGCCCACTTTCACGGTGAAATGCTTTTCTGTAAACGCTGACCATGAAGGATGTTCGTCTATGATACACCGAGATCGTTAACTGATTCACCGAAAATCAATTGGTGAATTCTGTAGGTAGAATTCTGGTCAAGAGAAGTTGCTTATGACTTTTGAACGGTAGTGGGTCAAAATATTATAGCTTTCAGTCCAATTACAGATTTCTTGTAAGTCTGTATTGAAATTTTTAATTTTATGAGTTTTTCTGGTTCATAGTTCAAGTATATCGTCATCGTTCACGTGGTGTCTGTAGGTGTTAACCGACGACGTAATAGCCACGTAAAGAAACCATAAAAGCGAGAAAACGGGAGAAATCTCATCGAAATCTCAGATAAACTTGTTTTGTCCTCAGGCCGAAAACTGCTTGGATCATTAACAGTTCAACTATCAGCTGTCGCTTTTGAAGAGACGTACTTGGGAATTGTAGACTGAGATATTTTCCCATTCTTTTACTTACTGAGCTAGAAGGCATCAATGTATATAGCAGTCGAATAACCCACTGAATGACCATACCATCCGACCATATGTGCGAGACTTTCATACCATTCATCACAGGGACTAGCAGTAAAAAGGAATGACGCTTCTCACTCATAACTCAGTCACTTTCATATTCTCAAAGCCAAGGATGAGACTGAGATAACAAACTTTTCTAGCCCGTACAAGAAGACATAGATTACTGTAAACACTAGGTATCATCCGTCTGCAGTGATAAGAATCGAGGGCTTTGAAAAAGAAGCAGCAATCCAGAAAGGAGTGAGGCAAGGCTGCAGTTTGTCCCCTCTCCTTTTCAATGTTTACATAGAACAGGCAGTAAAGGAAATCAAAGAGAAATTTGGAAAGGGAATCACAGTCCAAGGAGAGGAAATCAAAACCTTGAGATTTGCCGATGATATTGTTATTTTATCTGAGACTGCAGAAGATCTCGAGAAGTTGCTGAATGGTATGGATGAAGTCTTAGGTAAGGAGTACAAGATGAAAATAAATAAGTCCAAAACAAAAGTAATGGAGTGCAGTCGAACGAAGGCAGGTGATATAGGAAATATTAGATTAGGAAACGAAGTCTTAAAGGAAGTAGATGAATATTGTTACTTGGGTAGTAAAATAACCAACGATGGCAGAACTAAGGAGGACATAAAATGCAGACTAGCACAAGCAAGGAAGAGCTTTCTTAAGAAAAGAAATTTGCTCACTTCAAACATTGATATCGGAATTAGAAAGATGTTTTTGAAGACTTTTGTGTGGAGCGTGGCATTGTATGGAAGTGAAACATGGACGATAACTAGCTCAGAAAGAAAGAGAATAGAAGCTTTTGAAATGTGGTGTTATAGAAGAATGCTGAAGGTGAGATGGATAGATCGAATCACGAATGAAGAGATACTGAATCGAATTGGTGAGAGGAGATCGATTTGGCTAAATTTGACGAGAAGAAGAGATAGAATGATAGGACACATCTTAAGACACCCAGGACTTGTTCAGTTGGTTTTTGAAGGAAGTGTAGGTGGCAAGAACGGTAGGGGTAGATCAAGGTATGAATATGACAAACAGATTAGAGCAGATGTAGGATGCAATAGATACGTAGAAATGAAAAGGTTAGCACAGGATAGGGTGGCATGGAGAGCTGCATCAAACCAGTCTATGGACTGATGACTCAAACAACAACAACAACATCATCAGAAATGAATCTGGTCTAGAGGTAAATATACTATCATTAACTATTATAACATGTGAGTTTCCAAACAAATGATTCTCCTGTTATGCAATTAATTAGACAGAAGAGTTATTCATCATCATCATCTGTTTACCCTCCAGGTTCGGTTTTTCCCTCGGACTTAGCGAGGGATCCCACCTCTACCGCCTCAAGGGCAGTGTCCTGGAGCTTCAGACTCTTGGTCGGGGGATACAACTGGGGAGTATGACCAGTACCTCGCCCAGGCGGCCTCACCTGCTATGCTGAACAGGGGCCTTGTGGAGGGATGGGAAGATTGGAAGGGATAGGCAAGGAAGAGGGAAGGAAGCGGCCGTGGCCTTAAGTTAGGTACCATCCCGGCATTTGCCTGGAGGAGAAGTGGGAAACCACGGAAAACCACTTCCAGGATGGCTGAGGTGGGAATCGAACCCACCTCTACTCAGTTGACCTCCCGAGGCTGAGTGGACCCCGTTCCAGCCCTCGTACCACTTTTCAAATTTCGTGGCAGAGCCGGGAATCGAACCCGGACCTCCGGGGGTGGCAGCTAATCACGCTAACCACTACACCACAGAGGCGGCCAGAAGAGTTATTAAAAAGTAAAATGGATGTAATTGCAGTTCGGATAAGTCTGTAATGATCATTAAAGTCTCCTGAGCTTGTTTGTTATTACTTTACGTAGTCGGAAATGTGATGGGAACTTTGACTGGACATGAGCGTGCTGACACGAACAATGATGCAATGTTCCACACGAGTGAAAGTGGAGGATTTGTAGAATGCTGAAGCAGGATGAAAACAGGATTCCCTCGAGAAATCACAGCAACATTCGCTCTGCTCACCACAGACTCAGGTGATGTCATACTGTAAATAATCACACTCATTTGGAAAATGTCGTACTGTCCCTAGAGAAGTCCCATTGTTTCACTATTGCTCTGCGGTCGTTAGAACACTACGACACAGCTGTCTATATCAAGTCTCATAAGACAAAGCCATGAGAGAATAATCTGAAAACTATCATAGGTCTTTCTTAGTCAATTTTTGGAGGAATATAACAGTTAAAGAGCACTATGTCATCTGTTTCGGGCTAGAAATAAGTTTGTTTCTTTTACTGACCATTCTGTGTATGATTCTTGGCTTCGACAGTAACTTACATGAGGGACTGAGTTATAAGTGACAGCCTACTGATAACATCATTAACGGGATCGATAGCTGCAGTCGCTTAAGTGCGGCCAGTGTCCAATATTCTGGAGGTAGTGAGTTCGAACCCCACTGTCGGCAGCCCTGAAGATGGTTTTCTGTTTTTTCCCATTGTTACACCAGGCAAATGCTGGGGCTGTAACTTAATTAAGGCCACGGTCGCTTCTTGTAAAAAAATAAAGATAATACATACAGCAACAATTGAAGCCTAAAGTCGGAGATTCCTTTCAGCGTTTGAAAAGAAGTTAATGCCAGAACATGATTTTAAAAACGTAGTGGATGCATCAGTGATCTCTCCAGTTAATAACAGTCCGTGATACTTTCACATAAGAGAGTCATCTTGAATGGAAGTGGGGAATTTGTAGAATGCTGAAGCAAGATGAAAACAGAAGTCCTTCGAGAAATTCGTCTTCCTATTTCACAGTACTTGCATAACAAGAGAATCGTTTTATTCGGAAATTACCATATTACCATAGTTTCAGATATCTGTTTAGGTATTCAGTCTGGAGGCAGATTGTATCCTCAAAAAGCACCACCAAAGTTTGTGCGGTTATAAGGAAATCTCATAAACCGATGGTGCTGTCACTGTCACGCCCCCCGTGGCTTTTCCGTTCCTTTTCCCTGTACTATCAGTCTTAATAGGATCGGAACTCTACCACTGGTACTAAGACGGGAGGGTTGCAGGCTTGTACTCTCCCTTAAAACAATAATCTTCATAATCGTCATGACATCCACCACCACCACCAACAACAACAACAATAATATAAATCTCAAACTTGGTTCACAAATATGGTTCTCAGTCTTTCTGAAATCTTCCCTAAATGCATAAAATATAACGAGGATCACATAGATTTCATTATCTGTTCAAATGTATTGATATAGCTCGAAACACACCCCGGGAAATTGTTATACTGTATAATTGTGAGCAGAGTCCGGCTCCATGGCTAAATGGTTAGCGTGTTGGCCTTTGGCCACAGGGATCCCGGGTTCGATTCCAAGCAGGGTCGGGAATTTTAACCATAATTGGTTAATTTCGCTGACAAGGGGTCTGGGTGTATGTGTCTTCTTCATCATCATTTCATCCTCATCACGACGCGCAGGTCAAATCAAAAGACCTGCATTTGGCGAGCCGAACATGTCCTAGGACACTCCCGGCACCAAAAGCCATACGCTATTTCATTTCATTGTGAGCAGAGATTTTCTCGCTAAGTAGATAGTTAAAAGAGTCAACCTCGGGGAATAGGAATGCTAAGTTACTGAAATATTTTTCTGATCATGTATACAGGGTTTATTTTAACTATGCCGACCAAAAATCAGGGACACTCTTCGTGTTATGTAAAGAACGATGACGCAATCGGATTGGCCGAGAAAATTTTCCATTTGGAAACAATGAGTTTACTTTGTTACATCCGGGCTGACGAATTCGCCATATTGACCTGCCAGAGCGCAAGCCGCTGCCAGTTGCTGTGGTTCAGGGAAGAGAGGAGAAGTGTGGTGTATGATAGACGGAGACAGAGATAATGTTCCGCGCGAATTCATCATTATACTATTTCTCGTTCGTTCGTTTCGGGCGGTCGCTTCCCAGACCCAGTAGACAGTGTAGTTTGTTCTGCACACATTGGCTACTAAGTTTTCGGTAGAAATTGGTCAAAATGGCTCTTTTTAAAACACCAACGAAGAAATGGCTTATATGCACCTGCCCTATGGCGCAGAAAATGGCATCGGGATAGAAGCCGCGCGGTATTATTCAAGCTTCGTGTCCATTGGCTGGAGACTGCGTGAAAATAGGTGGAAGGAAACCCTCATGGGACATCAGTGCGCACATTTCAGCATCGGTTTAGTGTAAATATTTGGGGCGGCATTGTTGGTGACTATTTACTTGGGCAGCACGTCCGTCCTCCTTGCCTGGACTGTGAGAAATGCTACCGTTTCTTGGTAGAATCACTGCCTGGATTATCAGAAGTTCCTCTGGGTACTCGGAAGTGAATGTGACTGTGTCATGATTAAAATTGAAATAATTGATAAGGAGATTCCACCTATTCAATACCAAAGAATAAGAAATGTAGTGAATTACATTCTCATTTAATAATATTTAGAAATGGTACCGGTTTCGACCCTAGTCCAGGTCATCATCAGCCGATTAAGAAATGGAAAACAATGCATAGGATCAAAAACTGGTTTTGAACAGTTCTCCGCTAATCGTAATCATTGTGGGACTTTGCCTAGAGCTGCGTGTGCCTTGCTGCCGCTAAGAGAATTGCGCACTGTTTTTCTTTTGAATACCGGGCGAGTTGGCCGTGCGCGTAGAGGCGCGCGGCTGTGAGCTTGCATCCGGGAGATAGTAGGTTCGAATCCCACTATCGGCAGCCCTGAAGATGGTTTTCCGTGGTTTCCCATTTTCACACCAGGCAAATGCTGGGGCTGTACCTTAATCAAGGCCACGGCCGCTTCCTTCCAACTCCTAGGCCTTTCCTATCCCATCGTCGCCATAAGACCTATCTGTGTCGGTGCGACGTAAAGCCCCTAGCAAAAAAAAAAAAATTCTTTTGAATGACTTGTATTTTACTTCTTCTAAGTTTTACAGTGTCTACCCCCGTTCAATTCCTTTTCATATTGCCTCTTCTACTGATCCTATGCATTGTTTTCCATTTCTTAATCGGCTGATGATGACCTGGATTAGGGTCGAAACCGGTACCATTTCTAAATATTATTAAATGAGAATGTAATTCACTACATTTCTTATTCTTTGGTATTGAATAGGTGGAATCTCCTTATCAATTATTTCAATTTTAATTGTGATATTCTTCAATACGGAACAATGAAATTTTTAACTTTAAACTGTGTCATGATGGCACTACACTGCATTTCATCGCCGTGTCTCGCACTACTTGAATGATCTTTATCCAGGGAGATGGGTAGGCCGTCGTGGTGGGCCAGTTAAATGACCTCCGCACACGGCCGATTTAACTCTCGTGGACTTTTCTTGTTAAATGAAGATCGAAGTAGAAGGAGGGAATATTGAACATTTGCTGTTATCAAACCATTCGGCATATTGTTTCTTTTGTTCACTATTTAATTCATTTTATAATGTTGTGAGTAAAGGAATGCATGGTCGTGTGGCGGCAGCGATACCTCTTCGTGCATGTTAAATAATAAAGAATGTTACCGAGATCAACAGATGAGAGGAGAAACGATCGGGTGCTTTCCTTGACTGACAAGTGTGCCGTAATTACTGTGTTCTGGTACAGTGCGTGAAATAACGGCTGCTTAATAAACAAAGTATGCAGATTGCCTGTAATGCCTATTGCTCACGGTAAAATGTTTCGTAAAATTTGTTGTACAATTAATGTTATAAAAATTTTGGTGAAAACAAGTTGTGTTGCTCACGGTAAAATTATTTTATAAAATCCGTGGAAGCATCGGGATGGCCATCTACGAACTCACTTCTGACTAAGATGTGTATTTGAAAATGGTTTTCCGTGGTTTCCCATTTTCACGCCAGGCAAATGCTGGGGCTGTACCTTAATTAAGGCCACGGCCGCTTCCTTCCCACTCGTAGCCCTTCCCTGTCCCATCGACGCCATAAGACCTATCTGTGTCGGTGCGACGTAAAGCAACTAGCATAAGATGTGTATGTGCTGCCATCTATAGCTAAACTTTTAAACCAACTTAGAGTGTGTTTGAGAGTATGACTCCAACAAACAAAGCAAAACTTCCTGCTTTAGCTGCAATTATATGTTGTACAGTAGTAAAAGGAAGAAAAGAAATACCAAGAAATGCTGGACTCGGGTTTGGATCAAAAGAAGAGAAGAAGGTGGGGGATTGCTGTCCTTGGTCGAAAATTATTTGAGGTTAGAAGACCAGCATTAATATAGGAATTCGGCGATTGTTGTTTTCTTCCTCTCTTCTTGCATTTCTGTTGTGGTAAAGTGGCGATTTAACTTCGTACAAACAAGGATATTTCTGGTATTCGTCCAGTAAAACACTAACAGCTTCATTAGTCCACCCGGATCCTTCAATTTCAGAAAGAAGTGTTTTATTTACAATCAAGCTTCACAATCTTCTCACGACGTAGCGCCAGCATCATCGTGATGTCAGCTTCGCTGATTGGTTCGTATCGTAAAATTAATTTTACGGAATAGAACATGTCCTATTTTATGAAAAGTTTTATCAAAAGTTTTATAAAACTTGAATTTGACCGTGAGCAACAGAAATTTTATTAAATTAAATTATTGTACAATAAATTTGACAGAAAATTTTACCGTGAGCAACAGTCATGAGAGCCAAAGACAATTCTGGGCGAGTCGAACGAAGAAACTTGCACATCCCGTCTGTCAAACACCCCATTTCCCCTCCCTTCCCTGTAGCACAGCACCGGGCAGTGGCTTGCGCTCTGGCACAGCCAATACGGCGAGTTCTTCAATTTGAATCGCGCACCCGGAAGTAACAACCTCATTTTCACGAAAAAGAACATTTTTCTCCACCAATCCGATTGCGCCATCGTTTTTATATAAAAGGAAAAACATCCCCCCACCCTTTTTTGTCGGTATAATTTAATACACACTGCGCATTGTCCAAAGCAAGAGTGGCCATTAACTTCTGTCAGATTTCTGTAAATATGATTATATATTTACACAGAGTATCCTTTAAATATATCGAATTATCTATCAAGATCTCTCTGAGTAGGACATCTCCATTACAACTGAAAGCAGGTTGAATTGCATGTATCACCTGCACCAACTGCTTGTTAATAGCCTGCAGATCAAAGGGTTTCCATCTACGAAAAAATGAAAGGATTTGGGATGAGAACTGAGGTTTAAGAGTAACCACTCTGCAATTGACCAAGAAGGTAAAATATATTGTAGGCTATAGAAGCAGAACCGTAATTTTTTAAAGGGTCAGGACTGAAGCAGACAGCAGATAGCAGAAAATGCGATACTTGAGGAATAATTAGCTCTTGAGTCTATATTTCAGAATGAGAAACGCCAATTTTTTTTTTTTTTTTTTTTTTGCTATTTGCTTTACGTCGCACCGAAATAGATACAATCGGTCTTATGGCGACGATGGGACAGGAAAGGCCTGGGAATGGGAAGGAAGCATCCGTGGCCTTAATTAAGGTACAGCCTCAGCATTTGCCTGGTGTGAAAGTGGGACCACGGAAAACCATATTCAGGCCTGCCGACAGTGAGATTCGAACCCACTATCTCCAGGATGCAAGCTCACAGCTGCGCACCCCTAACCGCACGGCCATCTCGCCCGGTTTTTGCTTAATTAACCTTCACAAATGGACAGAACAGTGGAGTTAATCGCTATAAATATTGCCATTCTCAAGGAGATTTCCATGTTGAATTTTACATGTATTTCATCAATCAATTTGGGCTATGTTCTAAAAATTGCTTTCGGTAACACAAGCTTCAAGTTTATAGATAATGGACTTGGGTCCTTTAATTTTTACTTTCTGCTACTGGATTTGAGTCATGGCCGTACGAAAAATGTCTCTTCATTGGGGGCAGCACTAAATTATTAATATAGGTTTCAGTGCTGTAATATTTAGAAATGAACGAACATATCCGGTATAAGCAGCAGGACAAGTCATACATGCCATAACGATGTTTCTTCTCATACTCTTCAATTTGATGACGAATAAAACAGTGTAACCACAGCTTCTCAACGTACAGGAATGTTTCAGTGAATCCTAGTAGTGCTAAGTGTGGTTTTTGTCAGGAAGTCTAGAAAATGAAACAGTGTGTGCTCATACGATCTAGCAACTTTATGTGAAGATTAGACCAGCTTTCGGTTTACTGATTTCATACCATATCGCTATATGCAGTATATGTACCAGTAATAAAAACTGATTCAATCGCTATATTTTCTCACCACTAAAATCTGCACATGCATCGACACCCACAGAAGCTTAGTACAGCACTTCATCTTTCAATTTTACCGAGCTCGATAGCTGCAGTCGCTTAATTGCGGCCAGTATCCAGTAATCGGGAGATAGTGGGTTCGATCCCCACTGTTGGCAGCCCTGAAGATGGTTTTCCGTGGTTTCCCATTTTCACACCAGGCAAATGCCGGGGCTGTACCTTAATTAAGGCCACGGCAGTTCCTTTCAATTCCTAGGCTTTACTATCCCATCGTCGCCGTAAGACATATCTGTGTCGGTGCGACGTAAAGCAAATAGCATCTTTCAATTTTAAAACTACAATTCTCATTTGGCGGTCACGTGCTGCTGGGATAGGTGCTGGGTACGATTTCCAGCTTACGCACTGGAGTGCGAATCCACTTACTCCCGAATGCAAGCTAACAACTACGTGACCCAAATCTCGCAGCCACTCATTCGATGTTATAATAATAATAATAATAATAATAATAATAATAATAATAATAATAATAATAATAATAATAATAATACAATACTTGTTATTAAACCAATGGTGGGGCTGATGGCCTAACGTTAGGCCTCTTTAAACAACAAGCACCATCATCATCATCATCATCATCATCATCATCGAACCAATGGTTTGAAACGAAACAGCACCCTTGATCCGTGCGGCCACACTCCCTTTGAGAGCCCCTATATTATGCAACTCTGACGTGCTGTATTAGACCAACGGGTTTTGTTATTGACAAGGACGAGCGCATACCAGTAAAATAAAATACATGAGTATTAAATTGGTCTGCGCATGGATTGGCTAGTGATAAAACCCACAGGTCCATTGGGTCCGTGGCTTTTGCAACCCCCCTGTCATGTAAGCTCTGTGTGAGGCTACATGACAGGCCCATCTCTTGATGACAGACGTGTCAGTTACAAGAGGGCAGGGAGTTCCGGCTGGCGCTAACAATGGGCCTGTCTGCACTACTCAAGGTTAGCTTTTAATTTTTGACAGTTGTTTTGAAAATGTATTTTAGTTCATGAAGAGGTATCACCTTAAACCTGCATTTTTATATATGGATAGTGATCAGTATGTTTCACCTTAAACTCACATGTTCAATTCTGTGCATACGTTGAACATTTCTTTATCCAAACAGTGCTGCCCGGCTTGTTTCTGAAAATGAACCAGATAAACAACCCAACCAATAATGGATCTCTTCTTGGACATCGTATGCTTTGAAAGGTGTATGTTTTGAGATGCCACGAAGAGGTAGTGGACGTGGTCAAAAAGTCAACGCAAAAGGGCTGAGGATGTCACCATATTGGCTACGTGGCACTCTTGATAGACTAATGCCCTTAAAATGCCTTATGTGCCACAGAATTTGATTTGATTTGGCTATGCTCATTTAATTTTTTAGAAACTCAGTTGTAGTAGAGACTGCCTTCTCATTCACCACACACTGAAAAGATAAGTTAACGTAGCCTATATTGGATCGTCAGATGGTCGGAACCGTGTAGCCTATATTGGATCGTCAGATGGTCGGAACCGTAACAGATCCTCCATCAACTGTCGTGGAAGGGTTGTACTAGGAAAGTGAGTAGATATTTAGATATTTAGATATTTATTGAACATAACAGGCGAATTTGCCCCGATACATGTTCACATGGGCAGCTCGTTAAGACACAAAATAAAATGAACAATAAAGGATAATAAAATAAAGCAAGAAATAATACAACCAAGTACCAATAATAATAATAATAATAATAATAATAATAATAATAATAATAATAATAATAATCAGAAAACTGACTCAAAACAACTAATCTGGCCCTACCCTGACCTTGTATTCACCACATGACTGTACACTCCACATGACCTTCACAACAGATTATGCTGCAATAACCGCTGACCGTACATTACAACAGTTTCGACTCACGCCCTTGTAATCACTACTGCTTACTCCGCATTATTTGTTTCATGACCTAATTCCTCTGGATTCAAATAAACCAAATGACAACAATTGCGTACCATCCTCCATATCGCAATCGGTAAGGCATCTACATTCCAAGATAACAAAACATTTACTCACTCATTATCTCGCCACCTCAACAATCCTTATTATCACTTGGTCTTACTTAGCCTCCATGCTCGAATTCAAACTACTTCACTATATCCACACCACCCACACTTCACTAACTTCTAAAATTTCCACAAACTCCAACGACTGAATATCCTCCTACTCTTAACCACTTCTCCTTTACATCCTGACATATCGTCCTATGCCCCTTCCTCTTCCATTTTTTTCACACAGGAATTTTTCACCGCACATAAATACCTGGTCAGTTCACCTCCGTTTTCCCATTCCTTAATAATCCACCTTATAATACCCTGCTCATCCCCTTTACCTAAAATTTTCCGATGTTTGGCACTCAGTAAACTATTTCTAATCTTATTTGTTTCTTCATACTCACCTAATAAGTGAAAATATCCGTTCTCCGCCCCACAGAGTATACATACTGCCTTATCCCTGCCTCTTAGCCACCCCGTGTTTTTATGTAGCTCCAACAACCACCATACCAACCCTCTCCTTCTCAACCTATCAACGCAGGAAAGTGAGTAGTGGGGTAGTTTTGAATTTCTTTCCTCACCGAGCTATCACCCCTTAGCCTGTCAGACCCACTGAGATGCCCACATCTACCGACCCTAAATTGGCACCTTCACACCACTCATTACAGAGAATGATTGTGTTACGAATGTTGTTACTAGCAACACTCATGCTTTACTCACTTTTCTATTATCAGAGCCAAGGATGAGACTGAGACAGGTCAGAGAAAGTACCACACTTGTTGTGGCCTTCGTTAGACGATACAGGGTTCTGTAAACAATGTTACCTGCGATATGATCGATGGTGTGAGAATGTCGCTCATGGGGTTGATTGGTGAATGCATTTCAACGGGGTCGGCATTCTGATATATGATAACGCCTTCTGGCTCCGCGGAGAAAGCAACGGGAAACTACTTTACTCGTATGGATATCTAATTTTCACAACTTGAAATAAACATTCACCGTCTTGCTAATAAAAAGTCCTTATAGAGTTGTTTAACTCTTGTTTAGTTATACAGTGAATAAACCCTGTATAAGCGTTTTACATTTTTCTTACTAATAAACGAGGTATACGCATTGTATTACTATACAGCACGTAAACACTCGTTCCAAGGCGTAGGAATCTCTTCGTGTAGTTCACTGACGTATTTCGCACGTTCACCGCCTTTATGATCGCTTCTGCTGGTTATCTAAGAGCAAACTTTTCTGGAAAATCTCACAGTAGCAAGGCATATCGAAAAGGCAGTGGCAACACTAAGTGAGACAGCTGGAAATTGACTTCAACTGATATCAACATTTCTTCAGCTTGCTTGTGTAATGAACGCCAAAAAAAGAAATGGAATGGCTTAAGAAAAGATCAATAGTTCCTAACTGGGATAGTACGGAAAACGTAAGCAATTGTAACTGAATCGGCGAGTTGAAAAGCGTACACATGCCAAAATCCTTATTTTTCAGGAGAAAGGAAAACCTGTTTTGTAACTAAACGAAAGGTTTGATCAAAAAAGTTTCTATTAGGCATTTATACGCCATATTTCAGCGTATTCAACTACAAAGTATGGAAATCATTTCACGTACGGTTTTCAAGTTATACCATTTTTATGTCAAGGAACATGTCTCTTTTTATACTCAAATTTGAGAAAGATCTAAGATCTTTGCAGAGGCAAATGTATAATAAACTCGCAATTTCGAAAGTTTATTAAGCAGTAACACATTACTACACAAACATACGCCCAACCATTATTTCTTTTATAACTTAGTTATTCATTGTCATTCCGTGAGACAGCTGGAAATTGACTTATACTGATATCAACATTTCTTCAGCTTGCTTGTGTAATGAACGCCAAAAAAGATATGGGAAAGCTAAGAAAAGATCAAAAGCTCCTAACTGGGGTAGTGCGGAAAACGTAAGCAATTGTAACTGAATCGGCGAGTTGAAAAGGGTACACATTCCAAAATACTTACTTTTCAGGAGACAGGAAAAACTGTTTTGTAGCTTAAAGGAAAGGTTTGGTCAAAAAAGTTTCTATTAGGCATTTATACATCATATTTCTGCGTATTCAACTACAAAGTATGGAAATCATATTATGTATGGTTTTCAAGTTATGCCATTTTTTATCTCGAGGAATATGTCCCATTTTATAGGTACTCAAATTTGAGAAAGATCTGTGTAGGGGCAGAGAATGTATAATAAACTCGCAATAACAAAAGTCTATTAGCAGTAACACATTATTACACAAAAATACGCCCAACCATCATTTCTTTTATAGTTATTCATTGTCATTCCGTCTCTTTAAAGTGTTTTACTTTACGAAGATGTCTAGCATCCATAACCTCTGAATGGTGTATGTCTTCTATGTTTAAAATATCGTGAAGATCATCAAAGTTATCGTCCATTCTTTCAATGTGTTTTCAATGTTAAATGGATAAGTCGAATATTTCACCACGATTATATTACTGTAGACAATAAATACCACGAGAATAAACGGCTCACTCGTTTCTTTTTCCGCTACTCACTGTTATACAACGCTTATACAAGGGTCTTGGTCTGTATAAGCAATTCAATGACTAACTATAACATATGTATACACAGGAGGCTTATACACGGTTTATTAGTAACGAATTTCACATAAACGGTGTATAAACCTTGTATAAAAGTTATACACCGTTTATTAGTAAGACGGTCAATTTATTAGGTCGTGTTCAATATTTACAGGCTTAACACCTCGTCGGTCTATACTATATATTGAACCCTTTAGGTCCATATTGAGGGATACCTACCTTCCTTACCTATCAGCAAAGCTCATGAGATCTGTCTCTTGGGTCGTTTCGGGTTCTTCGTCACTTGCTGAGGTAAAGGTAGGGTTCATTAATTCTAATCTATCTACTGGAATGAAAGGTCTATTTAATAGATTCCTATTTATTCAGGGAAATGAAGTAATTTACTATGTCAACGATGTCATAGTCAATTGTGTCCACTGGACACCACAATCATTTTTACATAAATGTCAGAACACTGGTGTGAGACTTTAACGTACCGGTAACTGCCTGATGGGCAATCTTACTAGAAACCATTATCTCAATTATTAATCATTTAAGAAAGGAAAGTCTGGAAATCCTTAAATTCGGCTTCCATGTGAGACCACATGTACCATCATAGTGATTCGTTATGGTCCAGCCCTCGTAACACGAACTCTGGACTCTGAGTATAATTAAGGCCGTCCAATCGGTGTGTGCCACACAGTGGTTCTACGGCATGGACCCTTAATTGAATCGATGTGACCTGCGTCTGTGTCATGGACCGACATCTACTCTTCTAAGTTACTTTAAAGTCATTGTGGATGATGACCGCAAGGAAATGATGCTACAATGGCATATGGCCCTAATCTAAGTCACTGAGGTTGATGACCCCCTGACCATCCAAGTTTCTATGCTGAAGGCTAAACACACTTAAGTTACATCGGTTGATGACCAAAGTTCCACTTTACTATCCCCAGCACATTCACTGCTCAATCAATCAAAGTTCAATAATTACAACAATAGCAATGCTCACAAACTTTGTGGCAGTAAAATCCATTTCCTTCGGATATGTCCCTTTAATCTTTACTTTATTTTTAATATTCCCCAGACAACAAACTAAAATTTCCAGAATGCATCTCCAAGTTATTCGCTTGATTAAAGTTATTTCAAAATGCGGTTTCACTGAATTTAATAATTTAATAAATTTAAATGATTTATCGAAATGTTAAAGAACAGTAAATTTTATCTCCGCGGACTCTGGTTTCTTCACAACTTTCTACGCAGCTGTGATGTGAATTCAATATTGCGATGTTTATCTGGCTGGAAAAGAATTTGTTACATCATTCATGTCCAGCTATATATATCTCATCTCGTGATATCATGCTTAAAAATCTAATCTAATCCTAACCGTTTAACACTTGGATATCCTAATAATCTACGTACAAACCAAACGACTCGCCATATAATTTCGATGTCATATCTCGTCATTACCATTATGAATTTTGCACACCCTCACAGACAAATCGATCATCACGACCATCGCTCTATATTTTGGACAACCCTGAAATTGGGTTACTCTGTTCCTTATACTCAAAGTTCATGGTTTCCAATGTTCATTACGTCCCCAATTACAGTATTTCACAATACTTAGATCATTACCGGCTATGAATTTTCAACTAAATCCAGCATTTTAACATATCCCCTGGCCGAGAATACAGTACAATCTCAACTCCACTCCTATTCCCATTATTATCCCCGCTGTCCGCTTAGGTCTCTCACCCCATGCTCGCTTGGCAGTTACATAAACCACCCGGTTCGTTCTACCTGACTGACTTCTCAAAATGCTCCCTTTAAAATCTGCCGACATGATTAAACAAATACGATATTCTAACCAACAAAATGCACAGATATGCTTCCAGATGCCCACACTAATTATACGCGTCGCCAATTATACCGCTATGGATTTCTATGAATTTCTTTCCATTCTCAACATTATAAAATATTCCTCGGGTTATCATATCCCGGCTTCAATGACAGGACTCTAACCTGATTCGCACATCTCATCTCAACTCATATAAAACACTCCTCGGGCTCTGTATCCCGGCTTCAATGACAGGTCCAACCTGATTCACAAAACTAACCTCTGTTTCCCAGCTCCACAATTATCATCGACAAAGAACTGGAATAAAATCCTCACTAGAAATACCGACGTATAATATCGCACAATGCATTAATCATGAATAACTTCGCATAAATGATATCGTATTTAATAACTTGATTTTTACGAGAAATGACTGAAACATTCTACTAGATCTTTTATTTGTCAGTCAGACACAGTTTAAAATGGGCATAGAAAAACGTTTCTCTCCGTGACCAAATTCATCCCCTAGGTTCTCACCCGACAGCGCGCTTCCACTCGATTGAAAATGAGTGACCATGGATTATTATTATTAACGTCAAATTGCAGTCAGAAGAATATTACATCGAATGAACATCTTACTTCGACATCACAAAATACAGGCAGTACACTCACACGGATGACGATCTACATTGGACGTGATATCACTTCAGAACCCTTATCAATATCTTTTTACAACATTATACGGCTTTCGCAAGACTTCAAAATTTATCCAAGTGGAAAATAAAACAAATGACTCTTTTAGTCGTACTCTCACATTTACAAAACTTAGTAGGGCGACCACTGCGTCGTATATCCCCATGCAAATACACTTTTAGAAATCACGAGATGAGATATAAGAGGTAGTAAGATGGAAAGTCACATTACCTTATGTAGTCACACCATTGTTCGTCATAGGGCTCACCTGCGACCCTGGCATTTTATTTAGCCATTTTTACATTCATGGCTGTACATATCATTGTGTTTCTTCAGGTTTCCTGGAATAAAGCATAAAAAAAAGAAAATACCCTTCACTTGTTTGCTGGGCGCACACGATGGACTATAATTATTTCGGCACACGAATTACTTAATCACATTAGAATATTTCAGTACTTTGACCGTCCTATCTGATACACTTATTTCTCTCAAGAAAACTATCTCCCCATGGAGTCAAGACTTAGCCACACTGGCTAAAATCTGCAGTCGAACTCAGTCTACTTTCGTTGATTTGATTTCGCAGAGCAGCTCAACAATTTCGTCCGCTTTGTATCACAAATGCCGGAGAAGGAAGCTTCGTCATGGCGTCCCTTCATATTTATAGCAGTTACCCCCTCTCTTCGGATCTCTCCCTTTGCCGCCAAGAAAATTTCTATAAATTTTCTGACTTACCTAAACTGCAATTTCAAGAGTTTTGAAAGTGACTACATGCTTGCTACATTTCTGGCGGTAGTGTTCATGGACATTTAAAAATTTTACGGGTTCGATTTGTGAGATGATTGACCTCCTTTGATAGGCACTATATTTTTTTGACTTGGCGTGGTCACGCCGTGTACACGCGCTTTGAAATAGTTCATAAAAATGACTTGAGATTCTTCCGCCGTCGACACGTGTGGTTGACGTCACGTACCCCAGAGCGTGGGACCGAAGGTAATCACCCCCTCGTCACGTGTCAAATCCATGCTATCAAGAATCCAACTTTTAGTTTAATTGTTACACTATGCATAATGTTCTTAGGGCACAAAGGTCATGGGTTCAATATGTAATTTATAACTTAGTTTCTTCTGTCTGCAGAAATTAATTTTGAATAAATTTATAAACTACCTGAAAAATAAAACCTATGGTAACAGAATTATATTTGAAAAGGCAACAACTGAATTCATTTCTATTTTAAGTTGTTCCTTTTTTTATTCTTTTTTTCACCGGGTGAGTTGGCCGTGCGATTAAGGGCCCGCAGCTGTGAGCTTGCATCCGGGAGATTGTGGATTCGAATCCCACTGTCGGCAGTCCTGAAGATGGTTTTCTGTGGTTTCCCATTTTCACGCCAGGCACTGTACGTTAATTAAGGCCAATGCCGCTTCCTTGCATCTCCTAGCCGTTTCCTATCCCATCGTCGCCATAAGATCTATCTGTGTCGGTGCGACGTAAAGCCATAAGCAAAATATTCTCCTTCTTTTTCTCTTTCAGGTATAATTCTGTACCGTATGTTTTTCTTTTTCAGACAGTTTATAAATATATTTATTCAAATTTAGTTTCGGTGGACGGAATAAGCTAAGAGTTATAAATTAACTGAGTGGAAACTGAGACATCAACAATACAGAGTGTATCATGATGATGTTACAAACTGTCAGGGACGATAGAGGACGGCAAATGGATCAGTTTGAGATAAGAAACCGTTGTCTGGAAACGTTCGAAGCAAAAGTTCTAATAATCCAAGTTGTTCAACGTCCGTCCATTCTTAACAGAGCCAACGGCCGGATCCCGTGAGATTTCCGAAGTTAAGCGACATTGGGCGTGGTCAAGGTTTGGATGGGTTGCCACGCGTTGTTGTTGGTGGGGGGTAAGGGAATGGAGGAGCGGAAAGGAACTGGCCACCGTACCGTACGTAAACTCCGGCTCAGGCACACCCCTGCGGAGGTTTGGATGTGCCTTCTGGCAGAATACACCCTTACCTTATTCTTAATAGACGCCGGGGTGTCGGAATTTCGTCCCGCAGTTTTTTACGTGCCAGAAGCCAACGACATGGGGTTGTCACCTTTAAACACCCTTAAAAGCCACCGAACTCAGTCGGTTATTCTATAAATGTTTGCCCCACCCCCCCGCCACTTTTAACTCTCAATCGCCGCTACTGTTTATCAGTGACACCTAGGTTAGTTATGACAGCTGATATTGGAAGTTGGGGATGCAACCAACCTTCATACTGAACAATTTAAAGAGCATTGTGCACATTCGTAGCTAAACTGCAGTTAGTGAAGAACGCAGTAGTGAACATTGATATTGACTATGATGTTTCTCTCACGAATGTTTCTTAATGGAGTGCATACTACTTTCCGCACATGTAGTCGTCGAGTTCAAGGCGATAAGTTCACATAGCGTGAGCCAGTGTGGTGCGTGTAGATGATACACTGAAGGAGCAAGATTTTTAGATAAACATACACACACGCGCACACAAACATTCAAATAACGAACACCCGGTTTTTACCCCGAATAAGGTGTCATCAAATGAATCACTGAAACTTCGATTTGAGGAACTACACAGTTTTTCACTAGACAACCTATGGCTCACCGGGTGCTGTGAACAGCAAGAGTTTCTCCACTGCAAGTCTCAAATCATCAAAAAGCTGTTCTGCCTAATTCCATGCCTTGTACTCGCTAACCTTTCAGAAGTCCGGCTCCATGCCTAAATGGTTAGCGTGCTGGCTTTTGGTCACAGGGGTCCCGGGTTCGATTCCCGGCAGGGTCGGGGAGTTTAACCATTGCAGGTTAATTTCGCTGGCACTGGGGCTGGGTGTATGTGTCGTCTTCATCATCATTGCATCCTCATCATGACGCGCAGGTCGCCTACGGTAGTCAAATCAAAAGACCTGCATCTGGCAAGCCACACTTGTCCTCGGACACTCCCGGCACTTAAAGCCATACGCCATTTCATTTTACCTTTCAGAATTCATCCTTCATCTCGAGTTAACACCACGACCAAGCAAAATTAATCTATAAGTCTAGTAATAGATCATTTCAGGTTGATGAGCTATCGATGAGGTCTATGATAACGCCCCGTATATATAATCAGCGTCCACCTCTGTGGTGTAGTGGTTAGTGTGATTAGCTGCCACCCCCGGGGGCCTGCGTTCCACTGCCGGCTTTGCCACGGAATTTGAAAAGTGGTACGAGGGCTGGAACGGGGTCCACTAAGCTTCGGGAGGTCTAATGAGTAGAGGGGTGTTCGATTCCCAACTCAGCCATTCTTCAAGTGGTTTTCCTTGGTTTGACTTTTCTCCTCCAGGCAAATGTCGCCATGGTAATGGTCATCCCCCCCTCCCCACAAGCCTCCTGCTCGGCGTAGCCGTATCCTTCCGACCCGAAATCTCCAGGACACTACCCTTGAGGCAGTAGAGGTCGGATCCCCGCTGAGTCCGAGATAAAAACCAACACTGGAGGGTAAACAGATTAAGAAAGAAAGAAAGAAGGAAAGAAAAAAAGAAAGGAAAGAAAGAAAGAAAGAAAGAAGAATAGGATCAGCGAGAAAATAACAATGTCACCCACAATTCACCAGTCGGCGGGATCTCTATAATAATACATTCTTTTCCAAGTGTAGGGCCTAGTGATGTATAAATGTAGGCTGAAAAATTGAAATAGACAAGAATTTATGAGGCACGTCGTACCAACGAATCTGATACTTCCAAAGTCCTTAGAAAATCGAACATTCCTACATTTCTCAAACATGTCGATGTGGGGGTGGGGGTGTTCGAAATTGGGATTCAGAAGTAAAACAGCAAAAGTGTAAGCGAATTATCTCCCACGAAGGACCTCCATTTTTTAAATACATGATGTACATGAAACATTGTGGTTGAACGGTTTGGATCACATAGACGTCAGCTTGCATTCGGGAGATAGTGGGTTCGAACACCAATGTCGACAGCCCTGAATATGGTTTTCCATAGTTTTCACGCCCGGGCTGTACCTTAATTAAGGCCATTGTCACTTCCTTCCCACTCATAGCCCTTCCCTATCCCATCGTCACCATAAGAACTATTTGTGTCGGTGCGACGTAAAACAAGTTGTAAAAAAAAAAAAACCATGTGTTTAGAAACAAAATATGAGTTTCTTCTCCTTCCTAGCCGTTTCCCACTTGGTTTGGATTTGGCTCAGTTTTACGACAGGTACCCTTCCTGTTGCCAATCCCTGTGGGTGAGAGCGGTAGAATACATCCACGGTATCCCCTGTCTGTGGTAAAAGATGATTGAATAGGGAACTAGGGCTCTCCACTTGGGAACGTGGCTTAGTAACCAAGGTTCTTCAAGCTTACTCAGGCATTATTTTCATTTACTTGTGTCAGTTTCCTCACTTTCAACTTTCCTATCCGACTTCCCTTGGTCAACTCTCGTTCTTTTCCGACGCCGACGGTATTAGGTTCGCGAGGCCTATTAAATCCTCCATGTTCAGGCCCTTCATGCCTCTTCCCTACATTTTGCCGATACCTGCATTCTTCGAAGTATCAGACACCCTCCATTTTCTTTCTGATTCGTGTGAAGAACGATTTCCCATTTAAAATAATAGTCGCCACCACCACCACCACTTTTTGACGCCAACCCTATGTGGAGGAATGTGTTCTCTATTGTGTGTTTATGCTGGGACTGTACCTTTAAGGCCACGGCCGCCTCCTTCCCCCTTCTAGCCCTTTCCTATCCAATCGTCGCCATTAGACCTATCTGTGTCGATGCGACGCAAAAGCAAATGCTATTGTGTGTTTCTGTGGTGGTTGATTTTGTAGTGTTTTATTTGGCTAAACAATGTATTGAGAAATCATGAAATAATGCATTTCAGACATAGAGCACAAAAGTTAGGGGTACCTCATTATAAATTAGCACGAAGCTCAGACATAGAAAAACAACATTTCTTCACGTTATTTATAGTCCCTGAATATTAGACTACGTTAGTGATGCACCAGAAGAGATACAGGTTCCTTAAAGTTGACATTTCTTCCATCAGGTAGTTCATGCATTTTGCAGTAGGCAGCACTGCAGTAGAGCTGGCGGACGATTTGAAGAGATGGAGAGGTCAAACTCACGGTTCAATAATAATAATAATAATAATAATAATAATAATAATAATAATAATAATAATAATAATAATAATAATAATAATAATAATAATAATAATAATAAACATATAAATCTGACGTAAGGTACAGTATACTGATGCAATATATCTCAGTAGCCCCATCAAGATATTAGCTTACCTTCTTTCTCAGTGGCATTACATGACCGAGAGCAATGTCCGTAAGTATCATAGAAAATCCATTTTGACCAATGATTACATACCCAGCGATTTAGCTGCACAGTGTGGGTGGCATATCCGTAAGCGTGCATTGCGAATACAGTATGGTAGACTTGAACCCTGCTTCCCAAAATTCACACTCTGCGAATCCAGCGACTGTAGGTCTGCCTTAATTAAGGTCACGACCATTTAAATAGAGTATTTTATATTAGCTTAGTGAAATTAGATCAATGAATATTGATGAGTACTAGTGCGTACACAAATTAATTATTGCACCAATTAATATTTTGTCATTAATTTTAAAGCTGGAATCAATATCTGCACCATCTATAGAGGCGCTAAAGCTTTTTAATACAGGTATTTTATAGTCATCATTAAAAATAATTTATTTATACAAATCTGCGATCTCCTTTATATTTTGTAGCTTCAATGTAATTGAACCCTCTTCATCCTGCGTTCGTTAGATTAAAATTACGTTTAACAAACAAAGTTCGCGTAATAAGCTGTATATTTCACAAGTAATATGGTAGTGTTTCATAGGTGATGATGATGATGATGATGATGATGATGATTATTATTATTATTATTATTATTATTATTATTATTATTATTATTATTATTATTATTATTATTATTATTATTATTATTATTATTATTATTATTATATAATTCGCTGGGGCCATCAGGGACCACGTTAAGTCTTGTTGCATTTGACACTGAACTTGGCCTTCTTTAGAGCCCAAATTTCCCTCATTCTTTGTGAGTGGGCCTGCTTGCGCTCCTCTGTCCAAGGGCACCGTGTCCTCTCTTCGGTTGCTCGTCTCGGTTTGGCCCGTTCGTCAATATCTTCTTGCGGAAGAGATCTCTGTTAAGGGTGTCTTCAGCTGAGATATGTAGCATTTTCAGGTCTTCTCTGGTATTTCTAAACCAGGGAATTGTGGTTTTGGGGTTTGAATCAAAAAAGTGAAAGATTTCTTTAGTTAACTTTCTTCCGTCCATTCCTTTCAGATGACCGTAAAATCGTGCCCGTCTTTTTCTGATTGTGTCGGTAATTTTCTCTATTTTGCTGTAGACTTCCTTGTTGGATCTCTTTTGATGGATTCCATTTCTGTACTTTGATCCCAAGATTCTTCTCAAAATGTTGCGTTCTCTTTTCTCCAGTTCTTCAAGGAGTCCTTTGTTGGCATTTAGAGACAGGGTTTTTCGGCTGCATATAGAACTACTGGCTTCAGAACTGTTTCATAGTGACGTATCTTGGTGTTTTGGGAAAGGCATTTTTTGTTGTAGATTGTGCGGGATGTTTGGTAGGCTATTTCCAGTTTGCGTACTCGCTCCTGAAGTGCTTCTTTGTCCAGTCTATTTTTCATGATGATCTCACCCAGGTATTTGAAATTGTCTACTCGGGTGATGTCCCCGTATTTTGTATGGAGTTTTGGTGGAGCCTCTTTGATGTTAGTCATTACTTTTGTTTTCTCAAACGATATCTGCAAACCAGTTTGTTCGGCAATTTCCTTTAAAATTTCAACTTGAGCTCTAGCGGTTTCTATGTCGTTTGAGAGAACAGCAATATCATCGGCAAATGCTAAGCAGTCTGTTGTGATTCCCTTGGATTTGGTTCCTATTCTCAATGGACTGTAGTTGGTTTCCTGTAATCTCACCCGCCAGGTTCTGATGATCTTTTCAAGAACACAGTTGAAGAGTATCGGGGATAGCCCATCACCTTGTCGGACTCCTGTTTTGATGTCAAAGGAAAGCGAGAGACGTCCGTGGAACTTCACCTTGGATTTTGTATCGGTCAGGGTGGCTCTAATTAATGCCAGCAGTTTCAAATCAACTTCAAATTCATTTAAGATGTTTAGCAGGACTTCCCGGTCAATGGAGTCGTACGCTTTCTTAAAGTCCACAAAGACAGACACATACTGCTTGGACCTTAGTGTACAATATCTGATGATCGTTTTGAGATTTTGGATCTGTTCAGCTGTTGAGCGACCTTTTCTGAACCCTCCTTGGTATTCACCTATTTGATGTTCGACTTGTGCTTCCAAACGCTCCAGGATGGCAAGTGATAGAATTTTGTAAGTCACGGGTAGCAAAGATATTCCCCTGTAGTTGTTGATGTTCTTCATGCTGCCTTTTTTTTGTGTAATGGATGGATCAAAACTATATTCCAATCTTCGGGTAGGGTCTCCTTGTTCCAAATTTCTTCTATTTGCTTTTGCAAGATATCAAATGATTCCTCTGGGGCATATTTCCATAGTTCTGCTACTACTGAGTCTTCCCCCGGCGCTTTGTTATTTTTGAGACGGGCAATGTGGCGCTTGATTTCATCTCTGTCGGGTGGTCTAGAATCTGGGTACCTGGGTAAGGGTTCCTTGGTCTCAATGGCGCTTTGCGGTTTAGAGCAATTAAGTAAATTCTTGAAGTAATCTGGGAGCCTCCGTGGCTCAGGCGGCAGCGCGTCGGCCTCTCACCGCTGGATACCGTGGTTCAAATCCCGGTGACTCCATGTGAGATTTGTGCTGGACAAAGCGGAGGCGGCACAGGTTTTTCTCCGGGTACTCCGGTTTTCCCTGTCATCTTTCATTCCAGCAACACTCTCCATTCTCATTTCATAGCATCTATCAGTCATTAATATAAATCACTTTGGGAGTGGCGATCCCATCGTAATAACAGCCTATAAATGATTCATTCATAACATCCCTGACCCGGTCAAAGACTGGAAAACAGGTTGTAGGTTTATGATTGAAGTAATCTGCCAGAATGCTGCAATTTTCTTCATTTGACGTCGCCAGTGTGCCGTCCTTTCGCTCAAAGCATAGAGATGGTGGTTTATAGCCAGTGAGTTTGCGTTTGAAGGCTCTGTAGTACTCTCTGCTTTCATTATTCCTAAAGTTTTGTTCTATCTTTTCAGTGAGAGATTTTTCGTATTTACGTTTCTTACTTCTGAACACCCTAGCTGCTTGGGCACGTTGGGGTTTGTAGGTTTCCCGATCATTTTCTGATTTCGTAGAGTAGTACTGTTGCCATGCCTTGAGTCTTTCTTGGAGGACTGATTCGCGGATACTATTCCACCAGGCATGCTTTTTGCTTCTCTTGATTTCTGCAACGCCTTTGGCGGCCTCAACAAGGAGACTGTTGGCGTTGTTAAAGTCACAGTCATTTGGTCTAGCCTTCTCCTGGAACTCCTCGACCCTTTTCTGAAGTTTATCATTGTCAAAGCGTGTGATCTGTTTGGTTGTCTTCCTTGTTATTATTATTATTATTATTATTATTATTATTATTATTATTATTATTATTATTATTATTATTATTATTATTATTATTATTATTATTATTATTATTATTATTATTATTATGTGCTTATGGACCCAATGGATCACGCAAAGCTCTAACGATTCTGTTTTCTGAGTTGCCAAACAGCTCCCATTATTTCTCCTTGGATCCTTTTTCGTTCTTCTGTCCACTTTGCTCCAGTCTTCTTTTTCACTTCGTTCTCTGGTTGCACTTTCCATCCATTAATTTTTTTCCTACAGAGGTTTCTGTCCGCGGTGTCAGTTGTGATCATCTGGGCTTTTCCCAGATCCTTCTTCACTTCCAGTACCCATGGAATATTTTTTAGATGTTCTTTGTAGGTGAGAATCTTGTGTGTCAGTCTACTTGCCGGCAGTCTGCGAACGTGCCCATAAAATTATTATTATTATTATTATTATTATTATTATTATTATTATTATTATTATTATTATTATTATTATTATTATTTGATGACTAAACGTCGCACTAACTCAGGTTTTCTATGATAATGGGAAAGAAAAGGGCTAGGACAGGTAAAGAGGCGGCTGGAAATCCATCTTCTGGGCTGTCAATTGTGGAATTTCAAACCATCAACTCCTAAATGCACACTTGCGAATACGCCGCCCTCACCACGCTGCTAACATGCTTCTGCTTCTTATTATTATTAACAATAATTTCATCATCATTATCAACAACAACAAGAACAACGACGAAGGTTTAGAAGTAAAGTCCCGTTCTACACACACATTTCGTTGTTGGTTGTCCTACTTCTCCCACTAGCTGAAAACTGTAGGCAATTCTAGTGACTGACAGTCTTGACACACTGTACATACATATTCATTTGAGACTGCTATGTTTTTCGACGTTCAGTCTGCATGACCCTGTGAATTCACTACGCGTCTCTACAATCCCCCATTTCAACTAGCTCTGTTGCCTCGTTTATTTCACACCTCTTTAATTCAAAACTGAATTTAAACATCGTCACCTTTGTCTCCCTTTTCTCCTCTTACCCTCTATCGTCAAGCCGATTATTCTCCTAAGTAACATATCCTCCTCCATTTGGCTCACATCACCCCCACCTCCAAAGCCTGTCTATGGTGATGATGCTGGTGGTAATTGCAGTTTTAAGAGGAAGTACAACTGGGCAACCATCCTCAATTAATTTTAATCAGACAGCAAAATGGAAGAAGTACGCTCTTTATAAGAATGAAGGTAAAGGAAAATTAAGGCCCACGAAGGGCGTAAAAATCATTGACTCTGTAGGTCACCTGGAGAGTGGAACAAAAACTTCATCCAAGCGATCTTACCTGCTAAGCTGAACAGGGGCCTTGTGGAGGATGGGAAGATTGGAAGGGATAGGCAAGGAGGAGGGAAGGAAACGGCCGTGGCCTTAAGTTAGGTACCATCCCGGAATTTGCATGGAGGAGAAGTGGGAAACCACGGAAGACCACTTCGAGTATGGCTGAGACTGGAATCGAACCTCTCTACCCAGTCGACCTCCCGAGTCTGAATGGAACTCGTTCCAGCATCATAACACTTTTCAAATTTCATGGTAGAGCCGGAAATCGAATACACTAGTGAATATTTGAGAGGATGACTTTATTCCTGATAGTGGTATGGATTATAGTAAGATGTAGGAAAATAACGTTTGCTTTGGAATGATATTGGAATTATTAGTTTCAGCTTAGGGTACACTTTCCGCCAGAGCTTCTGATACGGGCTCCTGTAGGATACAATCCAAAACCTCAGCTTCTTCGAAAAAATAGTCAGTGGAATGTACAATTATTATTATTATTATTATTATTATTATTATTATTATTATTATTATTATTATTATTATTATTATTATTATTATTATTATTTTCGACCAGGATAATGAGAAAGGATTACTACAGAAGCATACAGAACAAGTTAAGCTCATTCAACTCTAACAAATCACCAGCTCCAGACGTCGTTTCTTAAAAAAATGATTACTTTTAGCTGTAAACCTGTTATGGCGCTAATTTATTAGATATTTGAATAACATTTATCTTCAAAAAGAAAATTACAATTGATTTAAACGTTTGCCCAATACGAAATGCAATTTAAAAGGCATATTTTATTTTTCTGTTCAGAGGAACTATTGTCCAAATCAAGAAAAATATTACTACAACATCTAAAAGGGACGTCTTCTTCTACTTATGAAAGTACAAACATTTACAAAATTTACCCCGTATATGAGCTACTGTGTACGACACCTTGGCTGAATGGTCAGCGTTGCAGTCTTCGGTTCAGAGGATCCCGGATTGGATTCCCGAGCGGATGGGAGATTTTAATCGCTTCTGATTAATTCTTCTGGCTTTGGGACTGGGCGTTTGTGTTTGTCCTGATACTTTCCTCTTCATATTCGGACAATGCACCACACTACAAACCACCACAGAAACATGCAATAGTGATTTCATCCCTCCACTTAGGATTGACGTCAGGAAGGACATCCGGCCGTAAAACAGGGTCATATGTATGACACGGTTCGTACTGTACACTTTGAAATTCGGCAAATGAAATAGAAATTAGAATATAATTTTAACCACTATTTCTGCAAGTTAACGTCCCTGGATTGAAGGTTTCATGGCACAGATAATAGACATGGTAGATTTTTAATTTTATGCCGAGTGAAATGAGGCTAACTGCAGAGAACCTTATAATTTCGTGAGGTAATATTGTACTTTGTCAGCCCCGTGTGTACGGGTAGCGTACATGTCATTTACTTGAGGATTCAGGGTATATTCCGGCCAGTCCAGGAATTTTAATTCTGGATGAAGGGCTGAAGCGTGGTTCACACAACCTCATGAGACCAACGGAGGAGATCTCATATACGATAGACAGTGGACCCGGTCGCGAAAGCCAAGTGATAAGGTTGATGTTATAGTCGCGCTAAATACATGATACTCCATTATCTGAAGACTGGGTAACAGTCGTTTTAGCAAACCAAGGCACTCTTGTTTGCTTGAAATACTTTCCTTTTTAATGTAATGTTTCACTTTATATTCTACTTTTACTGTCGTTCGTAACGGGATACCCCCCCCCCTTCCCGTCACTATAGCCCTTGAAGGGCCTTGGCCTACCAAGCGACCGCTGCTCAGCCCGAGGGCTTGCAGATTACGAGGTGTCGTGATGTCATCACAACGAATCCTCTCGGCCGTTATTCTTGACTTTCGAGACCGGGGCCGCTATCTCACCGTCAAATGGCTCCTCAATTCTAATCACGTAGACTGAGTGGACCTCGAACCAGCCCCCAGGTCCAGGTAAAAATCCCTGACCTGGCCGGGAATCGAACCTGGGGCCTCCGGGTAAGAGGCAGGCATGCTACCCCTACACCACGGGGGCCGGCTATAACGGGGATACGCCATGTATATAAATCAAACTACTACTATGATTATTATTTCTTCTTTCTTAATCCGTTTGCCTTCCAGGGTTGGATTTTCCGGATCCCACCTCAACCGCCTCAAGGGCAGTGTCCTGGAGCATGAGATTTTGGGTCTGGGAATGCACTCGAAGAGGGGGACGAATACTGCGTCCAAGCGGCCTCACCTGCTATGCTGAACTGGGGCCTTGTTGAGGATGGGAAGAATGGAAGGGATAGGCAAGGAAGACGGAAGTAAACAGCCGTGGCCTTAAGTTAGGTACCATCCCGGCATTTGCATGGAGGAGAAGTGGGAAAACACGGAAAACCTCTTCTAGCATGGCTGAGGCTGGAATCGAAATCCCTCTACTCAGTTGACCTCCTGAGGGTGAATGGAACCCGTTCCAGCCCTCATACCACTTTTCAAATTTCATTTCAGAGCCGGGAATCGAACCCTAACCATTACACCACGGTGTCGGACATTATTATTATTATTATTATTATTATTATTATTATTATTATTATTATTATTATTATTATTATTTTATTACAATGTATCAACAAATTTCAGCGTTAGGAGTAGTTGATAAAGCAGTATGCACTTATTTGAACGTATAAAACACGTATTGCCTTTTGTTACAAACTTTTAGTGTTGATTTTCGAATAGCGCTGTATATAATTTTCTCTATTCCCTGATGACGAAGGGTTTTACTATGCGAAACTTTAAAGTTAGTGCATACACATACAAAACGATGAGCAGTAATAATAGATCATTTGGAGTGCGTAGTGACATCAATATTCTGCTCCATCTCCTGCGATTCGCCATAGAAATCTCGCGGTTTACAACTGCGGGACTTTATTACTTGGCCTCGTGGGGTGTTAATATTGCAGGGCTTAGCTTAGTGTGTGCGCTTCATATTAAGGGCGACGGGAAGGGCAGGCAGGGTTGTTGTGAAAGGACGTGAGCAGAATGCGGCCGCCACACCAGCGACGTTTCTGCAGCTCCCCACTACAGGCACGTGTATGTGTGACTATCCAGGATTTATACTGTCAAGAACGGGGCGGGGTCACTCTAAAAATTTAGAAATAAAAGATCTACAAATTCTGAGATAAAATGCGTATTATTAAAGCTAATTGTTATTCATGTTCAAAATTATATTCAATTTCGTTCAGAATATTTCTCAGCGTTCGGTGTGAATATTTATCTCATAGGAATAAACCTTCCCTTGGTCCACTTTTTATTTGATTACTAATCTATTACGAAATAAGTGAATAATAATAATAATAATAATAATAATAATAATAATAATAATAATAATAATAATAATAATAATAATAATAATAATAATAATAATAATAATAATAAATATTGGTCTTTAATTACTGGGTGGTGAACGAAGTTCAGAAACTGTAACAGCAAGTTTTTTCTTTTTGTTTCCTGAATGGACAGTAAATTGGCTTTGATTCACATTACGACTGTTTAGATGGCAGGTCGAGATCTAATCGTGTCCTTCCAAACGTGATAGTGCGGAATAAATTGATGGTCCACTTTGAGAAGAATCTACAAAAGTACAGATAATCGTCTGTCTGCATTATTAATTTTAAGGGCTATTTTCTCCAATCGAGCTTCAACTAGGATTTAGTGTAAACTATTTTAAGTCTGACATTAAACGAACGTTCATTTTCTCCACATTGGTTTAAACTTTGTATCACGTTCACGGTCACTTTCTCTTACTTTACTGAAGTGTGGCCTATAATGTAAAGTGTTGATCCAACAGAACTCCCAGTTATAAATGTTGATCTTGTGAAATCTCCTGTCCGCTCGTCATGAGTAGTGTGTTCATGAAATTTCTTCTTTTTGTGCAAACAATGGTCTTAATTTTTAGTGGATTAAATTGCAGCTAATTTTTGGAACCCCTGTGGAATAGAATATCTAACACTCGAGTACAAATCGGCTTCGATTAACAAAAGCGCGTCATCAGCGTAAGTACTGCGACACCGATCATGAGTTCGATAACCTCCATTTCTTCCAGTTCTTACTTTTTCTGTTATGTTAAGAGGTAGTTGATTCGTATATTTGTTCCAATTACAAACTCCTAGTTTTCTCCCTATCAGCGGAAAATTCCATAATTCCCCTACGTAGTCTCTCTTCACGTGCTTCTGTCACACTTCCCCTGCCATCCAAGCCCACGAATTCTTGGGTGTTTGTGCCTACAATAATTATTATTGTTGGCAGTTCACCGTTAGCTCAGTTTATGATTTCGAATGTACCCGAATGTCACTCTCATGCATCCAGCAGAATCTGCGTACAGGAAGAAAATATTATCTTTCTCGACTCCTTTGCCCTCAAGTTCTGTTTCACCCTGTGATTTGAAGTAAAATCATTTCTATACAGCAGTTGAAACACCGATTCACGAGCTTCCCCTGTCGATTATTGGTTGAGGGTCCGCCCCCGGAGCCCAATAATGGGGATTTTAAATTATCAGATGTAGTAGGATTTTTGATGGTCGGCAAAAATCCGATTCGATACTACATATCGTATGGTGTTTGCATTTAAATTATCTCTGGGGACAAATGTGTTGCTTGACTGACAAAATTATTGACAAACTGAACCATGAGTTGATTAACAGCCTTCCTGTTCCTAAAGAAACTTGATAATCTACACGTCAAATATGGAGCACTCAGGTTGTATCACTGAACATTGTAATTGGTATCCCTCCTTTGTGAACTATTAACACGTTTCAAACATCACATTCTTCACATTAAGCTAGACTGTTATCAATCAATCAATCAATCAATCAATCAATCAATCAATCAATCAATCAATCAATCAATCAATCAATCAATCAATCAATCAATCAATCAATCAATCAATCAATCAATCAATCAATCAATCAATCAATCAAAAGTGATCAGCATTTAGGGCAGTAACCCAAGTGGCACATTACCTATCTGTTGTTTCCTTAGCCTTTTCATAAATGATTGCAAAGAAATTGGAAATGTATTGAACATCTCCTTTGGTAAATAACTTTAATCCCTAACTCTCCCTACCTATAAACGAATATTTGCCCCAATTTGTTCTCTTGAATTCCAACTTTATATTCATACTGATATTTCCTACTTTAAAAACACCACTCAAACTTATTTATCTACTAATGTCATTCCACGCCATCTCTCCACTCTCCATGGCTAAATCAATAGCGTGCTGGCCTTTGGTCACAGGGGCCGCGGGTTCGATTCCCTGCAGGGTCGGGAATTTTAAACATCATTGGTTAATTCTAATGGCGTGGGGCCTGGGTGTATGTGTCGTCTTCACCATCATTTCACCTTCATCATGACGCGCAGTTCGCCTACGGGTGTGAAATCAAGAGAACTGCACCTGGCGTACCGAAGTCCTCGGTCACATCCCGGCACTAAAAGCCATACGCCATTTCATGTCATCTCTCCACCGTCAGCTCGGAACATACTACTTAGTCGAGCAGCTCGTCTCCTTTCTCCCATGGCTTCCCAGCCCAAACTTTGCAACATTTTCGTAACACTACTCTTCTGTAGGAAATCACCCAGAACAAATCGAGCTGCTTTTCTTTGGATTTTTTCCAGTTCTCGAATCAAGTAATCTTGGTAAGGGTCCCATACACTGGAACCATACTCTAGTTGGGGGTCTTACGAGAGACTTATATGCCCTCTCCTTTACATCCTTACTACAACCCCTAAAAGTTATGCTGTCGAACCCTCAGTTTGCTAGTCTGAATGCCCAGGGAAATCATGTGTTTGTTTACATTATCCGTCATTTACGTATCGTATCTTATCACATAAGCCGTTATATATTCTATCACGTAATTAATACGTACCGAGAGATTTTTGTAAGAATCTCTCTTTTCAGTCAGTCTAAGGACTCACAGCAAAGCTGAACATGAAATACTATCCCACTGTTATAGGTAGCCTAGTTGATAAGGTGCTCACTTCCTGTGCTGGAGGATGTGGGATCGATTCAACCTGCAGTCAGTGGCAACTAAGAGTGGTTGAAAACGAAAAATCTCTGTCTGTAGATTTACTAGCACACTGAATAACATATTTCTCAATTAGATTTCTGGTTGCGATGCTTTGGCTACATGGTACGTGTCATATAACTAAGATTGTAAAGGGATGTTGGATTCGAGCCCTGCCGTCGACTGTCCTGAAGATGATTGTCCATGGTTTCCTTTTTTCAGACTTGGCAATTGTTAAGATAAGGTAAAACGTTTTATTTATCCTGGTAAAGTTATGGATTTATTCACTTACTTACATTTATTTTACAAATTGCTTCATGTCCCACTGACACAGATAGGTCTTATGGCGACGATGAGATAGGAAAGGGCTAGGAGTGGGAAGGAAGCGGCCGTGGCTTTAATTAAGGTACAGCCTGATGTGAAAATGGGAAACCATGGAAAACCATCTTCAGGGCTACCGAAGGTGCGAATCGAACCCACTATCTCCCGAATACAAGCTCACAGCTGCGTGCCCCTAACCACACATCCAACTCGCTCGGTTTCCTTACACTTAACCTGTCCTGAGCTAATATCAATGATAACTACTTTCCAATATCGCAAATAATAATAATAATAATAATAAGAAGAAGAATAAGAAAATAAAGAGAAATATGATAACAATAATATAAGTAATAATAATTTTATGGTGTAACCTTGTGATATTAGAACAAAACTGTATCGTATAGATATACACTGACTGACAGAGCAAATGCAACACCAAGAAGGAGTGGTTCGAAAGGGATGAAAGTTGGGGAAAAAACAGAGACGGCACGGACGAATAATTGATGTTTATTTCAAACCGATATGCAGGTTACACAATGCGCACGGAATCCACTCAGTAGGATGTAGGACCACCGCGAGCGGCGATGCACGCAGAAACACGTCGAGGTACAGAGTCAATAAGAGTGCGGATGGTGTCCTGAGGGATGGTTCTCCATTCTCTGTCAACCATTTGTCACAGTTGGTCGTCCGTACGAGGCTGGGGCAGAGTTTGCAAACGGCGTCCAATGAGATCCCACACGTGTTCGATTGGTGAGAGATCCGGAGAGTACGCTGGCCACGGAAGCATCTGTACACCTCGTAGAGCCTGTTGGGAGATGCGAGCAGTGTGTGGGCGGGCATTATCCTGCTGAAACAGAGCATTGGACAGCCCCTGAAGGTGCGGGAGTGCCACCGGCCGCAGCACATGCTGCACGTAGCGGTGGGCATTTAACGTGCCTTGAATACGCACTAGAGATGACGTGGAATCATACGCAATAGCGCCCCAAACCATGATGCCGCGTTGTCTAGCGGTAGGGCGCTCCACAGTTACTGCCGGATTTGACCTTTCTCCACGCCGACGCCAGACTCGTCTGCGGTGACTATCACTGACAGAACAGAAGCGTGACTCATCGGAGAACACGACGTTCCGCCATTCCCTCATCCAAGTCGCTCTAGCCCGGCACCATGCCAGGCGTGCACGTCTATGCTGTGGAGTCAATGGTAGTCTTCTGAGCGGACGCCGGGAGTGCAGGCCTCCTTCAACCAATCGACGGGAAATTGTTCTGGTCGATATTGGAACAGCCAGGGTGTCTTGCACATGCTGAAGAATGGCGGTTGACGTGGCGTGCGGGGCTGCCACCGCTTGGCGGCGGATGCGCCGATCCTCGCGTGCTGACGTCACTCGGGCTGCTCCTGGACCCCTCGCACGTGCCACATGTCCCTGCGCCAATCATCTTCGCCACAGGCGCTGCACCGTGGACACATCCCTATGGGTATCGGCTGCGATTTGACGAAGCGACCAACCTGCCCTTCTCAGCCCGATCACCATACCCCTCGTAAAGTCGTCTGTCTGCTGGAAATGCCTCCGTTGACGGCGGCCTGGCATTCTTAGCTATACACGTGTCCTGTGGCACACGACAACACGTTCTACAATGACTGTCGGCTGAGAAATCACGGTACGAAGTGGGCCATTCGCCAACGCCATGTCCCATTTATCGTTCGCTACGTGCGCAGCACAGCGGCGCATTTCACATCATGAGCATGCCTCAGTGACGTCAGTCTACCCTGCAATTGGCATAAAGTTCTGACCACTCCTTCTTGGTGTTGCATTTGCTCTGTCAGTCAGTGTATTATTTCATCCTTCCTGCCCTCAAATATGCTCCAGCTAAACCCTCAGTGCGTGATAAGTTCAGTGAAAAATCTGCTCCAATAAAATTAAATGGATAACATGGAAAGGGGCATGACTTCTAATTACGAATGAGAAAAGGAGGTAATCGGGTTAAATCTAATTTATTGATCTAGGTAAATCGCTTTAAGAATATATCAGTTAAAGTAAACGCATTAAACTGTGATAGAAGAATCATAGAAACGAACACCACGACTCAACGATCGAACGAGCAGAAGCTTCAAATATCGTTATTTCACAGCTTGGTTGGACTCACTAGATAATACCCTCTTATCACCATCGTCCTACATGTCCGGCGTGATACACAATACCAACGTAACGGAATAAGTCGCGCACTCTATGCTAGCCCCCTGAGCATTTTGGATCAAAACACACACACAATGAAAATTACACCACTTTGATAGAGATCCATCATTAATCCTGAAACACCAACAGGAAAAAATCACACACGATACACACTCACTCACAGCACTGACTTTAAAGACAAACTAAAAATCACTTAAAACACAACTGGGGCACAGCCCGCATAACAAAGCCATCACTGGGATAAAACCTATATACACTACACTAATAAAAATGTGATCCCGAACGTCATCGGAAGAAATACATAATGCTGAAAATGAACGCTTCTCCGCAGAGAGGTGGGTAGAATCGAACCCGCGTTCCGTAGAAACGTAAGTCATTTTTTGCACACAACATGGGTGACACTTGGTATTGTATTATGAGGATATCACCTTTCTTAATTGAATTGGTATAAATGTTGAGAGATCCCTCAACTTTCCGTGATAATTACATATTACAAAGGCCTCGGCTGTCAGAATATACTCGAGTCCGCTACCTGACTACACCGCCGTTTCTTCATAACTCACGTAGTCCTGACCATCACAGCCAGACTTCGAATATCATCATTGTCACAAATTTTGTCATAAATTCATCATTATTTCATCATTTCATTTCATCGCCATATTCACACATAAATTCGGGTCGACCGCACCATTCCAAAATCCAGTGAACCAATATTTATTACCCAATTGAAGGCTGCCCAACACCGCTACATTCAGAAAGTTTTCTAGGTACGAAATCAACGGACATTGACGGTCCCGTAACAGAGATGGCACGTATTAATTAACTACAAAAGAAGTGTATGTCTGGTATTCTCCCCATAACCTTCCGGGACAAGTACTCTATGCAAGGCGAAGCACTAATTTTACCCAAATTTGTCTCTTCAGTAGAAAATCTATAAAACCCTGGTCCCACTAATAAACAGGTGCTATAATCAGCACTTACCCTGATAACCTATGTACTATATCTACACTGACAAACTTACTCAGTTACATGAACATAATTTTGGGTATTTCCCTGATCTCCCTGGATTGTGAGCTCTGGGCCGACAAGGACCCAGACATGGCACCTAACCATTTATCACGAGAGTCGCGACAGCTGATGATTGTTCACTCCCTTGTACTATTGTATTTTTCATAGTGCGCAAGGTCTCCTGTCTGCTGTCTGTGGACTATAAGGAAGTAGCAATCACACGTTAATTTACCGTTCTCGATTATTACTTTGCACTCCGCACACAAACAAAATATGTTGTGGTGACGTTCGTGATACAACTCTTTACTGCTCTCGCCCCGTTAGTTTACTCCTCGCGTGTCGGGCCTTTAGCTGCCCTTACCTCACCTGCGAACCATGTGACCTTGCCGCGGTGGGGACGTTTGCGTGTCCCAATGATGCAGATAGCCGAGCCGCAGGTGCAGCCATATAGGATGGGTATCTGTTGAGAGACCACACTAATGACAGGGGAGAAACATCAGGAAGATTGCTACTGACATTCTGAGAGTCGAAGAGTGGAATGTTAGAAGTTTGAATCGCTGTGGGAGGTTAGAGAATCTGAAAAGGGAGATGGATAGACTAAAGTTAGATGTAGTTGGTATAAGTGAAGTACGTTGGCAGGAAGAACAGGATTTTTGGTCAGGCGACTACAGAATTATCAAAATAAAATCAAACAGGGGAAATGCAGTAGTTGGTTTAATAATGGATAAGAAAATAGGGCAGCGGGTAAGCTACTACGACCAGCATAGTGAAAGGATTATTGTTGTCTAGATAGGCACCAACTCAATGGCAACCACAATAGTGCAGATCTATATTGTGCCCTACTGGACTCTGAGGTTCCGGCCAGGCGAAAGCCGGTCTCGAACCCAAGGTACAGTAGTGAAAGAACTCTCACAAACGTGAGCTGGTGCACATAGTCTTACCTGAACACACGTCCATACTCAGCCGGATACAAGCGCTCTTCTCAGGGATAACATGGGGATCAATGGGCAACATAAAGATAACACTAGGACATGTGACTAATCAGGTAAGAATCTGCTAAATTAAAATAAAAAAAATATCTACCAGAAAACATCGCTGCATTCAAAGTTTAACAAACAGGGATTTATTCCATAAAATTAAATTATTTACAAATGAAAGAGCTTTCAAAATGTTTGGGTCAAGATAATGTTGAGCCGATGACAACCAGTTCACTGAATTCACGAAAACAGCTGTGCTGTAACAAGCATGTTACGATAGTGTAAGTAACGAATTCTAGAAAAACGAATATCTGCTGAAATACACATCTAACAGTACTTCCCATAAAATTGACTATGCCTCGTACCATCGAACCCCGGTGCAAACAAATATCACCACATAATGTACAGTGTCCTGACTCGGTCACGAACCCTAGTCCCATGAAGAGTAAGGCGAATAATATTCATAAACAAATAATATAAAAGAACACAACCAACATATCCAAGGGTGTCAATATCAAACGGGTCAGTGTAAAATTTAACGTAGAGCAAATAGAACATTAAAAAAAAATCTCTCTCAGCTTTCAAAACATCAAGGTCGTCTCTTCCCCTTACACACCCGACAAGCTGCAGACGGCAATATCACCCAGTTAAGACTGTGACGTCAGGCACAACCCTCACCCTGCCACCACTTCACCAGCGACAGCCCACATAATTTACGAGCTCAGCTGGGCTGCAGGCTAAGAAATCTCGCCTCTCAAAAACACCGTACGTAATCTGACTGCTAAAGCACTCTTTTAAATACACCTGGGCTATCCGCCCTTATCTCAATATCACCAGCACTATAATATATCTTACCTCCGCCTCCCATGGGCTCAACCTTGATAATACAAAAACACAAATCACTAAGTGATAGTCACATGGCCATACTAAGGCATCTCCAATACATCAAATACACTCTCTAACTGTGCTGGGCTTTCTCATATCAATACATACAGTCAGCTGTCTGCATAATGCTCATGTCTCTCAAATATTCGGACTCGCTCGCTCTGTCAGTGAAGCTAGGTGGATTACGGGTTATATCCTGGTCACAACTATACAGTCTACGTCTGCAGCAACAAATGCCTAAATGCGATACAATAAAAAGTGCCTGCCAGTTAGACTAACCTACCATGACCAAGGGAGTTCAACCTGACCCATAAAGACAACACGTACGCTAATATAATACAATCAAAGGAAATATAAACACACCCACAACGAATCTACAAACAATCGTCTACCCTAATGTACGGGGTTCGAGCTTGAGGCCTAGCTCTATATTACTAAGAATTTTTCCTACCATAACTAATGTGTTCCTATCTAAATTTAAATGACATGCTTGAAACAGAATTGGAAAGCTCTGACCTTATGTTATGATGACATGACGGAGCGGCCCTCCCTGTGGACCACTGAATTTACCACATCATGACAGACTGCGACGCTTGCAGCAGATACTGTTGACCACTTGGAGACATTCTTTCTTGCGTGACTCCTTCGTACAGCTCCCTAGTTGGTTAGAAGATGTCCCCTTCGACGTCGCGCTGATCAGGTGCTCCCAACGTTCCTGGATCGATGCCCGTTGTCGTGTTGGCTTCAGCTCCGGTTGTGGCTTCCTCGCAATGATGATGTCAAAACTTGTTCTGACTTGATGCTGGGTTTACTGAAAACAAATTCATTCATTACAGACTGTCCAAACTCGATGCCTGTTTCCACTACTATCGTGTCTCACACGTTACATTGACCAAGTCTTGTTCAGAATTTTAAACCTGGTACACAATAGTTTCTTCACTACTCTTAGTCACTGTTATTTCATCCCTTCACTCGGACAACATGTAGTACTTGAATTACCCTGAGCCTATATTTATTTTAGCATTTCGTACTGTTACAACTTGACCTCACAGAAATATGAAGCTACTAGTTCATCAGTCTCTTACAGGCAGTACCTCTTCTCCCCATAGCATATCCTCACAGGTAAAATCAAGAATTCAGCTGAATATTCAAGTTGATTACTTACTTCCTTGCAGATACAGTAGTACTAGTAGTATGTGCAGCTCGAAGACAAAGCGTTGCTCTCAGTACCAACACGCAGTATGACGACTCGTTCAAACAGCCTTCCGGTCAAAGAATGAGACTGATATGCCAGGCGGCCTCACTTTTATAATCAGTTAGCGTAACCACGCCACTTGATCGCGTGCAGGATCCGCGCGCCCGCGACTCGCCGTTCTCCCGCGCAACTCCCGCCAAGTACTCTATTTAATGAATGCATTTATGATTGCAGCCCTAATGCATATCAAAATTAAGCAGAAATTATGCAGGTTGCAATTCTTGCATCAAATCCAATGCAACTCTTCCGTAACCAAAGATATTAATTTAATTCTTTCTTCCCTCCTAATGTCAGTTTTGCCGGGATCCGGGAAGCGTCCCCAATCTTCATTAAGAGGCTTGGCTTGGGACATAACTCCCTTTAATGAGGTTCTGGAGATTTCTCATGATGACGCTCCAGCTCTCTTCACACAAGAACGCGTCTTCTGGACTCTTTTATGAAATATGCTATAAGACAATGACTTCGTGGGTGGTCTTATGTAATCCCAATATCCAATACTAAAATCTATGCTATTGGCTCATGAACCGTATGGTTCAATATGCCTACTAGTTCAGCAGATGATGATGAAATCGAAAGAATATATGAAGAGGTAGAAGATTTAATACAATATGTAAAAGGTGACGAGAATCTAATTGTGATGGGAGACTGAAATGCAGTGGTCGACCAAGGAAGAGAAGGTTATACTGTAGAAGAATTTGGATTGGGATAAAGGAATGAAAGAGGAAGTCGGCTGGTTGAATTCTGCGCCGATTATAATTTAGTCCTCTCTAATACTTGGTTCAAACACAGCAAAATACGGCAGTATACATGGACGAGACCTGTATACACTGGAAGGTATCAAATTATATCATTACGATTAGGCAGAGATTCCGAAATCAGGTGTTCGATTGCAAAAAATTTCACGAGCAGACGTGAACACTGATCACAACTTGTTGGTCATGAAATACCACATGAAGTTGAAGAAAGGAAGGAATGCAAGGAGATCGGATTTAGACAAGTTGAAAGAAAAGAGTGTGAGGGACTGTTTCAAGGAACATCTTGCACAAGGATTAAATGAAAAGGCTGAAGGGAACACAATAGAGGAAGATTGGACAGTCGTGAATGTCTCTAGAGCTTCTGAAGAAATGATAGGAAGAAAGGAAAGATCAACTAGGGATCAGTGGATAACTCAGGAGATACTAGATCTGATTGATGAACGAAGAAAGTACAAGAATGCAAAAAATGAAGAGGGCAAAAGGGAATTCAGACGATTAAAGAATGAAGTGGATAGAAAGTGCAGGACAGCTAAGGAAGAATGGCTGAAGGAGAAGTGCAAGGATTTTGAAGGTTGTATGGTCCTAAGAAAACCGAGCTCGATAGCTGCAGTCGCTTAAGTGCAGCCAGTATCCAGTAATCAGGAGATAGTGGGTTCGAGCCCCACTGTCGGCAGCCCCGAAGATGGTTTTCCGTGGTTTCCCATTTTCACACCAGGCAAATGCCGGGGCTGTACCTTAATTAAGGCCACGGCCGCTTCCTTCAAGTTCGTAGGCCTTTCCTATCCCATCGTCGCCATAAGACATATCTGTGTCGGTGCGACGTAAAGCAAATAGCAATAATAATAATAATAATAATAATAATAATAATAATAATAATAATAATGTCCTAAGAAAGGTAGATGTTGCATACAGGAAAATCGAGGAAACTTTTATAGAAAGGAAAACTAGATGTTTGAATATTAAGAGCTCAGATGGAAAACCACTTCTAGGAAAAGAAGACAAGGCAGGAAGGTGGCAGGAACATATCCAACAATTGTATCAACGTAAGGATGTAGATGATATGGTTCTGGAACAAGAAGAGGCTGTTGGTGCTGATGAAATGGGGTTCCAAATTTGAGGTCAGAATTTGACAGAGCTTTGAGAGGCCTAAATAGGAACAAAGCACCCAGAATTGATAACATTCCCTCTAAATTACTGAATGCCTTAGGCGAAACCAGCATGGCGAGGTTATTCCATTTAGTGTGTAAAATGTATGAGGCAGGAGAAGTGCCATCTGATTTTCGGCAAAATGTTGTTATATCTTTTCCCAAGAAGGCAGCTGCTGACAAGTGTGAAAACTACACCATTAGTTTAGTATCTCACGCCTGCAAAATATTAGCTCGTATAATTTACGGAAGAATGGAAAGACAAGTAAAAACTGAGTTGGGAGAAGATTAATTTGGCTTCAGAAGAAATGTAGAAAGACGTGAAGCAATCCTGACTTTACGTCTGATCTTAGAGGGTCTAATTAAGAAGGAGTGAGGCAAGGTTGCAGTTTCTTCCCCCTACTTTTCAATGCTTATATAGAACAGGCAGTAAAGGAAATCAAAGAGGAATTTCGGAAGGGAATCGCAATCCAAAGAGAAGAATTCAAAAGCCTGAGATTTGCTAATGATATTGTTATTTTATCTGAGACTGCAGAAGACCTAGAAAAATTACTGAATTGTATGGACAGAGTCCTGGGTTGTCGTAACAGGCTGAGGACTTGGATTCGGGGTTCTGGGATCGTATAGTCAGATCGGCAAAGTTTGAGAATTAATTATATTCTAAAACCCAATAATATTCACACACAAATACATACAAGATACATGTACAATACCATCACAAAATACTCTGACACCATTTCAAATCTCAAGTCCTTCACAATTCCAGATCCTTCTGAATGTCTCTAAGTCTTTGAATACATATAATAATAATTATTATGTTCACTGGTTGGATACTTAACTACGGAGTAGAATTGGAGCACGTCCAATTGAAGTCTTCTTTCTTCTTCTCTTCGTTCTTCTGCGTAGATATCCCTGGACCCGTCAATCTTCACGGCGAGGCGTTATTCTCCCAAATAGAAGTACTTACTAGTTTATGACGATGACTATATTCCAACACCTACTTTTACTATCGGTGTGGTAAACCCTTGTGATCGCTCACTGACGAATCACACTTATTTTCAGATCCTAATGTCCCTTTACTTGCTAACAGTTTTCAGCTACTTACTCGCGGCTCTTACTCAAATTATACCAGCACACTGACAATTCTCTCGGCGATAGAGTCTCCTTCGAGGGATGAAAGTCAAAAAGCCTTCAGTCTGAGAGTTCACAGTCAAAAGCCTCCCTTCAGAGATGAAAGTCAAAAGCCCTCTTGTTTACAAGTTACCAAGTTATATAGTTTATTTCTGTTGTGATTATTGGGATTTGATTATTTGGACTCGGAAGACGGCGATGAATTGTGTATGTAAAGTATTTATTCATTTGTTTGTTTTGGTTTCTCCTCAGTATGTGAAGTTTGGAATTGTTTGATTTATTTGAAGTTGATATGATTTTAAAATTATTTGATTGTCATGGTAATTCTGGTGCATCCTGTACCACACGCGCCACATCGGCGTGGGAGATTTCCGGTTTCGTAAAGTTGCATCAATTTCGTAATTTCTAGAGGCTTCCTAAATCATACTGTAACCTCTCCAAAGGGTAAGGTTACAATTAATAGGTTTAATGAGGAGAAAATATTTGCTACCGTAATACATTCACCAAAAGTACTCTACACTAGGCATGTCAACATGTACAAAACTAAATTTGCAAGCACATTAATCACAGAAAATAAACAAACAGTTTAACCAACATGACAATTAAGAAAGGATAACCGGGAAGCGGCTGGGAACCATATCCAGGCGGTGGAAGGTATTGGTAATACTGAAGAAGCGAAGTCTATGTAATCCTAAACTTTACTTAACAAATTTAGATTCAATTTCATATATAAAGCAATAGCCAATATACCATTAAAATTTTGACGGCATTATTTCAACAACCATTACAATTTACAGTTTACATGAGGGTAGCATTTAGTTATGAAATTTCTTTTACACCGGAACATCACACATGACGTTCCACTGTCGTGGCGTTACTTTAAAAACCCAAAACAGTTTGAAATAAATGAAAGGAAGGTAACGTTATACTAAAGTGAAGAGATACATCTAAGGAGGAAAAATATTTACATATAATCATGGAGCTGAGCATCTTCAGTGGGTAGCCCCCTCAAAAACACTTCTGAGAAAGGGTACCCGACCTAAAGATGAATATTCCACGATGAAGCGCAATGAATGAGATAGTCCCGAGGAAAAAAAATACTTATAACGATTACTTCGAAAGGCGTATAACATTAATTTACAAAACAACAAACGGGAACTATCTCTTAACAAAGTGAGGTGACTTACCGAAGCGGCTAAGTCATAATGATAACATTTGGAAGCAGAAGAAAACACGGGTACGCTCCGGCAAGATAAATTAAATGAAACACTACATCTGAAACTGAATACCTGAAAAGTTAAAAAAAATAATTATTAGTGCTTACCGGATGGCGGGGCCAAGAAGACCCGTACCTTGGAAGGTGACCGTTCCCTTCAGTGGTCAAACAGAAAAGACGCCCTCGCAGAGCAAGGCTCCAGCGACAACGCTTCTCCCCGGAAATTATGAAATCTTACCACGGCCAACGAGCGTACGATGTTTTCCTTCACCTACCAATCACATTTCCTTTTATTTTCTCCAATTGGAGCGCAGAAAAAATAGTGCTGACAAAGAACATTTAAGAAGCCTCTAGAAATTACGAAATTGATGCAACTTTACGAAACCGGAAATCTCCCACGCCGATGTGGCGCGTGTGGTACAGGATGCACCAGAATTACCATGACAATCAAATAATTTTAAAATCATATCAACTTCAAATAAATCAAACAATTCCAAACTTCACATACTGAGGAGAAACCAAAACAAACAAATGAATAAATACTTACATACTCAATTCATCGCCGTCTTCCGAGTCCAAATAATCAAATCCCAATAATCACAACAATTTCTATTCTTTCTCGAATAATCCTACTGATTCATATACCACCACCACAAGTCACTAGTTCACGTCACGACGGCACTGTTCTCTGATTGGTTCCTTAGTATGGAACCTCCCTGTCACGTTGCACTACATACATTGTTCCAGAAGCTCTGAGAAGCTATTCCTATGTTCCTTACACGTAACTCTGCATATTTCCAACTCAGAAGAAGTGCGCATTTAACTTACACAATGTTTCACAATATTAAGACACAAAGCTCTTGGTTTACGAGCTCCTACGCAACATCGAATGTTCTAAATCCTTCTTTGAAATATCCTGTCATTCCCATTATTATTATTATTATTATTATTACTATCATTTATGAATTATCAATTGTAGACACATACAAACTCTCCTTTAATTTCCCTTCATACATACATGTGTTTATGTGCCTGCTACTTTTCAATCACGGGCTTTCTACCTTGGAATTCGCGGATTCGAATCCCATTCGAACCCGTTCGCTCTCTCGTTAATACGCGGAAGGCGCGTCGTGAACCACCGTACACGACAGGGTAAGGATTACAAGATTTAAATAAGTCCAAAATAAAAGCAGTGGAGTACATTCGAACGAAGTCAGGTGATGCAGGAAATATTAAATTAGGAAATGAAGTCTTAAAGGAAGTAGACCAGTATTGTTACTTGGGTATTAAAATAACTAACGGTGGCAGAAGTAAGGAGGACGTAAAATGCAGACTAGCACAAGCAAGGAAGGTACTTCTTAAGAAGAGAAATGTGCTCACTTCAAACATTGATATAGGAATTAGAAAGATGTTTTGAAGACCTTCTTCTGGAGCGTGACATTGTATGGAAGTGAAATATGGACGATAACTAGCTCAGAAAGAAAGTGAGTAGAAGCTTTTGAAATGTGGTGTTACAGAAGAATGCTGAAGGTGAGATGGATAGATCGAATCACGAATGAAGAGATACTGAATCGAATTGGTGAGGAGAGATCGATTTGGCTAAATTTGACCAGAAGAAGTGATAGAATGGTAGAACACATCTTAAAACACCCAGGACTTGTGCAGTTGGTTTTTGAGCGAAGTGGGGGCGGTAAGAACGGTAGAGGTAGAGCAAGGTATGAATATGACAAGCAGATTAGTGATGATGTAGGATGCAGAAGTTACGTTGAAATGAAAAGGTTAGCACAGGATAGTGTGGCATGGAGGGCTGCATCAAACCAGTCTATGGACTGATGATCAAACAACAACCTGCTCTTAATATCGAGTAATTTATACTTGTTCGAGATGCTACGCGCAACTGCCGTTCGTAAATAAAAGTCTACCATTTATTATTATTCTTCCCGAGAAACGGTAAGCATTCCTCTCCCTCAGTACTGGTAAAGTATCTCGCTGATTACGAAGTGTAACCCCAATCAACTGACTGCCATAGATCTCACCCATGAGTTAGACCAAACACTGACAGGCTTGAAATCCGTTCCCTTATAAGGAGAAAAAACATTCGCTTCGCCGTTAGATGTCGTAAAATTATGTCGAGCCACACAGGTTATCCAACCGTCAATATATAATATTTTTGTAGATTAAAATAATATAATATTTTTGTAGATTAACGTACTTCGGAATCGATCGCTAGTTTCTCGGTTATTGATTTCTTTATGTTAGCGGGGGACGCCGCGGCGAACGAGATAGGGTACTTACCGAGATTCACAAGCCACAAACTTTGTTCGCTGTTGACTTACTTTCTCTTACTGGACTCAAAGGTTGCCTCGGTTCACAGGAACTTGTAATTATTACATATTATAACGTCAATAATATTTTATTTTCCCCTAAAAGGTTAGGAATATAATTTCCCTCAATTATTTGTAGTTCTGCAGATTCCGTAATTTCCCAGTCTTTTATTCTCGTTGGCAGAACTACAAAGTCGCCGTCAAGTTGGCATCTAGACCGTTTTGATGCTCATATATGGTTTGAAAATTTAAAGATTCTCGTACTCTCTCAAACAGGCATCACCACTCTTCTTCTCCCGCCACGCCCTTTATGGCTTTTCTTTCTTCTCAAGCCGGGCAAGCTACCCGTCTCCGCAACAATTCTACCATTGGACATTAAGTCATGTTTTTCTAATACCTTATTAACCTCAGTCCCTGGGTCCTGGGATCAGTACTGGTGGGGTACAATGTAATTTACCAGTAACTCCGGTACAGTAATTATCTGGCTCCATGGCTAAATAGTTAACATGCTGGCCATTGGTCACAGGGGTCCCGGGTTCGATTCCCGGTAGGGTCATTAATTTTGACCATAATTGGTTAATTCACCTGCCTCGGGGACTGCGTGTATGTGTCGTCTTCATCATACGACAGGTCGCCTACGGCCGTTAAATCAAAAGACCTGCATCTGGCCAGCAGAAGTTCTCGGACACATCCCGGCACTAAAAGCTATACGCCATTTCATTTCAGCTAAAACGTGAAATATCTTCAAGAATTCAAACTGAAATAGCTGGGCATGCTCCAAAACGTGGAAGAGGTAACGTATGTCACCCAACTACCGGCTTACGACAGTCACCACGTCACTCACAGTTCATCCTATATTGTTTTTAATACGTCTCATCATCATCATCTGTTTACCCTCCAGGTTCGGTTTTTCCCTCGGACTTAGCGAGGGATGCCACCTCTACCGCCTCAAGGGCAGTGTCCTGGAGCTTCAGACTCTTGGTCGGGGGATACAACTGGGGAGTATGACCAGTACCTCGCCCAGGCGGCCTCACCTGCTATGCTGAACAGGGGCCTTGTGGAGGGATGGGAAGATTGGAAGGGATAGGCAAGGAAGAGGGAAGGAAGCGGCCGTGGCCTTAAGTGAGGTACCATCCCGGCATTCGCCTGGAGGAGAAGTGGGAAACCACGGAAAACCACTTCCAGGATGGCTGAGGTGGGAATCGAACCCACCTCTACTCAGTTGACCTCCCGAGGCTGAGTGGACCCCGTTCCAGCCCTCGTACCACTTTTCAAATTTCGTGGCAGAGCCGGGAATCGAACCCGGACCTCCAGGGGTGGCAGCTAATCACGCTAACCACTACACCACGGAGGCGGACTTTAATACGTCGTAATAAAATAAAAATTACATTTATAACAAGTGCATTAATATGATATACAACGTAATAACCATATAAAAAACCAAACGCCATGGTACTACAGCTCTTGAAGGGCTTTGGCTTACCAAACGACCACTGCGCAGCCCGAAGGCCTGCAGATTACGAGGTGTTGAGTGGTCAGCACAACAAATTCCCTCGACCGTTATCCTTGGTTTTCTAAACCGGGGCCGCTATCTCACCGTCAGATAACTCCTCAATTCCAATCACGTAGGCTGAGTGGACCTCGAACCAGCCCTCAGGTTCAGGTAAGAATCCCTGACCTGGCCGGTAATGGATCCCGGGGCCTCCGGGTAAGAGGCAAGCGCGCTACCCCTACACCACGGGGCCGGCACAAAGGGAACTGAGCCAACGGTACGTGGTGTTCCCAAGCGGTCACCCACCCAAGTACTAACCACGCCCCATGTTGCTTAACTGCGGTGATCGGCCGAGAACCGGTGTATTCAACATGGTATGGCAGTTGGCAATAACCATATAGCAATAAAATTATAAGGATCTTATGGCTTGCAATTGATTAAAAACGACAGTTGATGCAATAAGTACGTATGGTGGCCTAAGCCACACGCTGCCTCGCTATATTCTTGTGAGTGACAGCGTAGAAGATTAACTAGCTTACCCTCACAGATATATTGTATTCAAAGGAAAAAAGAAATGCCTGCATACAAAGTGACAAAGAAGAAAGGTGCCGTAATCACGTCCTGAATAAACCTACTACAGTACCCTGGTGACTTGTGGTTAAGAAATTACAGCGTTTAACTCACTATCTGTTGTCAGGAAATGACAAATCGTGTACGTATGTATGTCTACTTCTTAGTTCCGTTTCCTGATATGGAAGTGGGAATGAGGTGCGATTAAATTATATGAGATGTTTTCACGGCAGAATGCCCTTGTGAAAGGGATCGGCTGTGACATATGAATAGGAACTGTGCCGGTATTTGCCTCGAAGTGAAAACGGGGAACCGCAGTTAACCATTCTCAGAGCAGCCGACGGTGGGGTTCGAACCCACTCGCCTCCTGAATGCAGAGCTTGGCTCCATGGTCGTAGCGCGTTAACATGCGCAGCCACTCCACTCGGGGAAATGACAAATTGAGTATAAGTGTAAAATTATCTCTGATTACTGGAAATAAATCATATTTTAGATCATTGCTAGGATATAATTTAAGCTTCAAACGAGGTTCGCACCTTAGAGAATAAAATATAAAATGGCAAAAGTGCGTGTCTCTTATAGGAATATTTAGTACTTCCATAGGAAAATGTACGCACTTTCTTTACAACTTTATTTCCTAATCGCGAATATATTCTACGCGGTGTATTATTATTATTATTATTATTATTATTATTATTATTATTATTATTATTATTATTATTATTATTATTATTATTTGTACGCACACGTACGGACGGTCCTACGAGTGGCGGAATTCTACACATAAAATGGCCTCTTTGACGTCAGTAGGATACATCTACTGAAATGGTTCTCACACATTCAAGCACATTCAAATGTTAGCAGACTGCTTCAGGATAACACCCCACAATCTTTAGCATGGAAGGTGACCATTTAACCAGATACACCTACATTCAGACAGAGAGGGACAGAGAGTGGGCAACACAATACAAACCACGAAACGCTTCCACACCAGATTTTGCAACACTACATTGCTGTTGTGGTAAAACTATTGACTGACTCGATTTGTCATAATTCACGTTTTTAATTTGAAGATAATTAAAATAACCGCTGCATATTAGAACACTAATTTTAGTATGTAATGATATTCTGATTATGAAAGGATTGAATTTTAACTCCCACATACTTCCAATTAAAACCTGACCCCTTGTTTGCCCAGCACGAATATTCCAACGCGCGGCTGCTAATACCTAAAATATTTGCCAGCAAGCAGCTTCGGCATACAGAGCCCTAAAAAGTTGAAACTCATCAGGCTCTAATCAATAAGGTGAACCCTTTCGTTTGTTTCGTATTGCAACACACTCGTACGAACACAACGCTTGGTATTTGCTGATAAATGAGCCCGGCTTTCATACTATATCCACTCCTATTTTAAGACAGATTTTTATTATATTCCATCTTCTGTTTATAGCCGATGCAGTGAATGATTAGAAACGGTCCCTAACGAAAAATAGGATACTGAGCTGATCATCCAATTATCCCTCTACCATTCGGCATTCAAGATAGTTTCCTCCGTTAGTGGAACACCGTTGGTAATGAAATGGCGTATGGCTTTTAGTGCCGGGATATCCCAGGACGGGTTCGGCTCGCCAGGTGCAGGTCTTTCTATTTGACTCCCGTAGGCGACCTGCGCGTCGTGATGAGGATGGAATGAGGATGAAGACAATACATACACCCAGACCCCGTGCTGCAGGAATTAACCAATTCAGGTTAAAATCCCCGACCCGGCCGGGAATCGAACCCGGGACCTTCTGAACCGAAGGCCAGAACGCTAACCGTTCAGCCAACGAGTCGGACACACCGTTGGTGATTACTCTGGATGTTTAAGAAGCAGATGTTGAACGCTTCTTTCAGTACACGCGAAAAGACTCTTCTTTACAATATCATCTTCAAGTGTGGGAAAAAAATCAGAAGTCGCAGAGGGGGAGATTTCGTTACTAACATCTCAGACCATCATTGCCTGATTTCCCTGTCCTGAACAAAGCAAAACCAAGCAAGTATTTTATCTCCACGAAGGACCCTGGAAGAATATAAGGTAAAGGGTTCCCTATCTTTAACCTTTGCACTAAGTGATATTGAATGGTTAGCTCAATGCCCGACTGTTTTTGCCCCCACGAATTGGCTTGGTACTCACGTTTAGCGTAGGCTGAGTGAACCTCAGGGTCATGTGCCTCTCCAGAATTGGAAACCCCATTTCTAAATTTTTTGACTTCGTAAGGGGAATGAAACTCGCGTCTGCCGAGTAAACTGAACACGCCATTACACCCTCGGCTAAGCAGGCCATCCCTGTCTTGAACAGATTCCTGCTATTCAACATTCGAATGACCTCCAAATTTATAGGAGGTTTTGCATAGTGTGTAAAATGTTTAGTGACCTCCATTATTTCTGTTAACAATTACATGGGTATAATTCTGTGGGGTGGCATTATCACTGGCTTTGTCGCCATGGCGGCTGCGTTTCGAAGCCCGACCAATACAAATGCGATTCTTGAAATGCGAATTCACATCGCTGTGTTTTGGGTTCCAAGGCAATCTTGAGATTTCGTGGCTATGATCACAATATCAAAAGTCGTGTAAAACTACAAGCTAGTTTGCTTGGTTGTTTTATTGCTTGATTTAATTTTGTGAATTTGAGACTCTTCCAACTTTATACATCTGATCATTTGTCATCTCAAGAGTGATTTGATTTAACCATTAGATATGGAATGTTTCAGTGTTAGCTAAAATACATTCTTTGCCATAATAGTTCCAAAATTTGAACTGAAATAAATACTTTACTTAACGCAATCGATACACTGATATCAAAAGTTTTGGAAGCAACCTTGTAGAGATACTCCAGGAGATTTTCAGCTCAACAGTCACAATTTCTAGATAGCTGCATATCCTTTTCTTCCCTGTTTCCCTTTCAACGTGTTTTCAACCAGGGAACAGGACGGAATATGACGGTGAAATATCCGGATAATATGGATTATAACAGTAGGCCTAGCTGTTATTTTATATTTTGTGATGGAGAATCTGCGCCGAGTGTATGGTTGTGCGTTGTTTATTCAGAAGGAATCTCTGACCATATGTCTAGAAGTCACCAATGTTAAATCATGTCCAGAGCAACGTATCTATATAATATATCGAGAACTGTATCATTACTGTTTCTAAACCAGTACTTCAGTTCTAGAATATTCATGATAAAGGATGCACTTCAGTTTCGCTGGATTGTAGAATAAAATATTAACTCCAGAGGTAAATCAATCTCCTACATACACAACCAATAAATGGTTCCAGATTTTCTGGGTCGAGAACAACGCGCACACAGCCGGGTCAGGCGTATCATTGCCAGCCAGACAAGAGTATGCATGGTTG